>NC_091218.1:552452-894004 GCF_040958095.1 Procambarus clarkii | reverse complement strand
CATATTTTGGAGCGAATTTCTCTCTCGCTGCACGTATTCGCAGTTTAAAATTACAACTTTTTATACCGAACATATGCCAAGTAATGACCCAGCAAACAATTTTAGGTTGCCACAACATATCTGGAAAGTATTTGAAAGTATTGGAAACGTTTGTTTTATCGTATCAGATACGATATTGTCTGTGGACTTAAATAGGTTTCCAAAACTTATAACCAAGACATATGTATCTAACACTAATTTGAGATGTTGTGGCAACTTTACACTCGTAACATGAGTCATTCATAATCCATTCATATACCAATATGAATCTCTTATGAAAGGTTTGAGCCAATAATCTGAACCCTTTTCACATCTTTGTGTTTAAAGTTAAATTTCTTGAAATTAAATTATATTTTATATTATATTATTATTTTCAATTTAAATATTAAAACCAATTTAAGGGTAAAAAAAATCTAATAATTTATATTTCTTTTATTATTTACTAACAATTATAATTATTTACTAACGGAGAGAGGGGAGGCTGTACGGCGGAGAGTGGCGGCTGTGGCGGACAGTGGCGGCGGTGGCGGATAGTGGCGGCGGGCGGACAGTGGCGGCGGCGGGCGGACAGTGGCGGCGGGCGAACAGTGGCGGCGGTGGCGGATAGTGGCGGCGGGCGGACAGTGGCGGCGGTGGCGGATAGTGGCGGCGGGCGGACAGTGGCGGTGGGCGGACAGTGGCGGCGGGCGGACAGTGGCGGCTGTGGCGGATAGTGGTGGCGGGCGGACCGTGGCGGCTTTGGCGGCGGTGGTGGACAGTGGCGGCTTTGGCGGCGGTGGTGGACAGTGGCGGCGGGCGGACAGTGGCGGCGGCGGGCGGACAGTGGCGGCGGCGGGCGGACAGTGGCGGCGGCGGGCGGACAGTGGCGGCGGTGGGCGAACAGTGGCGGCGGTGGGCGGACAGTGGTGGCGGTGGCAGACAGTGGTGGCGGTGGCAGACAGTGGTGGCGGTGGCGAACAGTGGTGGCGGTGGCGGATAGTGGCAGCGGGCGGACAGTGGCGGCGGGCGGACAGTGGCGGCGGTGGCGGATAGTGGCGGCGGTGGCGGATAGTGGCGGCGGGCGGACAGTATCGGCGGTGGCGGATAGTGGCGGCGGGCGGACAGTGGCGGCGGGCGGACAGTGGCGGCGGTGGCGGATAGTGGCGGCGGGCGGACAGTGGCGGAGGGCGGACAGTGGCGGTGGGCGGACAGTGGCGGCGGGAGGACAGTGGCAGCGGGAGGACAGTGGCAGCGGGCGGAGAGTGGCGGCGGGCGGACAGTGGCGGCGGGCGGACAGTGGCGGCGGGCGGACAGTGGCGGCTGTGGCGGATAGTGGCGGCGGGCGGACCGTGGCGGCGGCGGGCGAACAGTGGCGGCGGCGGGCAGACAGTGGAGGCGGCGGGCGGACAGTGGAGGCGGCGGGCGGACAGTGGAGGCGGCGGGCGGACAGTGGTGGCGGCGGGCGGACAGTGGTGGCGGCGGGCGGACAGTGGTGGCGGCGGGCGGACAGTGGTGGCGGCGGGCGGACAGTGGTGGCGGTGGCAGACAGTGGTGGCGGTGGCGGACAGTGGCGGCGGTGGCGGACAGTGACGGCGGTGGCGGACAGTGGCGGACAGTGGCGGCGGTGGCGGACACAGGCGGCTGTGTCTGGCGGTGGTGGCGGGCGGTGGCGGGTGGCGGCGTCTGTGATGAGTGGTGGCGGCTGGCGGTGGTGGGTGGTGGCGGCGGTGGTGGTGGGTGGTGGTGGCGGCGGCGGCTGGTGGTGGTGGGTGGTGGCGGCGGTGGTGGTGGGTGGTGGTGGCGGCGGCGGCTGGTGGTGGTGGGTGGTGGCAGCGGGTGGTGGGTGGCGGCGGCGGGTGGTGGGTGGTGGCGGGCGGTGGCGGGCGGTGGCGGGCGGTGGCGGGCGGTGGCGGGCGGCGGCGGCTGTGGTGGGTGGTGACGATCGGCGGTGGGGGGGGCTGGTGGCGGCTGGCGGTGGCGGCTTGCGGTTGCGACTGTGGCAACGGGCGGTGACGGCTGCTAGCGGGCGGTGGTGGCAGGTGGTGGTGGCGGTGGTGGCGGCTGGTGGTGGCGGCTGGTGGTGGTGGCAGCTGGTGGCGGTGATGGCGGCTGGTGGTGGTGGCAGCTGGTGGCGGTGATGGCGGCTAGTGGTGGTGGTGGTGGCGGCTGGTGGTGGTGGCAGCTGGTGGCGGTGATGGCGGCTTCTGGTGCTGGCAGCTGGTGGCGGTGATGGCGGCTGGTGGTGGTGGTGGTGGCAGCTGGTGGCGGCTGGTGGCGGTGATGGCGGTTGGTGGTGGTGGTGGTGGTGATGGCGGCTGGTGGCGGGCGGTGGCGGGCGGTGGCGGCTTGTGGCGGCTGGTGGTGGCGGCGGTGGTGGGTGGTGGTGGGTGGTGGTGGCGGCTGTGGTGGGTGGTGGCGGTGGTGTCGGCGGCGGCTGTGGTGGGTGGTGGCGGCGGCGGCGGTGATGGGTGGTGGCGGCGGCGGTGGTGGTGGGTGGTGGTGGCGGCGGCGGTGATGAGTGGTGGCGGCGGTGGTGGTGGGTTGTGGTGGCGGCGGCGGCTGGTGGTGGTGGGTGGTGGTGGTGGGTGGTGGCGGCGGGTGGCGGTGATGGGTGGCGGTGGCTGGTGGCGGGTGGCGGCTGGTGGTGGGTGGTGGCGGTGGGTGGTGAGTGGCGGTAGTGGGTGGCGGTGGCTGGTGGCGGGTGACGGCTGGTGGCGGGTGGCGGCAGGTGGCGGGTGGCAGCTGGTGGTGGGTGGTGGCGGGTGGCGGCTGGTGGTGGGTGGTGGCGGGTAGCGGCGGGTGGTGGGTGGTGGCGGCGGGTGGTGAGTGGCGGTGGTGGGTGGCGGTGGCTGGTGGCGGGTGGCGGCTGGTGGTGGGTGGTGGCGGGTGGCGGCTGGTGGTGGGTGGTTGCGGGTGGCGGCTGGTGGTGGGTGGTGGCGGGTGGCGGCTGGTGGTGGGTGGTGGCGGGTGGCGGCTGGTGGTGGGTGGCAGGTGGCGGCGGGTGGCGGCTGGTGGTGGGTGGCGGATGGCGGCTGGAGGTGGGTGGCGGGTGGCGGCGGGTTGCGGCTGGTGGTGGGTGGCGGGTGGCGGCGGGTGGCGGCTGGTGGTGGTTGGTGGCAGGTGGCGGCTGGTGGTGGCGGGTGGCGGCTGGTGGTGGCTGGTGGCGGGTGGCGGCTGGTGGTGAGTGGTGGCGGCGGGTGGTGAGTGGCGGTGGTGGGTGGCGGTGGCTGGTGGCGGGTGGCGGCTGGTGGCGGGTGGTGGCGGCTGGTGGTGGGTGGTGGCGGGTGGCGGCTGGTGGTGGGTGGTGGCGGGTGGCGGCTGGTGGTGGGTGGTGGCGGGAGGCAGCGGGTGGTGGGTGGTGGCGGGTGGCGGCGGGTGGTGGGTGGTGGCGGCGGGTGGTGAGTGGCGGTGGTGGGTGGTGGCGGGTGGCGGCTGGTGGTGGGTGGCGGGTGGCGGCGGGTGGTGGCGGCGGGTGGTGAGTGGTGGTGGTGGGTGGCGGTGGCTGGTGGCGGGTGGCGGCTGGTGGTGGGTGGTGGCGGGTGGCGGCTGGTGGTGGGGGGTGGCGGCTGGTGGTGGGTGGCGGCTGGTGGTGGGTGGCGGGTGGCGGCGGGTGGCGGGTGGTGGTGGGTGGCGGGTGGGTGCGGGTGGCGGCTGGTGGTGGGTGGGGGGTGGCGGCGGGTGGCGGCTGGTGGTGGGTGGTGGCAGGTGGCGGCTGGTGGTGGCTGGTGGCGGCTGGTGGTGGGTGGTGGCGGCGGGTGGTGAGTGGCGGTGGTGGGTGGCGGTGACTGGTGGCGGGTGGCGGCTGGTGGCGGGTGGTGGCGGGTGGCGGTTGGTGGCAGGTGGCGGCTGGTGGCGGCTGGTGGCGGGTGGCGGCGGGTGGCGGGTGGTGGCGGGTGGCGGCTGGTGGTGGGTGGTGGCGGGTGGCGGGTGGTGGTGGGTGGTGGCGGGTGGCGGCGGGTGGTGGGTGGTGGCGGCGGGTGGTGAGTGGCGGTGGTGGGTGGTGGTGGGTGGTGGCGGGTGGCGGCGGGTGGCGGGTGGTGGCGGGTGGCGGCTGGTGGTGGGTGGTGGCGGGTGGCGGCGGGTGGTGGGTGGTGGCGGGTGGCGGCGGGTGGTGGGTGGTGGCGGCGGGTGGTGAGTGGCGGTGGTGGGTGGTGGTGGGTGGTGGCGGGTGGCGGCGGGTGGCGGGTGGTGGCGGGTGGCGGCTGGTGGTGGGTGGTGGCGGGTGGCGGCTGGTGGTGGGTGGTGGCGGGTGGCGGCTGGTGGTGGGTGGTGGCGGGTGGCGGCGGGTTGTGGGTTGTGGCGGGTGGCGGCGGGTGGTGGGTGGTGGCGGCGGGTGGTGAGTGGCGGTGGTGGGTGGTGGTGGGTGGTGGCGGCTGGTGGTGGGTGGCGGGTGGCGGCGGGTGGTGGCGGCGGGTGGTGAGTGGCGGTGGTGGGAGGCGGTGGCTGGTGGCGGGTGGCGGCTGGTGGTGGGTGGTGGCGGGTGGCGGCTGGTGGTGGGTGGCGGGTGGTGGCGGCGGGTGGTGATCGAGTGGCGGTGGTGGGTGGCGGTGGCTGGTGGCGGGTGGCGGCTGGTGGTGGGTGGTGGCGGGTGGCGGCTGGTGGTGGGTGGTGGCGGGTGGCGGCTGGTGGTGGGGGGTGGCGGCTGGTGGTGGGTGGCGGCTGGTGGTGGGTGGCAGTTGGCGGCGGGTGGCGGCTGGTGGTGGGTGGCGGGTGGCGGCGGGTGGCGGCTGGTGGTGGGTGGCGGGTGGCGGCGTGTAGCGGCTGGTGGTGGGTGGTGGCAGGTGGCGGCTGGTGGTGGCTGGTGGCGGCTGGTGGTGGGTGGTGGCGGCGGGTGGTGAGTGGCGGTGGTGGGTGGCTGGTGGCGGGTGGCGGCTGGTGGCGGGTGGTGGCGAGTGGCGGGTGGTGGCGGGTGGCGGCTGGTGGCGGGTGGTGGCGGGTGGCGGCGGGTGGCGTGTGGTGGCGGCTGGTGGCGGGTGGTGGCGGGTGGCGGCTGGTGGCGGGTGGTGGCGGGTGGCGGCTGGTGGCGGGTGGTGGCGGGTGGCGGCTGGTGGTGGGAGGTGGCGGGTGTCGGCGGGTTGTGGGTGGTGGCGGCGGGTGGTGAGTGGCGGTGGCTGGTGGCGGGTGGTGGGTGGTGGCGGGTGGCGGCTGGTGGTGGCGGGTGGCGGCTGGTGGTGGGTGGTGGCGGGTGGCGGCTTGTGGTGGGTGGCGGCTGGTGGTGGGTGGCGGCTGGTGGTGGGTGGCGGGTGGCGGCGGGTGGCGGCGGGTGGCGGCGGGTGGCGGCGGGTGGCGGCGGGTGACGGCTGGTGGTGGGTGGTGGCAGGTGGCGGCTGGTGGTGGCGGGTGGCGGCTGGTGGTGGCTGGTGGCGGGTGGCGGCTGGTGGTGGGTGGTGGCGGCGGGTGGTGAGTGGCGGTGGTGGGTGGCGGTGGCTGGTGGCGGGTGGCGGGTGGTGGCGGGTGGTGGCGGGTGGCGGCTGGTGGTGGTTGGTGGCGGGTGGCGGCTGGTGGTGGGTGGTGGCGGGTGGCGGCTGGTGGTGGGTGGTGGCGGGTGGCGGCGGGTGGCGGGTGGTGGCGGCGGGTGGTGAGTGGGGGTGGTGGGTGGTGGTGGGTGGTGGCGGGTGGCGGCTGGTGGTGGGTGGCGGGTGGCGGCGGGTGGTGGCGGCGGGTGGTGAGTGGCGGTGGTGGGTGGCGGTGGCTGGTGGCGGGTGGCGGCTGGTGGTGGGTGGTGGCGGGTGGCGGCTGGTGGGCTGGTGGTGGGTGGCGGGTGGCGGCGGGTGGCGGCTGGTGGTGGGTGGCGGGTGGCGGCGGGTGGCGGCTGGTGGTGGGTGGTGGCAGGTGGCGGCTGGTGGTGGCTGGTGGCGGGTGGCGGCTGGTGGTGGGTGGTGGCGGCGGGTGGTGAGTGGCGGTGGTGGGTGGCGGTGGCTGGTGGCGGGTGGCGGCTGGTGACGGGTGGTGGCGGGTGGCGGGTGGTGGCGGGTGGTGGCGGGTGGCGGCTGGTGGCGGGTGGTGGCGGGTTGCGGCTGGTGGCGGGTGGTGGCGGGTGGCGGCTGGTGGCGGCTGGTGGCGGGTGGCGGCTGGTGGTGGGTGGTGGCGGGTGGCGGCTGGTGGTGGGTGGTGGCGGGTGGCGGCGGGTGGTGGGTGGTGGCGGCGGGTGGTGAGTGGCGGTGGTGGGTGGCGGAGGCTGGTGGCGGGTGGCGGCTGGTGGTGGGTGGTGGCGGCTGGTGGTGGGTGGTGGCAGGTGGCGGCTGGTGGTGGGTGGTGGCGGGTGGCGGCTGGTGGCGGCGGGTGGCGGCTGGTGGTGGGTGGTGGCAGGTGGCGGCTGGTGGTGGGTGGTGGCAGGTGGCGGCTGGTGGTGGGTGGCGGCTGGTGGTGGGTGGTGGCGGGTGGCGGCTGGTGGAGGGCGGCGGGTGGCGGCGGGTGGCGGCTGGTGGCGGCCAGCTGGGACACACCCTTCACCACTGAAGGTCTGAGCACAACTAACCATATGTCTCTCTCACCCACCAGCCCAGTGTTGCCAGCTCGCGCTCTCAAAATGTTTCCCTCAAAGATTGTATATTATCTTTGAACAACAAGTTTGATTATCAAGGAAATAATGCATATATTATTGTCACATTAATACTGTGCAATATCTTATTACATTCCTGCTAAATAATTATAATTTGAAACAGGACAAAAAATCCAACATATATATAAAAACCAACATTAGAGATCACGAGGCCTAGGCCTCGCCTGTGACCACACATCCTGCCTCCCTGGCCTGCTACCCTCTCACACCTCACACTCTTAACTCTCTCATAATCACTCTCACTCTCTTACTCTGTCACTCTTACTCTCTGTCACTCTTACTCTCTGTCACTCTTACTCTCTGTCACTCTTACTCTCTTTCACTCTTACTCTGTCACTCTTACTCTGTCACTCATACACTCTGTCACTCTTACTCTCTGTCACTCTTACTCTCTGTCACTCTTACTCTCTGTCACTCTTACTCTGTCACTCTTACTCTCTGTCACTCTTACTCTCTGTCACTCTTACTCTCTGTCACTCTTACTCTGTCACTCTTACTCTGTCACTCTTATTCTCTGTCACTCTTACTCTCGGTCACTCTTATTCTCTGTCACTCTTACTCTCTGTCACTCTTACTCTCTGTCACTCTTACTCTGTCATTCTTACTCACTCTCAGTCACCCTTACCCATTCATACTCACTCTCTCACTCTTACTCTCATACTCTTACTCTCAATTACTCGTACTCTCAATCACTCTTACTCCCAATCACTCTTACTCCCAATCACTCTTACTCTCAATCACTCTTACTCTCAATCACTCTTACTCTCAATCACTCTTACTCTTACTCACTCTTACTCTCAATCACTCTTATTCTCATTCTTACTCCTACTCTCACTCCAACTCCTACTCCCAATCACTCATACTCCCAATCACTCTTACTCTCAATCACTCTTACTCCCAATCACTCTTACTCTCAATCACTCTTACTCGCAATCACTCTTACTCTCAATCACTCTTACTCTCAATCACTCTTACTCTCACTAACTCTCAATCACTCTTACTCTCACTCTAACTCTCAATCACTCTTACTCTCATACTCACCCTTACTCTCAATCACTTTACTCTCACTCTTACTCATTCTGTCACCCTTACTCTCACTCTTACTCACTCTGTCACTCTTACTCACTCTCAGTCACTCTTACTTATACTCACTCTTACTCACACTTACACACTCTCTGGCACTCTCACTCACCTTCAGTCACTCTTACTCACTCTTACCCACTCTCACTCACTCTTACTCACACTAGTTAATAAGAACACACCAATATAAGACAACAAAACGTTTTCAGATTCTTTCTCACCACTTTCCAGCAACTTTTATAATTTATATAAATTATCTTAGGGAATAATACATAAATTATATATTTAAACATGATATTAGTGTTTAGTGGAATGCATAAGGAGTCAAATTGTGTTAAAAAGAGCGATTTTTAGAAAATTTGGAAAACTACTTTTTTCTGTTCATATTATAACTAAATGGATTTTAAAGGTTTTACTCAGCCAATATATATCATTCACAATTTATTAATGAATTTTACAAAAAAACACCATAAATTTTATATTTAAACATGTAAAAACTATTTGTTTTACATTTGGAAGAAAATAATTGTAGAAAAACAATTTATAATTAAACCTTTGTGTTTGGATTTTTTGAGTAAAAGTTTCTCAAAGGCTCTCCTGCACCATTTTCAATGCAAATCATTCCCACACCTATGGGAAGAGATAGGCGAACGTTGTGTAGATGATATGTGTTTGCTGGGGAAAGCGGCGTTTGGTCATATTTGTCCCAAACCCCCTGCAGTTTTCAAAATATCCCAAACATCCCTATTTCGAGGCCGTAGCCATATTTTGGAGCCAAATTCTGGCTCTCTGCATGAATTCGCAGTTTGAAATTACGACTTTTTTATACCTAACATATGCAAAGTACTGAAAGCGGTGTTTGGTCACATTTTCTCAAACCTCCCTGCAGTTCTCAAAATATCCCAATTTCGAGGCCTGAGCTATATTTTGGAGCCAAACTCTGGCCCTATGCACGCATTCGCAGTTTGAAATTACGACTTTTTAAACCCAACATATGCCAAGTATGTAAGTGGCAGTCAGTCACATTTTGCACAAACTCCCCTGCAGTTTTCGAAATATCCCAAATATCCCAATTTCGAGGCCTGAGCAATATTTTGGAGCCAAATTCTGGCTCTCTGCGCGTATTCGCAGTTTGATATTACGACTTTTTATACCCAACATATGCTAACTACTGATAGCGGCAGTGAGTCACATTTTGCACAAACTCCCCTGCAGTTTTCAAAATATTCCAAACATCCCAATTTCGAGGCGTGAGCCATATTTTGGAGTCAAATTCTGGCTCTCTGCACGTATTCGCAGTTTGAAATTTCGACTTTTTTTTACCCACCATATGCGAAGTACTGAAAGCGGCGTTTGGTCACATATGTCCCAAACCTCCCTGCAGTTTTCGAAATATCCCAAATATCCCAATTTCGAGGCCTGATTAATATTTTGGAGCTAAATTCTGGCTCTCTGCGCGTATTCGCAGTTTGATATTACGACTTTTTATACCCAACATATGCCAACTACTGATAGCGGCAGTGAGTCACATTTTGCACAAACTCCTCTGCAGTTTTCAAAATATCCCAAACATCCCAATTTCGAGGCCTGAACCATATTTTGGAGCCCAATTCTGGCTCTCTGCACGTATTCACAGTTTGAAAACACGACTTTTTTATACCCAACATTTGCGAAGTACTGAAAGCAGCGTTTGGTCACATTTGTCCCAAACCTCCCTGCAGTTTACGAAATATCCCAAATATCCCAATTTCGAGGCCTGAGCAATATTTTGGAGCCAAATTCTGGCTCTCTGCTCGTATTCGCAGTTTGATATTACGACTTTTTATACCCAACATATGCCAAGTACTGATAGCGGCAGTGAGTCACATTTTGCACAAACTCCCCGGCAGTTTTCAAAATTTCCACAACATCCCAATTTCGAGGCCTGAGCCATATTTTGGAGCCAAATTCTGGCTCTCTGCACGTATTTGCAATTTGAAATTACGACTTTTATACGAAACAAATGCAAAGTAATGAAAGCGGCGTTTGGTCATATTTGTCCCAAATCCCCCAGCAGTTTTCAAAATATCCCAAACATCCCAATTTCGAGGCCTGAGCCATATTTTTGAGCCAAATTCTGGCTTTCTGCACGTATTCGAAGTTTGAAATTGCGACTTTTTTATGCCCAACATATGTGAAGTACTGAAAGCGGCGTTTGGTCACATTCGTCCCAAACCCCCCCTGCAGTTTTCAAAATAACCCAAACGTCCCAATTTCGAGGCCTGAACCATATTTTGGAGCCCAATTCTGGCTCTCTGCACGTATTCGCAGTTTGAAATTCCGGCTTTTTTATACCCAACATATGCGAAGTACTGAAAGCAGCGTTTGGTCACATTTGTCCCAAACCTCCCTGCAGTTTTCAAAATATCCCAAACATCCCAATATCGAGGCCTGAGCCATATTTTGGAGCCAAATTCTGGCTCTCTGCACGAATTCGCAATTTGAAATTACGACTTTTTATGCGAAACAAATGCAGAGTAATGAAAGCGGCGTTTGGTCATATTTGTCCCAAACCCCCCCGCAGTTTTCAAAATATCCCAAACATCCCAATTTCGAAGCCTGAGCCATATTTTGGAGCCAAATTCAGGCTTTCTGCACGTATTCGCAGTTTGAAATTACGACCTTTTATACCCAACATATGTCAAGTACTGAAATGGCAGTGAGTCACATTTTGCACAAACTCCCCTGCAGTTTTCAAAATATCCCAAACATCCCAATTTCGAGGCCTGAGCCATATTTTGGAGCCAAATTCTGGCTCATAGCACGTATTTGCAATTTGCAATTACGACTTTTTATACGAAACAAATGCAAAGTAATGAAAGCGGCGTTTGGTCATATTTGTCCCAAACCCCCCCGCAGTTTTCAAAATATCCCAAACATCCCAATTTCGAAGCCTGAGCCATATTTTGGAGCCAAATTCAGGCTTTCTGCACGTATTCGCAGTTTGAAATTACGACCTTTTATACCCAACATATGTCAAGTACTGAAATGGCAGTGAGTCACATTTTGCACAAACTCCCCCGCAGTTTTCAAAATATCCCAAACATCCCAATATCGAGGCCTGAGCCATATTTTGGAGTCAAACTCTGGCTCTCTGCAGGTATTCGCAGTTTGAAATTCCGACTTTTTATACCCAACATATGACAAGTACTGAAAGCGGCGTTTTTTCATATTTGTCCCAAACCCCCCTGCAGTTTTCAAAATATCCCAAACATCCCAATTTCGAAGTCTGAGCCATATTTTGGAGCCAAATTCTGGTTCTATGCACGTATTCGAAGTTTGAAATTACGACTTTTTATACCCAACATATGCCAAGTCCTGAAAGTGGCAGTGAGTCCCATTTTGCACAAACTCCCCTGCAGTTTTCGAAATATCCAAAATATCCCAATTTCGAGGCCTGAGCAATATTTTGTAGCCAAATTCTGGCTCTCTGCACGTATTCGCAGTTTGATATTACGACTTTTTCTACCCAACATATGCCAAGTACTGATAGCGGCAGTGAGTCACATTTTGCACAAACTCCTCTGCAGTTTTAAAAATATCCTAAACATCCCAATTTCGAGGCCTGAGCCATATTTTGGAGCTAAATTCTGGCTCTCTGCACGTATTCGCAGTTTGAAATTACGAATCTTTAAACCAAACATATGCAAAGTACTGAAATCGGCGTTTGGTCACATTTGTCCCAAACCTCCCTGAAGTTTTCAAAATATCCCAAACATCCCATTATCGAGGCCTGAGCCATATTCTAGAGCCAAATTCTGTCTCTCTGGACGTATTCGCAATTTGAAATTACGACTTTTTATACAAACATATGCAAAGTAATGAAAGCGGCGTTTGGTCATATTTGTCCCAAACCCCCCCGCAGTTTTCAAAATATCCCAAACATCCCAATTTCGAGGCCTGAGCCATATTTTGGAGCCAAATTCTGGCTCTATGCACATATTCGCAGTTTGATATTACGTCTTTTTTATTCCCAACATATGCCAAGTACTGATAGCGGCAGTGAGTCACATTTTGCATAAACTCCCCTGCAGTTTTCAAAATATCCCAAACATCCCAATTTCGAGGCCTGAGCCATAATTTGCAGCCAAATTCTGGCTCTCTGCACGTATTCGCTGTTTGAAATTACGACATTTTTATTACCAACATATGCGAAATACTGAAAGCGGCCTTTGGTCACATTTGTCCCAAACCTTCCTGCAGTTTTCATAATATAACAAAACATCCCAATATCGAGGCCTGCGCTATATTTTGGAGCCAAATTCTGGCTCTCTGCACGTATTCGCAGTTTGAAATTACGACTTTTTATACGGAACATATGCCAAGTAATGAAAGCGGCGTTTGGTCTTATTTGTCACAAACCCCCCTGCAGTTTTCAAAATATCTCAAACATCCCAGTTTCGAGACCTGAGCCATATTTTGGAACCAAATTCTGGCTCTCTGCACGTATTCGCAGTTTGAAATTACGTCTTTTTATACCCAACATATGCCAGGTACTGAGAGCGGCATTTGGTCACATTTGTCCCAAACCTCCCTGCAGTTTTCAAAAAAAATAAATATCCCAATTTCGAGGCCTGAACCATATTTTGGAGCCAAATTCTGGATCTCTGCACGTATTCGCAGTTTGATATTATGACTTTTTATACCCAACATATGCCAAGTATTAAAAGCGGCAGTGAGTCACATTTTGCGCAAACTCCCCTGCAGTTTTCAAAATATCCCAAACATCCCAATTTCGAGGCCTGAGCCATATTTTGGAGCCAAATTCTGGCTCTCTGCACGTATTCGCAGTTTGAAATTACGAACTTTTTATACTCAACATATGTGAAGTAAAGAAAGCGGCGTTTGGTCACATATTGCACAAACTCCCCTGCAGTTTTAAAAATATCCCAAACATCTCAATATCGAGGCCTGAGCCATAATTTGGAGCCAAATTCTGGCTCTTTGCACGTATTCGCAGTTTGATATTACTTTTTATACCCAACATATGCCAAGTACTGAAAGCGGCAATAAGTCACATTTTGCACAAACTCCCCTGCAGTTTTCAAAATATCCCAAACATCCCAATATCGAGGCCTGAGCCATATTTTGGAGCCAAATTCTCGCTCTTTGCACGTATTCGCAGTTTGATATTACTTTTTATACCCAACATATGCCAAGTACTGAAAGAGGCAATGAGTCACATTTTGCACAAACTCCCCTGCAGTTTACAAAATATCCCAAACATCCCAATTTCGAGGCCGAAGCCATATTTTGGAGCTATATTCAGGCTTTCTGATCCTATTCGCAGTTTGAAATTACGACTTTTTATACAAAACATATGCCAAGTATTGAATACGGCGTTTGGTCACATTTGTCCCAAACCTCCCTGCAGTTTATAAAATATACCAAACATCCCAATTTCGAGGCCTGAGACATATTTTGGAGCCAAATTCTGGCTCGCTGCACGTATTCGCAGTTTAAAATTACGACTTTTTATACGGAACATATGCCAAGTAATGAAAGCGGCGTTTGGTCATATATGTCCCAAACCCCCCTGCAGTTTTCAAAATATCTCAAACATCCCAATTTCGAGGCCTGAGAAATATTTTGGAGCCAAATTCTGGCTCTATGCACGTATTCGCAGTTTGATATTACGACTTTTTATACCCAACATATGCCAAGTCCTGAAAGTGGCAGTGAGTCACATTTTGCACAAAGTCCCCTGCAGTTTTCGAAATATCCCAAATATCCCAATTTTGAGGCCTGAGCCATATTTTGGAGCCAAATTCTGGCTCTCTGCACGTATTCGCAGTTTGAAATTACTACTTTTTATACCCAACATATGACAAGTACTGAAAGCGACAGTTAGTCACATTTTGCATAAACTCCCGTGTGGTTTAAAAAATATCCCAAATATCCCAATTTTGAGGCCTGAGCTATATTTTGGAGCCAAACTCTGCCTCTCTGCACGTATTCGCAGATTGAAATTACGACTTTTTATACGAAACATATGCAAAGTAATGAAAGCGGCGTTTGGTCATATTTGTCCCAACCCCGCCCCCCCGCAGTTTTCAAAATATCCCAAACATCCCGATTTTGAGGCCTGAGCCATATTTTGGTGCCAAATTCTGGCTCTATGAACGTATTCGCAGTATGAAATTACGACTTTTTATACCCAACATATGGCAAGTCCTGAAAGTGGCCGTGAGTCACATTTTGCACAAACTCCCCTGCAGTTTTCGAAATATCCCAAATATCCCAATTTCGAGGCCTGAGCAATATTTTAGAGCCAAATTCTGGCTCTCTACACGTATTCGCAGTTTGATATTACGACTTTTTATACCCAACATATGCCAAGTACTGATACCGGCAGTGAGTCACATTTTGCACAAACTCCCCTCCAGTTTTAAAAATATCCTAAACATCCCAATTTCGAGGCCTGAACCATATTTTGGATCCAAATTCAGGCTCTCTGCACGTATTCGCAGTTTGAAATTACGACTTTTGATACCCAACATATGATAAGTACTGAAAGCGGCAGTGAGTCACATTATGCACAAACTCCCTTGCAGTGTTCAAAATATCCCAAACATCTCAATTTCGAGGCCTGAGCCATATTTTGGAGCCAAATTCTGGCTCTCTGCACGTATTCGCAGTTTGAAATTACGACTTTTTTATACCAAACATATGCAAAGTACTGAAAGCGGCGTTTGGTCACATTTGTCCCAAACCCCCCTGCAGTTTTCAAAATATCCCAAACATCCCAATATCGAGGCCTGAGCCATATTTTGGAGCCCAATTCTGGCTCTATGCACGTATTCGCAGTATGAAATTACGACTTTTTATACCCAACATATGCCAAGTCCTGAAAGTGGCAGAGTCACATTTTGCACAAACTCCCCTGCAGTTTTCGAAATATCCCAAATATCCAAATTTCGAGGCCTGAGCAATATTTTAGAGCCAAATTCTGGCTCTCTGCGCGTATTCGCAGTTTGATATTACGTCTTTTGATACCCAACATATGCCAAGTACTGATAACGGCAGTGAGTCACATTTTGCACAAAACTCCCGTGCAGTTTTCAAAATATCCCAAACATCCCAATTTCGAGGCCGAAGCCATATTTTAGAGCCAAATTCTGGCTCTATGCACGTATTCTCAGTTTGATATTTCGACTTTTTATACCCAACATATGCCAAGTCCTGAAAGCGGCAGTGTGTCACATTTTGCACACACTCCCCTGCAGTTTTCGAAATATCCCAAATATCCCAATTTCGAGGCCTGAGCCATATTTTGGAGCCAAGTTCTGCTCTCTGCACGTATTCGCAGTTTGAAATTACTACTTTTTATAGCCAACATATGCCAGTCCTGAAAGTGGCAGTGAGTCACATTTTGCACAAACTCCCCTGCAGTTTTCGAAATATCCCAAACATCCCAATTTCGAGGCCTGAGCCATATTTTGGAGCCAAATTTTGTTTGTCTGCACGAATTCGCCGTTTGAAATTACGACTTTTTTATACCCAACATATGCGAAATACTGAAAGCGGCTTTTGGTCACATTTGTCCCAAACCTCCCTGCAGTTTTCATAATATAACAAAACATCCCAATATCGAGGCCTGCGCCATATTTTCAAGCCAAATTCTGGCTCTCTGCACGTATTCGCAGTTTAAAATTACGACTTTTTATACTGAACATATGCCAAGTAATGAAAGCGGCGTTTGGTCATATTTGTCCCAAACCCCCCTGCAGTTTTCAAAATATCTCAAACATCCCAATTTCGTGGCCTGAGCCATATTTTGGAGCCAAACTCTGGCTCTATGCACGTATTCGCAGTTTGATTTTACAACATTTTATACCCAACATATACCAAGTCCTGAAAGCGGCAGTGAGTCACATTTTGCACAAACTCCCCTGCAGTTTTCGAAATATCCCAAATACCCCAATTTCGAGGCCTGAGCCATATTTTGGAGCCAAATTCTGGCTGTCTGCACGTATTCGCAGTTTGAAATTGCGAATTTTTATACCCAACATATGCCAAGTACTGAAAGCGACGATTGGTCACATTTGTCCCAAACCCCCCTGCAGTTTTCAAAATATCTCAAACATCGCAATTTCGTGGCCTGAGCCATATTTTGGAGCCAAATTCTGGCTCTATGCACGTATTCGCAGTTTGATATTACAACTTTTTATACCCAACATATACCAAGTCCTGAAAGCGGCAGTGAGTCACATTTTGCCCAAACTCCCCTGCAGTTTTCGAAATATCCCAAATACCCCAATTTCGAGGCCTGAGCCATATTTTTGAGCCAAATTCTGGCTCTATGCACGTATTTGCAGTTTGAAATTACGACTTTTTAAACCCAACATATGTCAAGTCCTGAAATCGTTAGTGAGTCACATTTTGCACAAACATCCTTTGCAGTTTTCGAAATATGCTAAATATCCCAATTTCGAGGCCTGAGCCATATTTTGGAACCAAATTCTGGCTCTCTGCACGTATTCGCAGTTTGAAATTACGTCTTTTTATACCCAACTTATGCCAGGTATCGAGAGCGGCATTTGGTCACATTTGTCCCAAACCTCGCTGCAGTTTTCAAAATAAATAATTATCCCAATTTCGAGGCCTGAACCATATTTTGGAGCCAAATTCTCCCTCTCTGCACGTATTCGCAGTTTGATATTACGACTTTTTATACCCAACATATGCCAAGTACTAAAAGCGGCAGTGAGTCACATTTTGCGCAAACTCCCCTACAGTTTTCAAAATATCCAAAATATCCCAATTTCGAGGCCTGAGCCATATTTTGGAGCCAAATTCTGGCTCTCTGCACGTATTCGCAGTTTGAAATTACGAATTTTTTATACCCAACATATGCGAAGTACAAAAAGCAGCGTTTGGTCACATATTGCACAAACTCCCCTGCAGTTTTCAAAATATCCCAAACATCCCAATATCGAGGCCTGAGCCATATTTTGGAGCCAAATTCTGGCTCTTTGCACGTATTAGCAATTTGATATTACGACTTTTTATACCCCACATATGCCAAGTACTGAAAGCGGCAATGAGTCACATTTTGCACAAACTCCCCTGCAGTTTTTAAAATATCCCAAATATCCCAATATCGAGGATGGAGCCATATTTTGAAGCCAAATTCTGGCTCTTTGCACGTATTCGCAGTTCGATATTACGACTTTTTATACCCAACATATGCCAAGTACTGAAAGCGGCAATGAGTCACATTTTGCACAAACTCCCCTGCAGTTTTCAAAATATCCCAAACATCCCAGTTTCGAGGCCTGGGCCATATTTTGGAGCTAAATTCAGGCTCTCTGATCGTATTCGCAGTTTGAAATTACGACTTTTAATACCAAACATATGCCAAGTATTGAATACGGCGTTTGGTCACATTTGTCCCAAACCTCCCTGCAGTTTATAAAATATACCAAACATCCCAATTTCGAGGCCTGAGCCATATTTTGGAGCCAAATTCTGGCTCTATGCACGTATTCGCAGTTTGATATTTCGACTTTTTATACCCAACATATGCCAAGTCCTGAAAGCGGCAGTGAGTCACATTTTGCACAAACTCCCCTGCAGTTTTCGAAATATCCCAAATATTACATTTTCGAGGCCTGAGCCATATTTTGGAGCAAAATTCTGGCTCTCTGCACGTATTCGCAGTTTGAAATTACTACTTTTTATACCAACAAATGCCAGTCCTGAAAGTGGCAGTGAGTCACATTTTGCACAAACTCCCCTGCAGTTTTCGAAATATCCAAAATATCCCAATTTCGAGGCCTGAGCAATATTTTGTAGCCAAGTTCTGGCTCTCTGCACGTATTCGCAGTTTGATATTACGACTTTTTCTACCCAACATGTGCCAAGTACTGATAGCGGCAGTGTGTCACATTTTGCACAAACTCTCCTGCAGTTTTAAAAATATCCTAAACATCCCAATTTCGAGGCCTGAACCATATTTTGGAGCCAAATTCAGGCTCTCTGCACGTATTCGCAGTTTGAAATTACGACTTTTTATACCCAACATATGCCAAGTACTGAAAGCGGCAGTGAGTCACATTATGCACAAACTCCCCTGCAGTTTTCAAAATATCCCAAACATCTCAATTTCGAGGCCTGAGCCATATTTTGGAGCCAAATTCTGGCTCTATGCACGTATTCGCAGTATGAAATTACGACTTTTTATACCCAACATATGCCAAGTACTGATAACAGCAGTGAGTCACATTTTGCATAAACTCCCCTGCAGTTTTCAAAATATCCCAAACAAATCAATTTCGAAGCTTGAGCCATATTTTGGAGCCAAATTTTGGCTCTCTGCACGTATTCGCAGTTTGAAATTTCGACTTTTTTATACCCAACATATGCAAAATACTGAAAGCGGCGTTTGGTCACATTTGTCAAAGACCTCCCTGCAGTTTTCATAATATAACAAAACATCCCAATATCGAGGCCTGCGCCATATTTTGAAGCCAAATTCTGGCTCTCTGCACTTATTCGCAGTTTAAAATTACGAATTTTTATACAGAACATATTCCAAGTAATGAAAGCGGCGTTTGGTCATATTTGTCCCAAACCCCCCTGCAGTTTTCAAAATATCTCAAACATCCCAATTTCGTGGCCTGAGCCATATTTTGGAGCCAAATTCTGGCTCTATGCACGTATTCGCAGTTTGATATTACGACTTTTTATACCCAACATATACAAAGTCCTGAAAGCGGCAGTGAGTCACATTTTGCACAAACTCCCCTGCAGTTTTCGAAATATCCCAAATATCCCAATTTCGAGGCCTGAGCCATATTTTGGAGCCAAATTCTGGCTGTCTGCACGTATTCGCAGTTTGAAATTGCGGCTTTTTTATACCCAACATATGCCAAGTACTGAAAGCGGCAATTGGTCACATTTGTCCCAAACTTCCCTGCAGTTTTCAAAATATCCCAAACATTTCAATTTCGAGGCCTGAGCCATATTTTGGAGCAAAATTCTGGCTCTATGCACGTATTCGCAGTTTGAAATTACGACTTTTTATACCCAACATATGCCTGGTACTGAAAGCGGCATTTGGTCACATTTGTCCCAAACTTCCCTGCAGTTTTCAAAATAAATAAATATCCCAATTTCAAGGCCTGAGCCATATTTTGGAGCCAAATTCTGGCTCTCTGCACGTATTCACAGTTTGATATTACGACTTTTTATACCCAACATATGCCAAGTACTAAAAGCGGCAGTGAGTCACATTTTGCACAAACTCCCCTGCAGTTTTCAAAATATCCCAAACATCCCAATTTCGAGGCCGAAGCCATATTTTGGAGCTATATTCAGGCTCTCTGATCGAATTCGCAGTTTGAAATTACGACTTTTTATACCCAACATATGCCAAGTATTGAATACGGCGTTTGGTCACATTTGTCCCAAATCTCCCTGCAGTTTAGAAAATATACCAAACATCCCAATTTCGAGGCCTGAGCCATATTTTGGAGCCAAATTCTGGCTCGCTGCACGTATTCGCAGTTTAAAATTACGACTTTATACGGAACATATGCCAAGTAATGAAAGCGGCGTTTGGTCATATTTGTCCCAAACCCCCCTGCAGTTTTCAAAATATCTCAAACATCCCAATTTCGAGGCCTGATAAATATTTTGGAGCCAAATTCTGGCTCTATGCACGTATTTGCAGTTTGAAGTTACGACTTTTTAAACCCAACATATGTCAAGTCCTGAAAGCGTTAGTGAGTCAGAATTTGGGTGCCAAATATGGCTCAGGCCTCGAAATTGGGTTGTTTGGGATATTTTGAAAACTGCTGGGGAGATTGGGACAAATGTGACCAAACGCCGCTTTAAGTACTTGGCATATGTTGGGTATAAAAGTCGTAATTTCAAACTGCGAATACGTGCAGAGAGCCAGAATTTGGCTCCAAAATATGGCTCAGGCCTCAAAGTTGGGATGTTTCGGATATTTGGAAAACTGCTGGGGAGTTTGGGACAAATATGACAAACGCCACTTTCAATACTTGGCATATGTTGGGTATAAAAGTCGTAATTTCAAACTGCGAATACGTGCAGAGAGCCAGAATTTTGCTCCAAAATATGGCTCAGGCTTCGAAATTGGGATCTTTGGGATATTTTGAAAAACTGTTGGGGAGATTAGGACAAATGTGACCAAACGCCGCTTTCAGTATTTGGCATATGTTGGGTATAAAAAATAGTAATTTCAAACTGCGAATACGAGCAGAGAGCCAGAATTTGGCTCCAAAATATTGCTCAGGCCTCGAAATTGGGATGTTTGGGATATTTTGAAAACTGCAGGGGAGTTTTTGCAAAATGTGACTCACTGCCGCTTTCAGTACTTGGCATATGTTGGGTATAAAAAGTCGTAATATCATACTGCGAATACGTGCGGAGAGGCAGAATTTGGCTCCAATATATGGCTCATGCCTATAAATTGGGATGTTTGGGATATTTTTAAAACTGCAGGGGAGTTTGTGCAAAATGTGACTCACTGCCGCTTTCAGTACTTGGCATATGTTTGGTATAAAAAGTCGTAATTTCAAACTGTGAATGCGTGCATAGAGCCAGAATTTAGCTCCAAAATATGGCTCAGGCCTCGAAATTGGGATGTTTAGGATATTTTGAAAACTGCAGGGGAATTTGGGACAAATATGACCAAATCCGCTTTCAGTACTTGGCATATGTTGGGTATAAAAAAGTTTCAATTTCATACTGCGAATACGTGCAGAGAGCCAGAATTTGGCTCCAAAATATGGCTCAGGCCTCGAATTTTTGATGTTTACGATATTTTGAAAACTGCAGGGGAGTTTGGGACAAATATGACGAAACGCCGCTTTCAGTACTTGGCATATGTTGGGTATATAAGTCGTAATTTCAAACTGCGAATACGTGCAGAGAGCCAGAATTTGGCTCCAAAATATGGCTCAGGCCTCGAATTTTGGATGTTTGGGATGTTTTGAAAACTGCAGGGGAGTTTGGGACAAATATGACCAAACGCCGCTTTCAGTACTTTGTATATGTTGGGTATAAAAAAGTCGTAATTTCAAACTGCGAATACGTGCAGAGAGCCAGAATTTGGCTCCAAAATATGGCTCAGGCCTCAAAATTGGGATGTTTCGGATATTTTGAAAACTGCAAGGGAGTTTGGGACAGATATGACCAAACGCCGCTTTCAGTACTTGGCATATGTTGGGTATATAAGTCGTAATTTCAAACTGCGAATACGTGCAGAGAGCCAGAATTTTGCTCCAAAATATGGCTCAGGCTTCGAAATTGGGATGTTTGGGATATATTTGAGAACTGCAGGGGAGATTGGGACAAATGTGACCAAATGCCGCTTTCAGTACTTGGCATATGTTGGGTATAAAAAGTCGTAATTTCAAACTGCGGATACGTGCAGAGAGCCTGAATTTTGCTCCAAAATATGGCTCAGGCCTCGAAATTGGGATATTTGGGATATTTTAAAAACTGCAGGGGAGTTTGTGCCAAATTTGACTCACTGCCGATTTCAGTACATGGCATATGTAGGGTATAAAAACTCGTAATTTCAAACTGCGAATACGTACCGAGAGCCAGAATTTGGCTCCAAAATATGTCTAAGGCCTCGAAATATGGGTGTTTGGGATATTTTGAAAACTGCAGGGGAGTTTGGGCAAAATGTGACCAAACGCTGCTTTCAGTACTTGGCATATGTTGGGTATAAAAAGTCGTAATTTCAAACTGTGAATACGTGCAGAGAGCCAGAATTTTGCTCCAAAATATGGCTCAGGGTTCGAAATTGGGATGTTTGGGATAATTTGAAAACTGCAAGGGAGTTTGTGCAAAATGTGACTCACTGCTGCTTTCAGTACTTGGCATATGTTGGGTATAAAAAGTCGCAATGTCAAACTGCGAATACGTGCAGAGAGCCAGAATTTGGCTGCAAAATATGGCTCAGGCCTCGAAATTTTGATGTTTGAGATATTTTGAAAACTGCAGGGAGGTTTGGGAAAAATGTGACTAAACGCCGCTTTCAGTACTTCGTATATGTTGGGTATAAAAAGTCGTAATTTCGAACTGCGAATACGTGCAGAGAGCAGGAATTTGGCTCCAAAATATGGCCCAGGCCTCGAAATTGGGATGTTTGGGATATTTTGAAAACTGCAGGAAAATTTGGGACAAATATGACCAAATGCCGCTTTCAGTACTTCGCATATGTTGGGTATAAAAAGTCGTAATTTCAAACAGCGAATACGTGCAGAGAGCAGGAATTTGGCTCCAAAATATGGCCCAGGCCTCGAAATTGGGATGTTTGGGATATTTTGAAAACTGCAGGGAAATTTGGGACAAATGTGACCAAATGCCGCTTTCAGTACTTCGCATTTGTTTGGTATAAAAAGTAGTAATTTCAAACTGCGAATACGAGCAGAGAGCCAGAATTTGGGTGCAAAATATGGCTCAGGCCTCGAAATTGGGTTGTTTGGGATATTTTGAAAACTGCAGGGGAGTTTGTGCAAAATGTGACTCACAGCCGCTTTCAGTACTTGGCATATGGTGGGTATAAAAAGTCGTAATATCAAGCTGCGAATACGTGCAAAGAGCCAGAATTTGACTGCAAAATATGGCTCAGGCCTCGAAATTTAGATGTTTGAGATATTTTGAAAGTGCAGGGAGGTTTGGGGAAATGTGACCAAACGCCACTTTCAGTACATCGCATATGTTGGGAATAAAAAGTCGTAATTTCAAACTGCGAATACGTGCAGACAGCCAGAATTTGGCTCCAATATATGGCTCAGGCCTAGAAATTGGGATGTTTGGGATATTTTTAAAACTGCAGGGGAGTTTGTGCAAAATGGGAATCACTGCCGCTTTCAGTACTTGGCATATGTTGGGTATAATAAGTCGTAATTTCAAACTGCGAATACGTGCAGAGAGCCAGAATTTGGCTCCAAAATATTGCTCACTCCTCGAAATTTGGATGTTTACGATATTTTGAAAACTGCAGGGGAGTTTGGGACAAATATGACCAAACGCCACTTTCAGTACTTGGCATATGTTGGGTATAAAAGTCGTAATTTCAAACTGCGAATACGTGCAGAGAGCCAGAATTTTGCTCCAAAATATGGCTCAGGCTTCGAAATTGGGATGTTTGGGATATTTTGAAAACTGCTGGGGAGATTGGGACGAATGTGACCAAACGCCGCTTTCAGTACTTGGCATATGTTGGGTATAAAAAATAGTAATTTCAAAGTGCGAATACGAGCAGAGATCCAGAATTTGGCTCCAAAATATTGCCCAGGCCACGAAATTGGGATGTTTGGGATATTTTGAAAACTGCAGGGGGGTTTTTGCAAAATGTGACTCACTGCCGCTTTCAGTACTTGGCATATGTTGGGTATAAAAAGTCGTAATATCATACTGCGAATATGTGCAGAGAGCCAGAATTTGGCTCCAACATATGGCTCATGCCCTATAAATTGGGATGTTTGGGATATTTTTAAAACTGCAGGGGAGTTTGTGCAAAATGTGACTCACTGCCGCTTTCAGTACTTGGCATATGTTTGGTATAAAAAGTCGTAATATCAAACTGCGAATGCGTGCATAGAGCCAGAATTTAGCTCCAAAATATGGCTCAGGCCTCGAAATTGGGATGTTTAGGATATTTTGAAAACTGTAGGGGAATTTGGGACAAATATGACCAAACGCCGCTTTCATTACTTTGCATATGTTTCATATAAAAAGTCGTAATTTTAAATTGCGAATATGTGCGGAGAACCAGAATTTGGCTCCAATATATAGCTCAGGCCTCGATATTGAGAAGTTTGGGATATTTTGAAAAATGCAGGGAGGGTTGGGACAAATGTGACCAAACGCTGCTTTCAGTACTTTGCATATGTTGGGTATAAAAAAGTCGTATTTTCAAACTGCGAATTCGTACCGAGAGCCAGAATTTGGCTCCTAAAAATGGCTCAGGCCTCGAAATTGGGATGTTTGGGATATTCTGAAAACTGCAGGGGAGTTTGTGCAAAATGTGACTCACTGCTGCTTTCAGTACTTGGCATATGTTGGGTATAAAAAGTCGCAATATCAAACTGCGAATACGTTCAGAGGGCCAGAATTTGGCTGCAAAATATGGCTCAGGCCTCGAAATTTGGATGTTTGAGATATTTTGAAAACTGCAGGGAGGTTTGGGATAAATGTGACTAAATGCCGCTTTCAGTACTTCGCATATGTTGGGTATAAAAAGACATAATTTCAAACTGCGAATACGTGCAGAGAGCAGGAATTTGGCTCCAAAATAAGGCCCAGGCCTCGAAATTGGGATGTTTGGGATATTTTGAAAACTGCAGGGAAATTTGGGACAAATATGACCAAACGCCGCTTTCAGCACTTGGCATATGTTGGGTATAAAAAATCGTAATTTCAAACTGCGAATACGTGCAGAGAACCAGAATTTGGCTCCAATATATGGCTTAGGCCAAGAAATTGGGATGTTTGGGATATTTTTAAAACTGCAGAGGAGTTTGTGCAAAATGTGACTCACTGCCGCTTTCAGTACTTGGCATATGTTTGATATAAAAAGTCGTAATTTCAAACTGCGAATGCGTGCATAGAGCCAGAATTTGGCTCCAAAATATTGCTCAGGCCTCGAAATTGGGATGTTTGTGATATTTTGAAAACTGCAGGGGAATTTGGGACAAATATGACCAAACGCCGCTTTCAGTACTTGGCATATGTTGGGTATAAAAAAGATTCAATTTCATACTGCGAATACGTGCAGAGAACCAGAATTTGGCTCCAAAATATGGCTCAGGCCTCGAATTTGGGATGTTTGGGATATTTTGAAAACTGCAGGGGAGTTTGTGACAAATATGACTAAACGCCACTTTCAGTACTTGGCATATGTTGGGTATAAAAGTCGTAATTTCAAACTGCGAATACGTGCAGAGAGCCAGAATTTGGCTCCAAAATATGGCTCAGGCCTCAAAATTGGGATGTTTGGGATATTTTGAAAACTGCAGGGGAGTTTGGGACAAATATGACCAAACGCCGCTTTCAGTACTTGGCATATGTTGGGTATAAAAAGTCGTAATTTCAAACTGCGAATACGTGCAGGGAGCCAGAATTTGGCTCCAAAATATGGCTCAGGCCTCGAATTTTTGATGTTTACGATATTTTGAAAACTGCAGGGGAGTTTGGGACAAATATGACGAAACGCAGCTTTCAGTACTTGGCATATGTTGGGTATAAAAGTCGTAATTTCAAACTGCGAATACGTGCAGAGAGCCAGAATTTGGCTCCAAAATATGGCTAAGGCCTCGAAATTGGGATGTTTGGGATATTTTGAAAACTGCAGGGGAGTTTGTGCAAAATGTGACTCACTGCCGCTTTCAGTATTTGGCATATGTAGGGTATAAAAAGTCCTAATTTCAAACTGCGAATACGTACCGAGAGCCAGAATTTGGGTCCAAAATATGGCTAAGGCCTCGAAATTGGGATGTTTAGGATATTTTGAAAACTGCAGGGGAGTTTGGGCAAAATGTGACCAAACGCCGCTTTCAGTACTTGGCATATGTTGGGTATAAAAAGTCGTAATTTCAAACTGCGAATACGTGCAGAGAGCCAGAATTTGGCTCCAAAATATGGCTCAGGCCTCGAATTTTTGATGTTTACGATATTTTGAAAACTGCAGGGGAGTTTGGGACAAATATGACGAAACGCAGCTTTCAGTACTTGGCATATGTTGGGTATAAAAGTCGTAATTTCAAACTGCGAATACGTGCAGAGCGCCAGAATTTGGCTCCAAAATATGGCTAAGGCCTCGAAATTGGGATGTTTGGGATAGTTTGAAAACTGCAGGGGAGTTTGGGCAAAATGTGACCAAACGCCGCTTTCAGTACTTGGCATATGTTGGGTATAAAAAGTATTAATTTCAATCTGCGAATACGTGCAGAGAGCCAGAATTTGGCTCCAAAATATGGCTCAAGCCTCGAAATTGGGATGTTTGGGATATTTTTAAAACTGCTGGGGAGTTTGTGCAAAATGTGACTCACTGCCGCTTTCAGTACTTGGCATATGTTGGGTATAAAAAGTCGTATAATCAAACTGCGAATACGTGCAAAGAGCCAGAATTTGGCTCCAAAATATGGCTCAGGCCTCGAAATTTGGATGTTTGAGTTATTTTGAAAACTGCAGGGAGGTTTGGGACAAATGTGACCAAACGCCGATTTCAGTACTTGGCATATGTTGGGTATAAAAATTCATAATTTCAAACTGCGAATACGTGCAGAGAGCCAGAATTTTGCTCCAAAATATGGCTCAGGCTTCGAAATTGGGATGTTTGGGATATTTTTAAAACTGCTAGGGAATTTGTGCAAAATGTGACTCACTGCCGCTTTCAGTACTTGGCATATGTAGGGTATAAAAAGTCGTAATTTCAAACTGCGAATACGTGCAGAGAGCCAGAATTTTGCTCCAAAATATGGCTCAGGCTTCGAAATTGGGATGTTTGTTATAATTGGAAAACTGCAGGGGAGATTGAGACAAATGTGACCAAACGCCGCTTTCAGTACTTGGCATATGTTGGGTATAATGAATAGTAATTTCAAACTGCGAATACAAGCAGAGAGCCTGAATTTTGCTCCAAAATATGGCTCAGGCTTCGAAATTGGGATATTTGGGATATTTTGAAAACTGCAGGGGAGTTTGTGCAAAATGTGACTCACTGCCGCTTTCAGTACTTGGCATATGTAGGGTATAAATAGTCGAAATTTCAAACTGCAAATACGTGCAAAGAGCCAGAATTTGACTCCAAAATATGGCTCAGGCCTCGAAATTGGGATGTTTGTGATATTCTGAAAACTGCAGGGGAGTTTGTGCAAAATGTGACTCACTGCTGCTTCAGTACTTGGCATATGTTGGGTATAAAAAGTCGCAATATCAAACTGCGAATACGTGCAGAGAGCCAGAATTTGGCTCCAAAATATGGCTCAAGCCTCGAAATTTGGATGTTTTAGATATTTTGAAAAATGCAGGGAGGTTTGGGATAAATGTGACTAAACGCCGCTTTCAGTACTTCGCATATGTTGGGTGTAAAAGTCGTAATTTCAAACTGCGAATACGTGCAGAGAGCAGGAATTTGGCTCCAAAATATGGCCCAGGCCTCGAAATTGGGATGTTTGGGATATTTTGAAAACTGCAGGGGAATTTGGGACAAATATGATCAAACGCCGCTTTCAGTACTTTGCATATGTTGGGTATAAAAAATATTCAATTTCATTCTGCGAATACGTGCAGAGAGCCAGAATTTGGCTCCAAAATATGGCTCAGGCCTCGAATTTTGGATGTTTACGATATTTTGAAAACTGCAGGGGAGTTTGGGACAAATATGACGAAACGCTGCTTTCAGTACTTGGCATATGTTGGGTATAAAAGTCGAAATTTCAAACTGCGAATACGTGCAGAGAGCCAGAATTTGGCTCCAAAATATGGCTCAGGCCTCAAAATTGGGATGTTTGGGATATTTTGAAAACTGCAGGGGAGTTTGGGACAAATATGACCAAACGCCGCTTTCAGTACTTGGCATATGTTGGGTATAAAAATCGTAATTTCAAACTGCGAATACGTGCAGAGAGCCAGAATTTTGCTCCAAAATATGGCTCAGGCTTCGAAATTGGGATATTTGGGATATTTTGAAAACTGCAGGGGAGTTTGTGCAAAATGTGACTCACTGCCGCTTTCAGTACTTGGCATATGTAGGGTATAAAAAGTCGTAATTTCAAACTGCGAATACGTACCGAGAGCCAGAATTTGGGTCCAAAATATGGCTAAGGCCTCGAAATTGGGATGTTTAGGATATTTTGAAAACTGCAGGGGAGTTTGGGCAAAATGTGACCAAACGCCGCTTTCAGTACTTGGCATATGTTGGGTATAAAAAGTCGTAATTTCAAACTGCGAATACGTGCAGAGAGCCAGAATTTGGCTCCAAAATACGGCTCAGGCCTCGAATTTTTTATGTTTACGATATTTTGAAAACTGCAGGGGAGTTTGGGACAAATATGACAAAACGCAGCTTTTAGTACTTGGCATATGTTGGGTATAAAAGTCGTAATTTCAAACTGCGAATACGTGCAGAGAGCCAGAATTTGGCTCCAAAATATGGCTCAAGCCTCGAAATTGGGATGTTTGGGATATTTTTAAAACTGCTGGGGAGTTTGTGCAAAATGTGACTCACTGCCGCTTTCAGTACTTGGCATATGTTGGGTATAAAAAGTCGTAATATCAAACTGCGAATACGTGCAAAGAGCCAGAATTTGGCTCCAAAATATGGCTCAGGCCTCGAAATTTGGATGTTTGAGTTATTTTGAAAACTGCAGGGAGGTTTGGGACAAATGTGACCAAACGCCGATTTCAGTACTTGGCATATGTTGGGTATAAAAATTCATAATTTCAAACTGCGAATACGTGCAGAGAGCCAGAATTTTGCTCCAAAATATGGCTCAGGCTTCGAAATTGGGATGTTTGGGATATTTTTAAAACTGCTAGGGAATTTGTGCAAAATGTAACTCACTGCCGCTTTCAGTACTTGGCATATGTAGGGTAGAAAAAGTCGTAATATCAAACTGCGAATACGTGCAGAGAGCCAGAATTTTGCTCCAAAATATGGCTCAGGCTTCGAAATTGGGATGTTTGGGATAATTTGAAAACTGCAGGGGAGATTGAGACAAATGTGACCAAACGCCGCTTGAAGTACTTGGCATATGTAGGGTATAAATAGTCATAATTTCAAACTGCGAATACGTACCGAGAGCCAGAATTTGGCTCCAAAATATGGCTAAGGCCTCGAAATTGGGATGTTTGGGATATTTTGAAAACTGCAGGGGAGTTTGGGCAAAATGTGACTCACTGCCGCTTTTAGTACTTGGCATATGTAGGGTATAAATAGTCGAAATTTCAAACTGCGAATACGTACCGAGAGCCAGAATTTGGCTCCAAAATATGGCTAAGGCCTCGAAATTGGGATGTTTGGGATATTTTGAAAACTGCAGGGGAGTTTGGGCAAAATGTGACTCACTGCCGCTTTTAGTACTTGGCATATGTTGGGTATAAAAAGTTGTATTTTCAAACTGCAAATACGTGCAAAGAGCCAGAATTTGACTCCAAAATATGGCTCAGGCCTCGAAATTGGGATGTTTGTGATATTCTGAAAACTGCAGGGGAGTTTGTGCAAAATGTGACTCACTGCTGCTTCAGTACTTGGCATATGTTGGGTATAAAAAGTCGCAATATCAAACTGCGAATACGTGCAGAGAGCCAGAATTTGGCTCCAAAATATGGCTCAGGCCTCGAAATTTGGATGTTTGAGATATTTTGAAAAATGCAGGGAGGTTTGGGATAAATGTGACTAAACGCCGCTTTCAGTACTTCGCATATGTTGGGTGTAAAAGTCGTAATTTCAAACTGCGAATACGTGCAGAGAGCAGGAATTTGGCTCCAAAATATGGCCCAGGCCTCGAAATTGGGATGTTTGGGATATTTTGAAAACTGCAGGGGAATTTGGGACAAATATGATCAAACGCCGCTGTCAGTACTTGGCATATGTTGGGTATAAAAAATATTCAATTTCATTCTGGGAATACGTGCAGAGAGCCAGAATTTGGCTCCAAAATATGGCTCAGGCCTCGAATTTTGGATGTTTACGATATTTTGAAAACTGCAGGGGAGTTTGGGACAAATATGACGAAACGCTGCTTTCAGTACTTGGCATATGTTGGGTATAAAAGTCGAAATTTCAAATTGCGAATACGTGCAGAAAGCCAGAATTTGGCTCCAAAATATGGCTCAGGCCTCGAATTTGGGATGTTTGGGATATTTTGAAAACTGCAGGGGAGTTTGGGACAAATATGACCAAACGCCGCATTCAGTACTTGGCATATGTTGGGTATAAAAATCGTAATTTCAAACTGCGAATACGTGCAGAGAGCCAGAATTTTGCTCCAAAATATGGCTCAGGCTTCGAAATTGGGATATTTGGGATATTTTGAAAACTGCAGGGGAGTTTGTGCAAAATGTGACTCACTGCCGCTTTTAGTACTTGGCATATGTAGGGTATAAAAAGTCGTAATTTCAAACTGCGAATACGTACCGAGAGCCAGAATTTGGGTCCAAAATATGGCTAAGGCCTCGAAATTGGGATGTTTAGGATATTTTGAAAACTGCAGGGGAGTTTGGGCAAAATGTGACCAAACGCCGCTTTCAGTACTTGGCATATGTTGGGTATAAAAAGTCGTAATTTCAAACTGCGAATACGTGCAGAGAGCCCGAATTTGGCTCCAAAATATGGCTCAGGCCTCGAATTTTTGATGTTTACGATATTTTGAAAACTGCAGGGGAGTTTGGGACAAATATGACAAAACGCAGCTTTCAGTACTTGGCATATGTTGGGTATAAAAGTCGTAATTTCAAACTGCGAATACGTGCAGAGAGCCAGAATTTGGCTCCAAAATATGGCTAAGGCCTCGAAATTGGGATGTTTGGGATATTTTGAAAACTGCAGGGGAGTTTGGGCAAAATGTGACCAAACGCCGCTTTCAGTACTTAGCATATGTTGGGTATAAAAAGTATTAATTTCAAACTGCGAATACGTGCAGAGAGCCAGAATTTGGCTCCAAAATATGGCTCAAGCCTCGAAATTGGGATGTTTGGGATATTTTTAAAACTGCTGGGGAGTTTGTGCAAAATGTGACTCACTGCCGCTTTCAGTACTTGGCATATGTTGGGTATAAAAAGTCGAAATATCAAACTGCGAATACGTGCAAAGAGCCAGAATTTGGCTCCAAAATATAGCTCAGGCCTCGAAATTTGGATGTTTGAGGTATTTTGAAAACTGCAGGGAGGTTTGGGACAAATGTGACCAAACGCCGATTTCAGTACTTGGCATATGTTGGGTATAAAAATTCATAATTTCAAACTGCGAATACGTGCAGAGAGCCAGAATTTTGCTCCAAAATATGGCTCAGGCTTCGAAATTGGGATGTTTGGGATATTTTTAAAACTGCTAGGGAATTTGTGCAAAATGTGACTCACTGCCGCTTTCAGTACTTGGCATATGTAGGGTATAAAAAGTCGTAATTTCAAACTGCGAATACGTGCAGAGAGCCAGAATTTTGCTCCAAAATATGGCTCAGGCTTCGAAATTGGGATGTTTGGGATAATTTGAAAACTGCAGGGGAGATTGAGACAAATGTGACCAAACGCCGCTTGAAGTACTTGGCATATGTAGGGTATAAATATTCATAATTTCAAACTGCGAATACGTACCGAGAGCCAGAATTTGGCTCCAAAATATGGCTAAGGCCTCGAAATTGGGATGTTTAGGATATTTTGAAAACTGCAGGGGAGTTTGGGCAAAATGTGACTCACTGCCGCTTTTAGTACTTGGCATATGTAGGGTATAAATAGTCGAAATTTCAAACTGCGAATACGTACCGAGAGCCAGAATTTGGCTCCAAAATATGGCTAAGGCCTCGAAATTGGGATGTTTGGGATATTTTGTAAACTGCAGGGGAGTTTGGGCAAAATGTGACTCACTGCCGCTTTTAGTACTTGGCATATGTTGGGTATAAAAAGTTGTATTTTCAAACTGCAAATACGTGCAAAGAGCCAGAATTTGACTCCAAAATATGGCTCAGGCCTCGAAATTGGGATGTTTGTGATATTCTGAAAACTGCAGGGGAGTTTGTGCAAAATGTGACTCACTGCTGCTTCAGTACTTGGCATATGTTGGGTATAAAAAGTCGCAATATCAAACTGCGAATACGTGCAGAGAGCCAGAATTTGGCTCCAAAATATGGCTCAGGCCTCGAAATTTGGATGTTTGAGATATTTTGAAAAATGCAGGGAGGTTTGGGATAAATGTGACTAAACGCCGCTTTCAGTACTTCGCATATGTTGGGTGTAAAAGTCGTAATTTCAAACTGCGAATACGTGCAGAGAGCAGGAATTTGGCTCCAAAATATGGCCCAGGCCTCGAAATTGGGATGTTTGGGATATTTTGAAAACTGCAGGGGAATTTGGGACAAATATGATCAAACGCCGCTGTCAGTACTTGGCATATGTTGGGTATAAAAAATATTCAATTTCATTCTGGGAATACGTGCAGAGAGCCAGAATTTGGCTCCAAAATATGGCTCAGGCCTCGAATTTTGGATGTTTACGATATTTTGAAAACTGCAGGGGAGTTTGGGACAAATATGACGAAACGCTGCTTTCAGTACTTGGCATATGTTGGGTATAAAAGTCGAAATTTCAAACTGCGAATACGTGCAGAAAGCCAGAATTTGGCTCCAAAATATGGCTCAGGCCTCGAATTTGGGATGTTTGGGATATTTTGAAAACTGCAGGGGAGTTTGGGACAAATATGACCAAACGCCGCATTCAGTACTTGGCATATGTTGGGTATAAAAATCGTAATTTCAAACTGCGAATACGTGCAGAGAGCCAGAATTTTGCTCCAAAATATGGCTCAGGCTTCGAAATTGGGATATTTGGGATATTTTGAAAACTGCAGGGGAGTTTGTGCAAAATGTGACTCACTGCCGCTTTCAGTACTTGGCATATGTAGGGTATAAAAAGTCGTAATTTCAAACTGCGAATACGTACCGAGAGCCAGAATTTGGGTCCAAAATATGGCTAAGGCCTCGAAATTGGGATGTTTAGGATATTTTGAAAACTGCAGGGGAGTTTGGGCAAAATGTGACCAAACGCCGCTTTCAGTACTTGGCATATGTTGGGTATAAAAAGTCGTAATTTCAAACTGCGAATACGTGCAGAGAGCCCGAATTTGGCTCCAAAATATGGCTCAGGCCTCGAATTTTTGATGTTTACGATATTTTGAAAACTGCAGGGGAGTTTGGGACAAATATGACAAAACGCAGCTTTCAGTACTTGGCATATGTTGGGTATAAAAGTCGTAATTTCAAACTGCGAATACGTGCAGAGAGCCAGAATTTGGCTCCAAAATATGGCTAAGGCCTCGATATTGGGATGTTTGGGATATTTTGAAAACTGCAGGGGAGTTTGGGCAAAATGTGACCAAACGCCGCTTTCAGTACTTAGCATATGTTGGGTATAAAAAGTATTAATTTCAAACTGCGAATACGTGCAGAGAGCCAGAATTTGGCTCCAAAATATGGCTCAAGCCTCGAAATTGGGATGTTTGGGATATTTTTAAAACTGCTGGGGAGTTTGTGCAAAATGTGACTCACTGCCGCTTTCAGTACTTGGCATATGTTGGGTATAAAAAGTCGAAATATCAAACTGCGAATACGTGCAAAGAGCCAGAATTTGGCTCCAAAATATAGCTCAGGCCTCGAAATTTGGATGTTTGAGGTATTTTGAAAACTGCAGGGAGGTTTGGGACAAATGTGACCAAACGCCGATTTCAGTACTTGGCATATGTTGGGTATAAAAATTCATAATTTCAAACTGCGAATACGTGCAGAGAGCCAGAATTTTGCTCCAAAATATGGCTCAGGCTTCGAAATTGGGATGTTTGGGATATTTTTAAAACTGCTAGGGAATTTGTGCAAAATGTGACTCACTGCCGCTTTCAGTACTTGGCATATGTAGGGTATAAAAAGTCGTAATTTCAAACTGCGAATACGTGCAGAGAGCCAGAATTTTGCTCCAAAATATGGCTCAGGCTTCGAAATTGGGATGTTTGGGATAATTTGAAAACTGCAGGGGAGATTGAGACAAATGTGACCAAACGCCGCTTGAAGTACTTGGCATATGTAGGGTATAAATATTCATAATTTCAAACTGCGAATACGTACCGAGAGCCAGAATTTGGCTCCAAAATATGGCTAAGGCCTCGAAATTGGGATGTTTAGGATATTTTGAAAACTGCAGGGGAGTTTGGGCAAAATGTGACTCACTGCCGCTTTTAGTACTTGGCATATGTTGGGTATAAAAAGTTGTATTTTCAAACTGCAAATACGTGCAAAGAGCCAGAATTTGACTCCAAAATATGGCTCAGGCCTCGAAATTGGGATGTTTGTGATATTCTGAAAACTGCAGGGGAGTTTGTGCAAAATGTGACTCACTGCTGCTTCAGTACTTGGCTTGGGTATAAAAAGTCGCAATATCAAACTGCAAATACGTGCAGAGAGCCAGAATTTGGCTCCAAAATATGGCTCAGGCCTCGAAATTTGGATGTTTGAGATATTTTGAAAAATGCATGGAGGTTTGGGATAAATGTGACTAAACGCCGCTTTCAGTACTTCGCATATGTTGGGTGTAAAAGTCGTAATTTCAAACTGCGAATACGTGCAGAGAGCAGGAATTTGGCTCCAAAATATGGCCCAGGCCTCGAAATTGGGATGTTTGGGATATTTTGAAAACTGCAGGGGAATTTGGGACAAATATGATCAAACGCCGCTTTCAGTACTTGGCATATGTTGGGTATAAAAAAGATTCAATTTATCTGCGAATACGTGCAGAGAGCCAGAATTTGGCTCCAAAATATGGCTCAGGCCTCGAATTTTGGATGGTTACGATATTTTGAAAACTGCAGGGGAGTTTGGGACAAATATGACGAAACGCCGCTTTCAGTACTTGGCATATGTTGGGTATAAAAGTAGTAATTTCAAACTGCGAATACGTGCAGAGAGCCAGAATTTGGCTCCAAAATATGGTGCAGGCCTCGAATTTGGGATTTTTGGTATATTTTGAAAACTGCAGGGGAGTTTTGGACAAATATGACCAAACGCCGCTTTCAGTACTTGGCATATGTTGTGTATAAAAAGTCGTAATTTCAAACTGCGAATACGTGCAGAAAGCCCGATTTTGGCTCCAAAATATGGCTCAGGCCTCGAATTTGGGATGTTTGGGATATTTTGGACACTGCAGGGGAGTTTGGGACAAATATGACCAAACGCCGCTTCCAGTACTTGGCATATGTTGGGTATAAAAAAGTCGAAATTTCAAACTGCGAATACGAGCAGAGAGCCTGAATTTTGCTCCAAAATATGGCTCAGGCCTCGAAATTGGGATATTTGGGATATTTTGAAAACTGCAGGGGAGTTTGTGTAAAATGTGACTCCCTGCCGCTTTCAGTACTTGGCATATGTTGGGTATAAAAATCGTAATTTCAAACTGCGAATACGTACCGAAAGCCAGAATTTGGCTCCAAAATATGGCTAAGGCCTCGAAATTGGGATGTTTGAGATATTTTGAAAATTACAAGGGGGGGATTGGGACAAATGTGACCAAACGCCGCTTTCATTACCTGGCATATATTGGGTATAAAAAAGTCGTAATTTCAAACTGCGAATACGTGCAGAGAGCCAGAATTTGGCTCCAAAATATGGCTCAGTCCTCGAAATTGGAATGTCTGGGATATTTTGAAAACTGCAGGGAGGTTTGGGACAAATGTGACCAAACGCCGCTTTCAGTACTTCGCATATGTTGGGTATAAAAGTCGTAATTTCAAACTGCGAATACGTTCAGAGAGCCAGAATTTTGCTCCAAAATATGGCTCAGGCCTCGAAATTGGGATATTTGGGATATTTTGAAAACTGCAGGGGAGTTTGTGCAAAATGTGACTCACTGCCGCTTACAGTACTTGGCATTTGTTGGGAATAAAAAGTCATATTTTCAAACTGCGAATACGTGCAAAGAGCCAGAATTTGGCTCCAAAATATAGCTCAGGCCTTGATATTGGGATGTTTGGGATATTTTGAAAACTGCAGGGAGGTTTGAGACAAATGTGACCAAACGCTGCTTTCAGTACTACGCATATGTTGGGTATAAAAAAGTCGTAATTTCAAACAGCGAATACGTGCAGAGAACCAGAATTTGGCTCGAAATTATGGCTCAGGCCTCGAAATAGGGATGTTTAGGATATTTTGAAAACTGCAGGGGAGTTTGGAACAAATATGACCAAAAGCCGATTTCGGTACTTGGCATATGTTGGGTATAAAAAGTCGTAATTTCAAACTGCGAATACGAGCAGAGAGCCTGAATTTTGCTCCAAAATATGGCTCAGGCCTCGAAATTGTGATATTTGGGATATTTTGCAAATTGCCAGGGGGGGATTGGGACAAATGTGACCAAACGCCGCTTTCAATACTACGCATATATTGGCTATAAAAAAGTGGTAATATCAAACTGCGAATACGTGCAGAGAGCCAGAATTTGGCTCCAAAATATAACTCAGGCCTCAAAATTGGGATATTTGGGATATTTTGAAAACTGCAGGGGAGTTTCTGCAAAATGTGACTCCCTGCCGCTTTCAGTACTTGGCATATGTTGGGTATAAAAATCGAAATTTCAAACTGCGAATACATACCGAGAGCCAGAATTTGGCTCCAAAATATGGCTAAGGCCTCGAAATTGGGATGTTTGGGATATTTTGAAAATTGCAAGGGGGGGATTGGGACAAATGTGACCAAACGCCGCTTACAGTACTTGGCATATATTGGGTATAAAAAAGTCGTTATTTGTAACTGCGAATTCGTCAAGAGAGCCAGAATTTGGCTCCAAAATATAGCTCAGGCCTCAAAATTGGGATGTTTGGGATATTTTGAAAACTGCAGCGGAGTTTGGGCAAAATGTGACTCACTGCCGCTTTTAGTACTTTGCATATGTTGGGTATAAAAAGTCATATTTTCAAACTGCGAATACGTGCAGAGAGCCAGATTTTGGCTCCAAAATATGGCTCAGGCCTCGAAATTGGGATGTTTGGGATATTTTGGACACTGCAGGGGTGTTTGGGACAAATATGACCAAACGCCGCTTCCAGTACTTGGCATCTGTTGGGTATAAAAAAGTCGAAATTTCAAACTGCGAATACGAGCAGAGAGCCTGAATTTTGCTCCAAAATATGGCTCAGGCCTCGAAATTGGGATATTTGGGATATTTTGAAAACTGCAGGGGAGTTTGTGCAAAATGTGACTCCTTGCCGCTTTCAGTACTTGGCATATGTTGGGTATAAAAATCGTAATTTCAAACTGCGAATACGTACCGAGAGCCAGAATTTGGCTCCAAAATATGGCTAAAGCCTCGAAATTGGGATGTTTGAGATATTTTGAAAATTGCAAGTGGGTGATTTGGACAAATGTGACCAAACGCCGCTTTTAGTACTTGGCATATATTGGGTATAAAAAAGACGTAATTTCAAACTGGGAATACGTGCAGAGAGCCAGAATTGGGCTCCAAAATATGGCTCAGGCCTCGAAATTGGGATGTTTGGGATATTTTGAAAACTGCAGGGGAGTTTATGCAAAATGTGACTCACTGCCGCTCACAGTACTTGGCATTTGTTGGGTATAAAAAGTCATATTTTCAAACTGCGAATACGTGCAAAGAGCCAGAATTTGGCTCCAAAATATAGCTCAGGCCTTGATATTGGGATGTTTGGGATATTTTGAAAACTGCAGGGAAGTTTGAGACAAATGTGACCAAACGCCGCTTTCAGTACTACGCATATGTTGGGTATAAAAAAGTCGTAATTTCCAACAGCGAATACGTGCAGAGAACCAGTATTTGGCTCGAAATTATGGCTCAGGCCTCGAAATTGGGATGTTTAGGATATTTTGAAAACTGCAGGGAAGTTTAGAACAATTATGACCAAACGCCGATTTCAGTACTTGGCATATGTTGGGTATAAAACGTTGTAATTTCAAACTGCGAATACGAGCAGAGTGCCTGAATTTTGCACCAAAATATGGCTCATTCCACGAAATTGGGATATTTGGGATATTTTGAAAATTGCAAGGGGGGATTGGGACAAATGTGACCAAACGCCGCTTTCAATACTACGCATATATTGGCTATAAAAAAGTGGTAATATCAAACTGCGAATACGTGCAGAGAGCCAGAATTTGGCTCCAAAATATGGCTCAGGCCCCAAAGTTGGGATATTTGGGATATTTTGAAAACTGCAGGGGAGATTGTGCAAAATGTGACTCCCTGCCGCTTTCAGTACTTGGCATATGTTGGGTATAAAAAATCGTAATTTCAAACTGCGAATACGTACCGAGAGCCAGAATTTGGCTCCAAAATATGGCTAAGGCCTCGAAATTGGGATGTTTGGGATATTTTGAAAATTGCAAGGGGGGGATTGGGACAAATGTGACCAAACGCCGCTTACAGTACTTGGCATATATTGGGTATAAAAAAGTCGTTATTTGTAACTGCGAATTCGTCAAGAGAGCCAGAATTTGGCTCCAAAATATAGCTCAGGCCTCAAAATTGGGATGTTTGGGATATTTTGAAAACTGCAGCGGAGTTTGGGCAAAATGTGACTCACTGCCGCTTTTAGTACTTTGCATATGTTGGGTATAAAAAGTCATATTTTCAAACTGCGAATACGTGCAGAGAGCCAGAATTTGGCTCCAAATTATAGCTCAGGCCTCGAAATTGGGATGTTTAAGATACTTTGAAAACTGCAGGGAGGTTTTGGACAAATGTTACCAAACGCCACTTTCAGTACTTTGCATATGTTGGGTATAAAAAAATCGAAATTTCAAACAGCGAATACGTGCAGAGAGCTAGAATTTGGATCCAAAATATGGCTCAGGCCTCGAAATTGGGATGTTTGGGATATTTTGAAAACTGCAGGGGAGTTTGTGCAAAATGTGACTCACTGCCGTTTTCAGTACTTGGCATATGTTGTGTATAAAAAGTCGTAATTTCAAACAGCAAATACGTGCAGAGAGCCAGATTTTGGCTCCAAAATATGGCTCAGGCCTCGAAATTGGGATGTTTGGGATATTTTGGACACTGCAGGGGTGTTTGGGACAAATATGACCAAACGCCGCTTCCAGTACTTGGCATCTGTTGGGTATAAAAAAGTCGAAATTTCAAACTGCGAATACGAGCAGAGAGCCTGAATTTTGCTCCAAAATATGGCTCAGGCCTCGAAATTGGGATATTTGGGATATTTTGAAAACTGCAGGGGAGTTTGTGCAAAATGTGACTCCTTGCCGCTTTCAGTACTTGGCATATGTTGGGTATAAAAATCGTAATTTCAAACTGCGAATACGTACCGAGAGCCAGAATTTGGCTCCAAAATATGGCTAAGGCCTCGAAATTGGGATGTTTGAGATATTTTGAAAATTGCAAGTGGGTGATTTGGACAAATGTGACCAAACGCCGCTTTTAGTACTTGGCATATATTGGGTATAAAAAAGACGTAATTTCAAACTGGGAATACGTGCAGAGAGCCAGAATTTGGCTCCAAAATATGGCTCAGGCCTCGAAATTGGGATGTTTGGGATATTTTGAAAACTGCAGGGGAGTTTATGCAAAATGTGACTCACTGCCGCTCACAGTACTTGGCATTTGTTGGGTATAAAAAGTCATATTTTCAAACTGCGAATACGTGCAAAGAGCCAGAATTTGGCTCCAAAATATAGCTCAGGCCTTGATATTGGGATGTTTGGGATATTTTGAAAACTGCAGGGAAGTTTGAGATAAATGTGACCAAACGCCGCTTTCAGTACTACGCATATGTTGGGTATAAAAAAGTCGTAATTTCCAACAGCGAATACGTGCAGAGAACCAGTATTTGGCTCGAAATTATGGCTCAGGCCTCGAAATTGGGATGTTTAGGATATTTTGAAAACTGCAGGGAAGTTTAGAACAATTATGACCAAACGCCGATTTCAGTACTTGGCATATGTTGGGTATAAAACGTTGTAATTTCAAACTGCGAATACGAGCAGAGTGCCTGAATTTTGCACCAAAATATGGCTCATTCCACGAAATTGGGATATTTGGGATATTTTGAAAATTGCAAGGGGGGATTGGGACAAATGTGACCAAACGCCGCTTTCAATACTACGCATATATTGGCTATAAAAAAGTGGTAATATCAAACTGTGAATACGTGCAGAGAGCCAGAATTTGGCTCCAAAATATGGCTCAGGCCCCAAAGTTGGGATATTTGGGATATTTTGAAAACTGCAGGGGAGATTGTGCAAAATGTGACTCCCTGCCGCTTTCAGTACTTGGCATATGTTGGGTATAAAAAATCGTAATTTCAAACTGCGAATACGTACCGAGTGCCAGAATTTGGCTCCAAAATATGGCTAAGGCCTCGAAATTGGGATGTTTGGCATATTTTGAAAATTGCAAGGGGGGGATTGAGACAAATGTGACCAAACGCCGCTTACAGTACTTGGCATATATTGGGTATAAAAAAGTCGTTATTTCTAACTGCGAATACCTCCAGAGAGCCAGAATTTGGTTCCAAAATATAGCTCAGGCCTCAAAATTGGGATGTTTGGGATATTTTGAAAACTGCAGGGGAGTTTGGGCAAAATGTGACTCACTGCCGCTTTTAGTACTTTGCATATGTTGGGTATAAAAAGTCATATTTTCAAACTGCGAATACGTGCAGAGAGCCAGAATTTGGCTCCAAATTATGGCTCAGGCCTCGAAATTGAGATGTTTGGGATATTCTGAAAACTGCAGGGAAGTTTGTGCAAAATGTGACTCACTGACGCTTTTAGTACTTGGCATATGTTGGGTAAAAAAAAAAAAAAAGTCGTATTTTCAAACTGCGAATACGTACAGAGAGCCAGAATTTGGCTCAAAAATATGGCTCAGGCCTCGAAATTGGGATGTTTGGGATATTTTGAAAACTGCAGGGAGGTTTGGGACAAATGTGACCAAACGCCGCTTTCAGTACTTTGCATATGTTGGGTATAATAAGTAGTAATTTCAAACTGCGAATACGAGCAGAGAGCCTGAATTTTGCTCCAAAATATGGCTCAGGCCTCAAAATTGGGATGTTTGGGATATTTTGAAAACTGCAGGGGAGTTTGGGCAAAATGTGACTCACTGCCGCTTTTAGTACTTTGCATATGTTGGGTATAAAAAGTCATATTTTCAAACTGCGAATACGTACCGAGAGCCAGAATTTGGCTCCAAAATATGGCTAAGGCCTCGAAATTGGGATGTTTGGGATATTTTGAAAACTGCCGGGGGGTTTGGGCAAAATGTGACTTACTGCCGCTTTTAGTACTTGGCATATGTTGGGTATAAAAAGTCATATTTTCAAACTGCAAATACGTCCAAAGAGCCAGAATTTGACTCCAAAATATGGCTCAGGCCTCGAAATTGGGATGTTTGGGATATTTTGAACACTGCAGGGGAGTTTGTGCAAAATGTGACTCACTGCTGCTTTCAGTACTTGGCATATGTTGGGTATAAAAAGTCGCAATATCAAACTGCGAATACGTGCAGAGAGCCAGAATTTGGCTCCAAAATATGGCTCAGGCCTCGAAATTTGGATGTTCGAGATATTTTAAAAACGGCAGGGAGGTTTGGGATAAATGTGACTAAACGCCGCTTTCAGTACTTCGCATGTTGGGTATAAAAAGTCGTAATTTCAAACTGCGAATACGTGCAGTGAGCAGGAATTTGGCTCCAAAATATGGCCCAGGCCTCGAAATTGGGATGTTTGGGATATTTTGAAAACTGCAGGGGAATTTGGGACAAATATGACCAAACGCCGCTTTTAGTACTTGACATATGTTGGGTATAAAAAATCGTAATTTCAAACTGCGAATACGTGCAGAGAGCCAGAATTTGGCTCCAATATATGGCTTAAGCCAAGAAATTGGGATGTTTGGGATATTTTTAAAACTGCAGGGGAGTTTGTGCAAAATGTGACTCACTGCCGCTTTCAGTACTTGGCATATGTTGGGTATAAAAAGTCTTAATTTCAAACTGCGAATGCGTGCATAGAGCCAGAATTTGGCTCCAAAATATGGCTCAGGCCTCGAAATTGGGATGTTTGGGATATTATGAAAACTGCATGGAATTTGGGACAAATATGACCAAACGCCGCTTTCACTACTTGGCATATGTTGGGTATAAAAAAGATTCAATTTCATACTGCGAATACGTGCAGAGAGCCAGAATTTGGCTCCAAAATATGGCTCAGGCCTCGAATTTTGGATGTTTACGATATTTTGAAAACTGCAGGGGAGTTTGGGACAAATATGACGAAACGCAGCTTTCAGTACTTGGCATATGTTGGGTATAAAAGTCGTAATTTCAAACTGTGAATACGTGCAGAGAGCCAGAATTTTGCTCCAAAATATGGCTCAGGCATCAAAATTGGGATGTTTGGGATATTTTGAAAACTGCAGGGGAGTTTGGGACAAATAAGACCAAACGCCGCTTTCAGTACTTGGCATATGTTGAGTATAAAAAGTCGTAATTTCAAACTGCGAATACGTGCAGAGAGCCTGAATTTTGCTCCAAAATATGGCTCAGGCCTCGAAATTTGGATATTTGAGATATTTTGAAAACTGCAGGGGAGTTTGGGCAAAATGTGACCAAACGCCGCTTTCAGTACTTGGCATATGTTGGGTATAAAAAGTATTAATTTCAAACTGCGAATACGTGCAGAGAGCCAGAATTTGGCTCCAAAATATGGCTCAAGCCTCGAAATTGGGATGTTTGGGATATTTTTAAAACTGCTGGGGAGTTTGTGCAAAATGTGACTCACTGCCGCTTTCAGTACTTGGCATATGTTGGGTATAAAAAGTCGTAATATCAAACTGCGAATACGTGCAAAGAGCCAGAATTTGGCTCCAAAATATTGCTCAGGCCTCGAAATTTGGATGTTTGAGTTATTTTGAAAACTGCAGGGAGGTTTGGGACAAATGTGACCAAACGCCGATTTCAGTACTTGGCATATGTTGGGTATAAAAAGTCATAATTTCAAACTGCGAATACGTGCAGAGAGCCAGAATTTTGCTCCAAAATATGGCTCAGGCTTCGAAATTGGGATGTTTGGGATAATTTGAAAACTGCAGGGGAGATTGAGACAAATGTGACCAAAAGCCGCTTTCAGTACTTGGCATATATTGGGTATAATAAATAGTAATTTCAAACTGCGAATACGAGCAGAGAGCCTGAATTTTGCTCCAAAATATGGCACAGGCTTCGAAATTGGGATATTTGGGATATTTTGAAAACTGCAGGGGAGTTTGTGCAAAATGTGACTCACTGCCGCTTACAGTACTTGGCATATGTAGGGTATAAATAGTCGTAATTTCAAACTGCGAATACGTACCGAGAGCCAGAATTTGGCTCCAAAATATGGCTAAGGCCTCGAAATTGGGTTGTTTGGGATATTTTGAAAACTGCAGGGGAGTTTGGGCAAAATGTAACACACTGCCGCTTTTAGTACTTGGCATATGTTGGGTATAAAAAGTTGTATTTTCAAACTGCAAATACGTGCAAAGAGCCAGAATTTGACTCCAAAATATGGCTCAGGCCTCGAAATTGGGATGTTTGTGATATTCTGAAAACTGCAGGGGAGTTTGTGCAAAATGTGACTCACTGCTGCTTCAGTACTTGGCATATGTTGGGTATAAAAAGTCGCAATATCAAACTGCGAATACGTGCAGAGAGCCAGAATTTGGCTCCAAAATATGGCTCAGGCCTCGAAATTTGGATGTTTGAGATATTTTGAAAAATGCAGGGAGGTTTGGGATAAATGTGACTAAACGCCGCTTTCAGTACTTCGCATATGTTGGGTGTAAAAGTCGTAATTTCAAACTGCGAATACGTGCAGAGAGCAGGAATTTGGCTCCAAAATATGGCCCAGGCCTCGAAATTGGGATGTTTGGGATATTTTGAAAACTGCAGGGGAATTTGGGACAAATATGATCAAACGCCGCTTTCAGTACATGGCATATGTTGGGTATAAAAAAGATTCAATTTCATTCTGCGAATACGTGCAGAGAGCCAGAATTTGGCTCCAAAATATGGCTCAGGCCTCGAATTTTGGATGTTTACGATATTTTGAAAACTGCAGGGGAGTTTGGGACAAATATGACGAAACGCCGCTTTCAGTACTTGGCATATGTTGGGTATAAAAGTCGTAATTTCAAACTGCGAATACGTGCAGAGAGCCAGAATTTTGCTGCAAAATATGGCTCAGGCTTCGAAATTGGGATATTTGGGATATTTTGAAAACTGCAGGGGAGTTTGTGCAAAATGTGACTCACTGCCGCTTTCAGTACTTGGCATATGTAGGGTATAAAAAGTCGTAATTTCAAACTGCGAATACGTACCGAGAGCCAGAATTTGGCTCCAAAATATGGCTAAGGCCTCGAAATTGGGATGTTTAGGATATTTTGAAAACTGCAGGGGAGTTTGGGCAAAATGTGACCAAACGCCGCTTTCAGTACTTGGCATATGTTGGGTATAAAAAGTCGTAATTTCATACTGCGAATACGTGCAGAGAGCCAGAATTTGGCTCCAAAATATGGCTCAGGCCTCGAATTTTGGATGTTTACGATATTTTAAAAAACTGCAGGGGAGTTTGGGACAAATATGACCAAACGCCGCTTTCAGTACTTTGTATATGTTGGGTATAAAAAAGTCGTAATTTCAAACTGCGAATACGTGCAGAGAGCCAGAATTTTGCTCCAAAATATGGCTGAGGCTTCGAAATTGGGATGTTTGGGATATATTTGAAAACTGCATGGGAGATTGGGACAAATGTGACCAAACGCCGCTTTCAGTACTTGGCATATGTTGGGTATAAAAAGTCGAAATTTCAAACTGCGAATACGTGCAGAGAGCCTGAAATTTGCTCCAAAATATGGCTCAGGCCTCGAAATTGGGATATTTGGGATATTTTGAAAACTGCAGGGGAGTTTGTACAAAATGTGACTCACAGCCGCTTTCAGTACTTGGCATATGTAGGGTATAAAAAGTCGCAATTTCAAACTGCGAATACGTACCGAGAACCAGAATTTGGCTCTAAAATATGGCTAAGGCCTCGAAATTGGGATGTTTTGGATATTTTGAAAACTGCAGGGGAGTTTGGGCAAATGTGACCAAACGCCGCTTTCAGTACTTGGCATATGTTGGGTATAAAAATATTAATTTCAAACTGCGAATACGTGCAGAGAGCCAGAATTTGGCTCCAAAATATGGCTCAGGACTCGAAATTTGGATGTTTGAGATATTTTGAAAACTGCAGGGAGGTTTGGGATAAATGTGACTAAACACCGCTTTCAGTACTTCGCATATGTTGGGTATAAAAAGTCATAGTTTCAAACTGCGAATACGTGCAGAGAGCCTGAATTTGGCTCCAAAATATGGCTCAGGCGTCGAAATTGGGATGTTTGGGATATTTTGAAAATTGCAGGGAAGTTTATGCAAAATGTGACTCACTGCCGTTATCAGTGCTTGGCATATGTTGGGTATAAAAAGTCATAATTTCAAACTGCAAATATGTACCGAGAGCCAGAATTTGGCTCCAAAATATGGCTAAGGCCTCGAAATTGGGATGTTTAGGATATTTTGAAAACTGCAGGGGAGTTTGGGCAAAATGTAACCAAACGCCGCTTTCAGTACTTGGCATATGTTGGGTATAAAAAGTATTAATTTCAAACTGCGAATACGTGCAGAGAGCCAGAATTTGGCTCCAAAATATGGCTAAGTTCTCGATATTGGGTTGTTTGGGATATTTTTAAAACTGCTGGGGAGTTTGTGCAAAATGTGACTCACTGCCGCTTTCAGTACTTGGCATATGTTGGGTATAAAAAGTCGTAATATCAAACTACGAATACGTGCAAAGAGCCAGAATTTGGCTCCAAAATATGGCTCTGGCCTCGAAATTTGGATGTTTGAGATATTTTGAAAACTGCAGGGAGGTTTGGGATAAATGTGACTAAACGCCGCTTTCAGTACTTAGCATATGTTGGGTATAAAAAGTCCTAGTTTCAAACTGCGAATACATGCAGAGAGCCTGAATTTGGCTCCAAAATATGGCTCAGGCCTCGAAATTGGGATGTTTGGGATATTTTGAAAACTGCAGGGAGGTTTGAGACAAATGTGACTAAACGCCGCTCTCAGTACTTGGCATATGTTGGGTATAAAAAATTCGTAATTTCAAAATGCGAATACGTGTAGGGAGCCAGAATTTGGCTCCAAAATATGGCTCAAGCCTCGAAATTGGAATATTTGGGATGTTTTGAAAACTGCAGGGGAGTTTGTGCAAAATCTGACTTACTGCCGCTTTCAGTACTTGGCATATGTTGCGTATAAAAAAGTCGTAATTTCAAACTACGAATACGTGCAGAAAGCCAGAATTTGGCTCCAAAATATTGCTCAGGGCTAGAAATTGGGATGTTTGGGATATTTTGAAAACTGCAGGGAGGTTTGGGATAAATGTGACCAAACGCCGCTTTCAGTGCTTGGCATATGTTGGGTATAAAAATTCGTAATTTCAAACTGCAAATATATGCAGAGAGCCAGAATTTGGCTCCAAAATATGGCACAGGCCTCGAAATTAGGATATTTGGGATATTTTGAAAACTGCAGGGGAGTTTGTGCAAAATGTGACTCACTGCCGCTTTCAGTTCTTGGCATATGTTGAGTATAAAGAGTTGTAATCCCAAACAGCGAATACGTAAAGAGAGCCAGAATTTTGCTCCAAAATATGGCTCAGGCCTCGAAATTGGGATGTTTGGGATATTTTGAAAACTGCAGGAGGGGTTGAGACAAATGTGACCAAACGCCGCTTTCAGTACATGGCATATGTTGGGTATAAAAAGTCGTAATTTCAAACTGCGAATACGTGCAGAGAGCCAGAATTTGGCTCCAAAATAGGGCTCAGGCCTCGAATTTGGGATATTTGGGATATTTAAAAATCTGCAGGGGAGTTTGTGCAAAATGTGCCTCACTGCCGCTTTCAGGACTTCGCATATGTTGGGTATAAAAAGTCGTAATTTTCAACTGCGAATACGTGCATAGGGCCAGAACTTGGTTCCAAAATATGGCTCAGGCCTCGAAATTGGGATGTTTGGGATATTTTGAAAACTGCAGGGAGGTTTGGGACAAATGTGACCAAACGCCGCTTTCAGTACTTGGCATATGTTGGGTATAAAAAAGATTCAATATCATTCTGCGAATACGTTCAGAGAGCCAGAATTTGGCTCCAAAATATGGCTCAGGCCTCGAATTTTGGATGTTTACGATATTTTGAAAACTGCAGGGGAGTTTGGGACAAATATGACGAAACGCCGCTTTCAGTACTTGGCATATGTTGGGTATAAAAGTCGTAATTTCAAACTGCGAATACGTGCAGAGAGCCAGAATTTTGCTGCAAAATATGGCTCAGGCTTCGAAATTGGGATATTTGGGATATTTTGAAAACTGCAGGGGAGTTTGTGCAAAATGTGACTCACTGCCGCTTTCAGTACTTGGCATATGTAGGGTATAAAAAGTCGTAATTTCAAACTGCGAATACGTACCGAGAGCCAGAATTTGGCTCCAAAATATGGCTAAGGCCTCGAAATTGGGATGTTTAGGATATTTTGAAAACTGCAGGGGAGTTTGGGCAAAATGTGACCAAACGCCGCTTTCAGTACTTGGCATATGTTGGGTATAAAAAGTCATAATTTCATACTGCGAATACGTGCAGAGAGCCAGAATTTGGCTCCAAAATATGGCTCAGGCCTCGAATTTTGGATTTTTACGATATTTTGAAAACTGCAGGGGAGTTTGGGACAAATATGACCAAACGCCGCTTTCAGTACTTTGTATATGTTGGGTATAAAAAAGTCGTAATTTCAAACTGCGAATGCGTGCAGAGAGCCAGAATTTGGCTCCAAAATATGGCTCAGGCATCAAAATTGGGATGTTTCGGATAATTTGTAAACTGCAGGGGAGTTTGGGACAAATATGACCAAACGCCGCTTTCAGTACTTGGCATATGTTGGGTATAAAAGTCGTAATTTCAAACTGCGAATACGTGCAGAGAGCCAGAATTTTGCTCCAAAATATGGCTCAGGCTTCGAAATTGGGATGTTTGGGATATATTTGAAAACTGCAGGGGAGATTGGGACAAATGTGACCAAACGCCGCTTTCAGTACTTGGCATATGTTGGGTATAAAAATATTAATTTCAAACTGCGAATACGTGCAGAGAGCCAGAATTTGGCTCCAAAATAGGGCTCAGGCCTCGAATTTGGGATATTTGGGATATTTCAAAAACTGCAGGGGAGTTTGTGCAAAATGTGCCTCACTGCCGCTTTCAGGACTTGGCATATGTTGGGTATAAAGAGTTGTAATCCCAAACAGCGAATACGTGAAGAGAGCCAGAATTTTGCTCCAAAATATGGCTCAAGCCTCGAAATTGGGATGTTCGGGATATTTTGAAAACTACAGGAGGGGTTGAGACAAATGTAACCAAACGCCGCTTTCAGTACATGGCATATGTTGGGTATAAAAAGTCGTAATTTCAAACTGCGAATACGTGCAGAGAGCCAGAATTTGGCTCCAAAATAGGGCTCAGGCCTCGAATTTGGGATATTTGGCATATTTCAAAAACTGCAGGGGAGTTTGAGCAAAATGTGCCTCACTGCCGCTTTCAGGACTTCGCATATGTTGGGTATAAATATTCGTAATTTCCAACTGCGAATACGTGCATAGGGCCAGAACTTGGTTCCAAAATATGGCTCAGGCCTCGAAATTGGGTTGTTTGGGATATTTTGAAAACTGCAGGGAGGTTTGGGACAAATGTGACAAAACGCCACTTTCAGTACTACGCATATGTTGGGTATAAAAAAGTCGAAATTTCAAACTACGAATACGTGCAGGGAGCCAGAATTTGGCTCCAAAATATGGCTCAGGCCTCGAAATTATGATATTTGGGATATTTTGAAAATTGCAGGGGAGTTTGTTCAAAATCTGACTTACAGCCGCTTTTAGTACTTGGCATATGTTGGGTATAAAAAGTCGTAATTTCAAATTGCGAATACGTGCAGAGAGCCAGAATTTGGCTCCAAAATATGGCTCAGGCCTCGAAATTGGGATGTTTGGGATATTATGAAAACTGCAGGGGAGTTTGTTCAAAATGTGACTCACTGCCGCTTTCAGTACTTGGCATATGTTGGGTATAAAATTCGTAATTCCAAACAGCGAATACATGAAGAGAGCCAGAATTTGGCTCCAAATTATAGCTCAGGCCTCGAAATTGGAATGTTTGGGATATTTTGAAAACTGCAGGAGGGATTGAGACAAATGTGACCAAATGCCGCTTTCAGTACTTGGCATATATGTTGGGTGTAAAAAAGTCGTAATTTCAAACTGCGAATACGTGCAGAGAGCCAGAATTTGGCTCCAAATTATGGATCAGGCCTCGAAATATGAATGTTTGGGATATTTTTAAAACTGCAGGAGGGATTGAGACAAATGTGACCAAACACCGCTTTCTGTACTTGGCATATATGTTGGGTATGAAAATGTCTTAATTTCAAACTGCGAATACGTGCAGAGAGCCAGAATTTGGCTCAGGCCTCGAAATAGATATATTTGGTATTTTTTGAAAACTGCAGGGGAGTTTGTGCAAAATCTGACTTACTGCCGCTTTCAGTACTTGGCATATGTTGCATATAAAAAAGTCGTAATTTCAAACTACGAATACGTGCAGAGAGCCAGAATTTGGTTCCAAAATATTGCTCAGGGCTAGAAATTGGGATGTTTGGGATATTTTGAAAACTGCAGGGAGGTTTGGGATAAATGTGACCAAACGCCGCTTTCAGTGCTTGGCGTATGTTGGGTATAAAAATTCGTAATTTCAAACTGCAAATATGTGCAGAGAGCCAGAATTTTTTTCCAAAATACGGCTCAGGCCTCAAAATTAGGATATTTGGGATATTTTGAAAACTGCAGGGGAGTTTGTGCAAAATGTGACTCACTGCCCAGCAAACACAAATCATCTACAAAACGTTCGTCTATCTCTTCTTATAGGGCTGGGAATGATTTGCATTGAGAATGGTGCAGGAGAGCCTTTGAGAAACTTTTAATAAAAAAATCCAAACACAAAGGTTTTATAATAAATTGCTTTTCTACAACTATTTTGTTCCTAATGTATTACAAATAGTTTTTACATGTTTAAATATGAAATTTATGGTGTTTTTTTGTAAAATTCATTATTAAATTGTGAATGATATTTATTGGCTCAGTGAAACGTTCAAAATCCATTTAGTTATAATATGATCAGAAAAAAGTAGTTTTCCAAATTTTCTAAAAATCGCTCTTTTTAACACAATTTGACTCCTTATGCATTCCACTAAACACTAGTATCATGTTTAAATTTATAATTTATGTATTATTCCCTAGGATAATTTATATAAATTGTAAAAGTTGCTGAAAAGTTGTGTGAAAGAATCTCAAAACGTTTTGTTGTCTTATATTCGCCTGTTCTTATTAACTAGAGTGAGCGAGAGTGGGTAAGAGTGACTGAGAGTAAGAGTGAGTAAGAGTGACTGAAGGTGAGTGAGAGTTCCAGAGAGTGTGTAAGTGTAAGTAAGAGTGAGTGAGAATGAGTAAAAGTAAGAGTGACTGAGAGTAAGAGTGAGTGAGAGTAAGAGTGACAGAATGAGTAAGAGTGATTGAGAGTAAGGGCGAGTATGAGAGTAAGAGTGATTGAGAGTGAGAGTAAGAGTGATTGAGAGTTAGAGTGAGAGTAAGAGTGATTGAGAGTGAGAGTAAGAGCGATTGAGAGTTAGAGTGAGAGTAAGAGTGATTGAGAGTTAGAGTGAGAGTAAGAGTAAGAGTGATTGAGAGAGTGAGAGTAAGACTGATTTGGAGTAGGAGTGAGAGTAAGAGTGATTGAGAGTAAGAGTGATTGGGAGTGAGAGTAAGAGTGAGTAAGAGTGATTGAGAGTAAGAGTGACTGGGAGTAAGAGTAAGAGTAAGAGTAAGAACGAGAGTAAGAGTGATTGCGAGTAAGAGTGATTGGGAGTAAGAATGAGAGTAAGAGTGATTGAGAGTAAGAGTAATTGAGAGTGATTGGGAGTATGAGTGATTGACAGTAAGAGTGATTGGGAGTAAGAGTAATTGAGAGTGAGTGAGAGTAAGAGTGATTGAGAGTAAGAGTATGAGAGTAAGAGTGAGAGTGAGTATGAATGTGTAAGGGTGACTGAGAGTAAGAGTGACAGAGTAAGAGTGACAGAGTAAGAGTGACTGAGAGTAAGAGTGAGTATGAGAGTGAGTAAGAGTGGGTAAGAGTGAGTAAGAATGACTGAGAGTAAGAGTGAGTAAGGATGACTGAGAGTAAGAGTGAGTAATAGTGCGTAAGAGTGATTGAGAGTGAGAGTGATTATGAGAGTGAGTTAAGAGTGTGAGGTGTGAGAGGGTAGCAGGCCAGGGAAGCAGGATGTGTGGTCACAGAAAGGCCTAGGCCTCGTGATCTCTAATGTTGGTTTTTATATATATGTTGGATTTTTTGTCCTGTTTCAAATTATAATTATTTAGCAGGAATGTAATAAGATATTGCACAGTATTAATGTGACAATAATATATGCATTATTTCCTTGATAATCAAACTTGTTGTTCAGAGATAATATACAATCTTTGAAGGAAACATTTTGAGAGCGCGAGCTAGCAACACTGGGCTGATGGTGAGAGAGACATATGGTTAGTTGTGCTCAGACCTTCAGTGGTGGAGGGTGTGTCCCAGCTGGCCGCCACCAGCCGCCACCCGCAGCAACCACCCACCACCACCCACCACCAGCCGCCACCCTCCACCAGCCGCCACCTGCCACCACCTGCCACCAGCCGCCACCCACCACCAGCCGTCACCTGCCACCACCCACCACCAGCCGCCACCCGCCACCACCCACCACCAGCCGCTACCTGCCACCACCCGCCACCACCCACCACCAGCCGCCTCCCGCCACCACCCCCCACTAGCCGCCACCCAACACCACCCACCACCAGCCGCCACCCACCACCATTCGCCACCCACCACCAGCCGCCACCACCCACCACCAGCCGCCACCCGCCACCACCACCCGCCACCACCCACCACCAGCCGCCACCCACCACCAGCCACCACCACCCACCATCAGCCGCCACCTGCCACCCACCACCAGCCGAACCCCGCCACCACCCACCACCAGCCGCCACCCGCCACCACCCACCACCAGCCGCCACCCGCCACCACCCAGCAAACACAAATCATCTACACAACGTTTGCCTATCTCTTCCCATAGGTGTGGGAATGATTTGCATTGAGAATGGTGCAGGAGAGCCTTTGAGAAACTTTTACTCAAAAAATCCAAACACAAAGGTTTAATTATAAATTGTTTTTCTACAATTATTTTCTTCCAAATGTAAAACAAATAGTTTTTACATGTTTAAATATAAAACTTATGGTGTTTTTTTGTAAAATTCATTAATAAATTGTGAATGATATATATTGGCTGAGTGAAACCTTTAAAATCCATTTAGTTATAATATGAACAGAAAAAAGTAGTTTTCCAAATTTTCTAAAAATCGCTCTTTTTAACACAATTTGACTCCTTATGCATTCCACTAAACACTATATCATGTTTAAATATATAACTTATGTATTATTCCCTAAAATAATTTTTATAAATTATATAAGTTGCTGGAAAGTGGTGTTAAAGAATCTGAAAACTTTTTGTTGTGTTATAATTGGAATGTTCTTATTAACTATGTCTCAAGTTCACAGTTTATCAAACAAGAATATTAACATTCGTCAACTCTTAAAATCTTATATGTTATCTTGCTGGTGCAAAATGGGTGAATCTTTATAGGAACAGCTAGTATCTATATATGACATGGTGTTTTCCCTAACTCAAACAATGTAGGGTTTATTATTCTACACATATTTCTAATGACTCTTAGATGTTTACATTCTCTGAAGTATAATTGTGAAGGCTGTGTCCATCACTCTCAACACAGATTCTTAAACTCCTCTCTGCAGGTTCAACTATATAATTAGTTTCCATTAGTTTCAAACATCATAGTTGATGTTTGTAAATCAACTATGTATGTACTTTCCTGAATAAAATTGACTTTACTGTACACTTATATTCTCTGTGGATTTGTTATCCCCTATCGTTTGGGAGAAAAAAAATGACTAATACGTTCGGCGAATGACTTTGACTTCAACTTCACTTTGACTTCGTTCATGTCATCGTATTTTCCGTAATATATAAAGGTTATGACAATGCAATTATATTATTGTGTGCAAATAAGTTGGAAATTTCATGTACCCTAAAAATAGTAAAATAAAGAATAAGAATAATTAAATAATTGTTGTAGTAAATTGTCACACGTTCATCATACGCAAATGAACACACAGTGTGGAGCGTCAGTAGACCAAGGTCCGCGCCATTTTAGCACTTTCGCACTTTAGATTAGAGATAACTCGTCACTGTTTTTTCTTACGATTCCGCATAACAGCCTACTTTTCTCGTCCATCGAAAAAATATTTCTATAAATTCCATTTTTTAACCGAAATGGATGGGGATACTCTCAGATTGGCCTTAGCCTTATGACTCAGCCTTATTGGCGTGGAACAGCGAGGAATGGCCAACAACAACAAGCATACCACATATTCCCGACATAGATGCCAGCGCAGCTCCTCCTGCTGACGCGGCAGTTTCAACACCCGGGCCATCTGGAGAGAGGCGTCCTCTGTTCACCTCAACACCTCAAGCCCACTCATCAACCACAAATTCTGAAATGGACATTGAGGACATAGAACCACTTGATGTTTCTGATTTCATAGAAGATTCTACTACAAGTTTGGTGGTTCCTGTAGAAGACAATATTCCTCCAGTGCATCCAAGAAATACAAGAATTATAGATTCAGAACAACGTCTCAACTACAAGTTGACGCATGAACTCGTGCACTTGGCTAAAAAAAGAAGATGCCGTGTTTGTTTCAAGTCTGGCAAAAGGAGGGACGTGATATATGGATGTAAAACTTGTGATGTGGCACTGTGCGCTGCGCCTTGCTACACAAGGTACCACCGAAGAAAGATATTTTGGGTGGAGAAAAAATAACCACCGGCAACAGCTTCACTCCACCTAAGAAACATCAGATGAGCAACTTCAGGATCAGAAGTCTGAAGATGGTGGAGTGAAGAAAAAATGCTCAACTGTTGATCTTCAATCAACATAGACAAGGTAAGTACACCTATTTGGAATTTTTTATCATCTATAAGAAGTTATATTATATACATTTTGTAGAGAATTTATTTGCAAATTTTTTGGTACCAGAATGAATATTATATCACATAAACTTCTATGAGTAAAAAAAAAAAAACACAAAGTATGTTTTGGGGTGTGGCGGGTGTGGCTCTGGGTGTGGCGGCCGTGTGGTAGTGGGTTCCCTTTAGCCGTTGATATATCCAACACGTGGGAAATATTTGTATGTGTTATGTATATGTCTGTGTAGGGGATTTTACTGCGATCACTGTCATACAAATTATAAAATGTTTCAACAAGTATAAACATGACAAACATCAAACGAACGAAAGCAATGCGTTCGTTTCTGCCGCGAACGCATACTGAGCGACGTGGTTCTATATTTGGCGCTTCTCTTACACATGCTTTGTACAAATGTTATACATTTCATCTTATAGAAAATTTTATTGCGAACACATTGGTATAAAAAAGAAATACGTACATAGAAAAGTAGGGTCAGGAAACGTATAAATGTATAAACTTTCCAAGCATGATTTCCCCCCTGTGTTTTCGCCAGTGGGCTCGCGGCTAACTACTCTCCACTTGACACACTCTTGCGGGTGGGCAATTACCTATATTAAACATTCATATGCATATGTCCGTGTAGAGAATTTTATTGCAAGTCCAATGATACCAAAATTAGCGATGTAGGACAGCTGTAGGCTTTGCAACCATTAAGAGAGTGGAAACATTTTGTTGCTGTTTGGCGCTCTCGGCGAGTGATCTGCATAGTTTTTTATTTGGTGTTGATACTCCTTATGCTTGGGCGGCATTTTATAGGTATGCTCTTATAGACAATTTCATTGCGAACACAGTGATACCAAATTTAAATACGTGCGCCTTCAATTATTGTCAGGACAGTCAAAAGAGTGTACACTTTTTCGGTCTTACCGCATAGGCGCGCGAAGTGCCAAAGCATCTGGGGTATTGATTTTTTTTGAGCGCCGAGAGCGCGAAAGTGTTAAAACACGGCTTCGAATGTAAGTAATGTTTTTCTCGTACTAACACTGTGTTATGCAATAGATTAGGTCTTGAATTCACAAATTTAGTTGTTACATCTGACAGAGTATGTTAGACGGTGTAATGCTGGTCCATGTTGACGTATTTGTGGGCTTGGTTGGTTAACATGTGATGGCACACAATATGGGCACCCCACAACATGCTGTTGAAGTTGGAATGCATGGCATAGGCTCCTCACACAATGTTCTTTATGTGGTCCTCAGGTGATAGTTTTCTATTTAGAACCACCCCTAGATCTCTTTCTTTATCAGAATTCCTTAAAGATTTCTCACATGGTTTTCCTAATGATAGATTGTGGGCTGTAAGGGACAGGTGGGATGTATGTATTAGTTGATAGAAGTTCCAGTCCACCTGTAGACAGGGATCTCACATCAGCTTGTATATTATAGAAGGATAAGATTTGATAAATTCAGTTATTTTACTGAACACTGGCTCTGTTTAAATCAGAGATTTAAACATACATAGTCTAACCTAGCTCCATAACTAACTGCCATTAGCCGGCTCTGTTTAAATCAGAGATTTAAACATACATAGTCTAACCTAGCTCCATAACTAACAGCCATTAGCCATTAGCCATCCATGCACAGCCATCAGCCGGGCCATAGACCGGCTATTTTGCTTTTTTCCCAAGCCGGTCTATGGCCCGTGTTTTTTTTTCGATGCCTCAGTGGCCCATGCACAGGTCCGTTCAAGGGGATTAAATAGCCAGTCTATGGCCCCTGGGTTTTACAAACTTTTTTTTCCCAAGCTGGTCTATGGCCAGTGTTTTTTTCCGATGCCTCAGTGGTCCATGCACAGGTCCGTTCAAGGGGATTAAATAGCCGTTCTATGGCCCCAGGGTTTTCTCAAATTTTCTTTCATAACCGGTCTATGGCCCCTAGGTTTTACGAACTTTTTTTTCCCAAGCCAGTCTATGGCGTGTATGTTAAATAAACCAAATTTTTCACTTTTGACAATTGAGCACCTGCTACATCCAGATTCTAGGGAGGAAAGGAATATAATATAATATCTAATATATCTATCTGTGTGAAATAGATTAAATCCATTTATTTGATATTCAGCTAATAGTTCTGTATTTTCTACATTCATCCATGTTTTGGTAAGTGCAATAATATGTATTGTTTCATTGCAGATTAGAGATTCTAGCTAGTTCTAGATTTCCGAAGTACTGAAACGCGCGCCGTACAGGCTTGGTGGATCTAGGGGCAAGGTAAAATTATTTACATTTACTTTTTTTATATATATATATATATATATATATATATATATATATATATATATATATATATATATATATATATATATATATATATACATACATATATATATATATATATATATATATATATATATATATATATATATATATATATATATATATATATATATATATATATATATATATACATATATATATATATATATATATATATATATATATATATATATATATATATATATATATATTATATATGTGTGTATATGTATTTGTATGTATATAAATTTGTGTGTAAATCACGGAAATTAACTTGAGGAAACTGGCAACCAAAAACCAGTAGGCAGTCTACTGTATTTTATCAAACCCTTATTAGAATAATAGATCTTGTAAAAATTTACCGATATGGTGCATTCGGAAGACAAACCAAATTTTTTCACTTTTGACAATTGAGCACCTGCTACATCCAGATTCTAGGGAGGAAAGGAAGGACGATCTTACTGGATCCCATAGCCTCTCCGAGGCACAAACCAGGCTTGTATACAACCCTCCCCCTGCACCCGAGCTATGTCAACAGGTCGTTTTTTCTCCTCTCCCTTACATCATCACACACAGAGATCACAATAACGTGATGCATCAAATGAACAAATCCACAAGGGCCGTGACGAGGATTTGAACCTGCGTCCGGGGGCATCTCAGACACTGCCTAAATCGACTGAGCTACAACAGGGTAAAAGGATCCAGGAAGTTCAGTAGAAGTTTGGTTTCAACCCTTTTACCCTGTCGTAGCTCAGTCGATTAAGGCAGTGTCTGGGATGCTCCCGGACACAGGTTTGAATCCTCATCACGGCCCTTGTGGATTTGTTCATTTGATGCATCACGTTATTGTGATCTGTGTGTGAACGTGGCACACGTGGCACGTGGAGGCAGGTTCACTCCAGCTCCACCACGATACACGCCTGCTCAGGGAGCAACAGGAATGTACCACCAGAACCAGGGTACCGGTAGAGGGTATCCCCGGGGAACGGGGTACACTGCAGGTAAACACGAGCCAGAACGACCTAAGCAGACAAAAGTGTGTAAGCTATGTGGTGACGGTGGTCACTTGGCCTGGCAGTGTAAGCTTTTTGTTCCGCCTAATTACCCAGTGTGTACAGTAGGGGGTGGCGGACAGTGGTTGTGTACCGTCGGGTCGGGTCATCCCATAAAGGTGCATTTACGGTTAAAGGGCACTATCTATACAGCTTTGGTGGACACCGGTGCTTCCGTGTCCATCATGAGTCGTAGCGTGATAGGATCAGACGTCAGGCTGATACCTAACAACAGGAGATTAACGGCGGTGGGGGATAATGCGTTGCGGGTGTTGGGTGAGACAACTGTGGATTTCCAGCTAGAAGATAGATGGTTTAAACATAGTTTTGTAGTAATACAGGATATAGGGCTGAAACATACCAACATTATCTTGGGAATTGATTTCCTCGAAAAATACTCATGTACCATAGCGTTCAGCGCAAGGGGGGAATAAATTGGTATGTGGGGGTCAAGCGGTAGACGTTAACAAGGTGAGGAGTAGAGAAGGAGTAGCAGTAGTGAGGGGTAACTGTGGTAACTCGGCTGGGGACCAGAATATACAATGGGCAGTCACGGTACCCAAGGATGTCACCATTCCGGGAGAAGCATCCTTAGTGATTAAAATGGCATGTAAAGCCAAGGGAGTAGACGTTGTGCAAATTGAGCCATTGGATAATCCAGCAGGGTTGGTGATAATGGAGACTATTGAAGACATAAATGAAGGGGTAATTCGGTTGAGGGTTTTTAATCCCTCTCGGTGGCCAGTCACCTTGAGTAGGCATACACAGGTAGCGTGGGGGCACCCTGTGGAGGAGATTATTGCAGCCATGTCAGTAAGTCCGAGTGAGGGCGATGAGGATAGAATGGATAAATTAATGGGAATAGTGGATAGGATGTCCATGGAAAGGGAGGTTAAGGAAGCCTTAAGGGGCTTAGTCAGGGAGTTCCCGGATGTTTTTGCGTTGAGAGGGGAACCCCCAGGGTGCATTACTCAAGGAGCACATAGAATTGACGTAGAGGGCGCACATCCAGTATATACGAGAGCATATAGCATACCAGTGGCACACCAGAGGGAGGTGAAAGAGGAGATAAGCCAGCTAAGGGAGCATGATATCATTGAACCATCCAGTTCACCGTGGCACAGCCCTCTCGTAGTAGTCAGGAAAAAGAATGGGGGAGTGAGGTTATGCGTAGATTTCCGCAGAATAAACAAGCTGACGAAAGACGAAGCATACCCATTACCTAACATACAGGACACATTGACAGACTTGAAGGGTACACAATATTTTACCACATTAGACCTACTCAGTGGGTATCACCAGATACCGCTGGAGGAAGAGTCGAGGGAAATCACAGCGTTTAGTGCGTGCAACGAGCTCTGGCAATATAAACGACTTCCTTTCGGGTTGAAGTCAGCACCTGCTGTGTTCAGTAGGCTAATGATGAGTGTATTATCGGGGTTGATAGGTCCCACAGCGTTGCTGTACCTCGATGACGTAATCGTGCTGGGAAAGTCATTAGAGGAGCACATGCATAATTTGAGGAAACTCTTGCTAAGGCTGAGGTCACACAACCTCAAAGTGAATTTCGAAAAATGCAGTTTTTTTGGAGAATCGGTAACATTCCTGGGTCATACAGTGGGCCGGATGGGTATCAGTCCATTGCCAGATAAAACCAGGGATATTCAAGAGTTCCCAGTTCCACAGAACAAGAAAGAGTGCAAATCTTTCCTGGGGTTGGTTAGCTATTATCGGCGATTTATTAAAGATTTTTCAAAAATTGCAAGACCATTACATCAGATCAGTGGACTTGCAGAGTTCATGTGGGGGAAGGAACAACAGTAGGCGTTCCAGGTACTGAGGGCTGCTGTCAGCTCTCGCAGTATCTTGGCGCACCCAGATTTTAGCAAACCATTTCTGGTGTATGCGGATGCTTCTGGAGCAGCGATAGGTGGTGTGGTAGCTCAGGTGGATGAGCGAGGACGGGAGCGTCCTATTGCATTTTGTTCACGAGTACTATGTCCTGCAGAGAGGAACTATAGTACGATTGAGAGGGAAGCGCTAGCGATCACATTCATATTACAACGGAACCGGTACATCTTGCTTGGACATGAAATTTGGCTCAGAAGCGATCACAAACCCCTTAAGTATGTGTTCGAGTCCAAGGAGCCTTGTCAGCGGCTGGCACGGTGGGTGACCTCGCTCTCAGAGTTTAACATTGCAAACTTTGAACATGTACCAGGGAAAAGCAATGTGGTCGCTGACGCGTTGTCAAGGTGTCACAATGTAGCAGTGGTGAGTGAAAGGGGGGAGGAAGATGTGTCGTGGAATGTGAGGGAGTTGATACGGAGTCAGGAAGGTCACCCCCTGTGGGGGGAGGTAAGGAAGTTTTTGAGGGGTCAGCGTGCGGAGTTGAGGAAGTCACTTCCAGCCCCAGTGGATGAGTTTGTGGTTGAAGATGAGGTGTTGTATCATCTTGGTAGGGTTTCGGGTATACGGTCTGAACCAGAATACCAGGCAGTCTTGATACCGGAGTTCCAGAGGACTGCAATGTATCTGTGTCATAACATCCCAGCAGCAGGCCATGGAGGGGAGTCCAAGACGTTGCAGAGGGCACGTCAAAGGTTCTATTGGCCATCCATGGGTAAAGATATCAAGGTCTATGTAGCCTCTTGTGACAGTTGTCTGAGGTACAAGGCACATAGGTTGGGGGCGGAACCTTTGCGTAGGTGGCCGGAGGTGAGTACTCCCTTCGAGAGAGTACACATAGATCTCATTGGGCCGCTACCACAAGCTCATTCAGGGGCGAGGTACATATTTGTAGCAGTGGATGCACTCACACGGTTCACTGTGGTGAGTGCACTCCGTTCTAAGTCGGCAGAGGATGTGACCCAGGCCATGGTGGAAAGTGTGTTAACCAGGTTTGGGGCTCCTCAACAAGTTGTGTCAGACCAAGGGTCAGAGTTTATCAATCAAGTATTTCAAAGCATCGCGAGTGTGTATCAATTCAAACATACTCCAGTGCTGGCATATCGACCATCGGCGAATGGTTTGGTTGAAAGACACAATGCTGAAGTAATCAGTATTCTGCGGCATTTGGCTGCTGATGATGTGCTTGCATGGGATCAGAGTTTGTCGATGGTGGAGTCGGCGCTCAACACGGCGTTCAATAGGTCGGTGGGAGAAACCCCGCATTTTTTGTTGCATGGGTTCGATCCCCGACTTCCGTTCACGACGTTCACAAGCAAGCAACCGCCATGCTATGCGTTAGACTTCAAAAGTGTTGTCTGTAGGCGAGCAACCAAGGCATTTGACTTGGTGAAACTACATTTTAGAAAGTCGACAGAGGTAGCAGAGGCATATTATAATGCGCGGAACAAGGTCCAAGCAAAGGTGATCAATGAAGGTGATAGGGTATTCGTGAAGCAGATGCACGCTCAGGCAGAAGGTAAGTTGGCACCCAAGTTTGTGGGGCCATGTCGGGTAATTAGCAAAAAGAATGCAGAAGTGAAGGTTAAGGTGCTAAACACAGGGCATGTGTTCTCCTGTCACCCAGACCGCGTCTATACACTGACCGGTCAGGCAAGTGAGGAGCCATACCCTACGGGGAGTGTGCCAGGGGAGAGCACACCAGCGGCTGAGAACATAGGTAGGGGTACGAGGAGTTGGCAATCAAGGGTAGATAACACAGAGCAGCCTTCGCAGGATCGAGGACAAGGTCCACAGGCGACGGTGACACATCGCTATCCGACCCGCTCTCGTGGGGTCATGAACACAGAAGGAGCATAGTATGTACTGTAGAGTAGTGCATGGCCATGGTAGTTTTTGTAGAGTGTGGGGTAGTGTGTAGAGTGTGGGGTAGTGTGTAGAGTGTGGTGTTGAGTGGTGCATGGGCATGGTAGTTTTTGTAGAGTGTGGGGTAGTGTGTAGAGTGTGGTGTAGAGTAGCATGTGTAGTGGGTGGTGTAGTGTTGTGGCGTTTGGACGCCTGGTATGGAGTGTGGTGTTGTGGAGTACATAGCGGCACAGGAGGCCAGGTTGTGGTGGGTACGGTGAGTATTGGTGTAATGAGGTCAGGTGCGGCAGGACGCAGAGCCTGGCTGTTGAGAGACGTGGTGTTATAATGAGGTCATCAGTGGTTGGGTTGACCAGAGGTGATGGTGTGTCGGAGTGGGTAAGTATTATGGATAAGATTATAATGTAGAATTTCAAAATTTTAGGTGTTGGTGGTTGCAGTGAGCGAGCCAAGTAGATATACTAATTTCTCATTAATTAAGTTGTTACAGGAATCTCGCTAGAGGCGAGCCAGTGGCAGTATGATGCTTTAGTGACATTAGTTGTGAAATTATTTTAATGAGGTATTTATTGTGATAATGTATGTGTATGTATATACTGTATATTACCTCATCGGCACCATTACTGAGTGTTAGGCTTGAGAAGGTCCCCCGGGATCATGTCACAGAGCTTCAGGTAGAGTAGAAGGGAAGCTATGAGGCTACACTCAGTTATTCTAGAAAAAAAAGGGGGGTGGAAATGAAGCCAACGTGACGTTATAGGCGAAATTCGCCCCCTGACATCAAAGCAGGGATAAGGGCCAGCTGCAATGGTTTTGCAGCTGCGCTCAGGCTATATACGGGGAGAGAGTAAGGAGCCGAGGGGGTTATGTAATAATGGGATCGAGCCAGGGGGCTCCGAGGGAATATTTTGCAGGTACAGCGGTCGGGAAGGTGTGAATACAGGTGGACACACTCTGGGCGGATGGGCCTAGACCAGAGAGCTGTGAGGGATCTACAGCGTTCTGGGATTGGTGCCCTGGAACGAGACGTCAGCACAGACCCAAGGGAACATGACCCTGGGGTAGGAATCTCCGTTGCTCTGGAGGCCAGGATCACGTTACCTCAGAGCAACGATGGGACATTGACAACATTCACCAGGCTGGACAGCCTGGGTTTTGTCTGGGTCATGGAGGATCTATGACCTAGCAACCATGGGACACGAAGACAAGAGAAGTGATGCTGCCAATTGTGGAGGAGGCCAGTGCAACATTGTGTGATCATTGTAAGCCCTTATGTTAACAGTACAGGGCAAGATGTTAAATTATTAACTTGTTACTAAGGATGAAGAACCTTAGATATATATGTGTTGTGTATATATTAATGACTAGTGTCATTTCTGTTTAAGTGCCAGCATTCTGGTCCATGTAATTTTATGGTTATGTTTGTATGTAATTATATGTCAGCAGTTTAGGTATATGTGCATTGTTGGAGATGGGAAAAATTATTTCAGACTATTTTACCTGTGCTATGATGTGAATATAATGTATATGTTGGAGAAGTGTTGTGAGTCATGTCGGGGAAAATTTTAATTTATTTCATTGTGTGTATGATGAACTTATTGGATGATTTTTTAGTTGTACACATATGGTGGGTGCATCCTCCAGGTCCTTGCACTAATGGAACCATTGCAATGATGCATATGGGGACATATGCGTGTTTAAGGAGGGGAGTGGTGTTGTAATCCACAAGTTAGTAGGAATTATTAGCTAGAGGATCATTACTACAACACTTAACGAATGATGATTGAAAGTACATGTAAGTAGACAGACTATGGATCACATATCTAAGAAAGGTCAATGGATTAAGACCGAAGCTGTTTAGCCAAATTAATAATTCCGGGAAAGAGGAATTATTCTTCGTCAGGCTTCTAGGAACAAGGTTACCGCTCTAGGGATAAGGTTAATCGGATTATACTTTCCTCAAGAGGCGTGGTGAAATGATTGAGGCCATGGTTGGCTGGAGGCAGTCTGATTGTGGAGGTTGAACTAGCAAGTCCTTTGGATCCCCGTTTGTGGCAGCAGCGAAGTGTAGCAGACAGCTATGCGAGAGCCTGTTGTGATCTTAGTGACCAAGTTAAGTCTGCAGTATGTGAGTATTGAATGTAAGACTAACCGGGTGTGGAGCGTTGTAGTAATCATTCCGTATTAGGGACTTAGGCGGAAGTTACGAGTGTGTGTGTGGTGATCGCGGAGGTCAAGTGGTCTATGGGTATTGGAAGTGTATTGACCTAATAGAGTATGTTAATTAATATAGTATTATTTGTCAGAGTCTATTCTTTGTAATTAAATGACAAAACCCGACGGCCTTTAAGTACCTTCCGTATGTTCATTCATTGTGTTCCAGTACAAACATAGTGGTACGCCTCAAGGGTCTGGTGTGTGTAGGAGTACACGGTGGTAGTAACGGTTGCTGAGGCAAGGTGTTATGTGTTGTGTAATCGCTGTGTTCGGAATGAACCGGGGTTCAGCGTCACGACACCACCAGCCGCCACCGCCACCCCCAGCCGCCACCACCAGCCGCCACTGTCACCACCCACCACCACCAGCCGCCACCCACCACCACCAGCCACCACCCGCCACCACCAGCCGCCACCGCCACCACCCACCACCAGTACCAGCCGCCACCACCCACCACCACCAGCCGCCACCACCAGCCGCCACCACCCACCACAACCAGCCGCCACCACCACCCACCACCACCACCCCCCATCACCGCCGCCACCGCCACCACCCACCACAGCCGCCGCCACCCATCACCGCCGCCACCACCACCCACCACCACCGCCACCACCCATCACCGCCGCCATCACCCCCAACAGCCGCCACCACCACCACCACCACCACCACCACCAGCCGCCATCACCACCACCACCAGCCGCCATCAGCTGCCGCTGCCGCCGCCGCCCGCCCCCGCCCGCCACCGCCCACGACCACCCACCACTACCGCCCGCCACCACCGCCGCCACTGTCCGCCACCGCCAGTGTCCGCCACCGCCGCCACTGTCCGCCACCGCCACCACTGTCCGCCCGCTGCCACTGTCCACCACCGCCACCACTGTCCGCCCGCTGCCACTGTCCGCCACCGCCACCACTGTCCGCCGGCTGCCACTGTCCGCCACTGCCACCACTGTCTGCCCGCTGCCACTGTCCGCCACCGCCACCACTGTCCGCCCGCTGCCACTGTCCGCCTGCCGCCACTGTCCGCCACCGCTACCACTGTCTGCCACCACTCCGCCCGCCGCCACTGTCCGCCACCACCACCACTGTCCGCCCGCCGCCACTGTCCGCCCGCCGCCACTGTCCACCACCGCCGCCACTGTCCGCCCGCCTCTACTATCCGCCACCACTGTCCGCCCGCCGCCACTGTCCGCCCGCAGCCACTGTCCACCACCGCCGCCACTGTTCACCCGCCGCCACTATCCGCCACCGCTGCCACTATCCGCCACCGCCGCCACTGTCCGCCACAGCCGCCACTGTCCGCCCGCCGCCACTGTCCACCACCGCCGCCACTGTCCACCACCGCCGCCACTGTCCGCCACCGCCGCCACTATCCGCCACCGCCGCCACTGTCCACCACCGCCGCCACTGTCCGCCCGCCGCCACTGTCCGCCACCGCCGCCACTATCCGCCAGAGCCGCCACTGTCCGCCACAGCCGCCACTGTCCGCCCGCCGCCACTGTCCACCACCGCCGCCATTGTCCGCCACCGCCGCCACTATCCGCCACCGCCGCCACTGTCCGCCACAGTCCACCACCGCCGCCACCGCCGCCACTATCCGCCACTGTCCGCCACAGCCGCCACTGTCCACCACCGCCGCCACTGTCCACCACCGCCGCCACAGCCGCCACTGTCCACCACCGCCGCCACTGTCCGCCACAGCCGCCACTATCCGCCACAGCCGCCACTGTCCGCCACCGCCGCCACTGTCCGCCCACCGCCACTGTCCGCCCACCGCCACCGCCGCCACTGTCCGCCCACCGCCACCGCCGCCACTGTCCGCCACAGCCGCCACTCTCCGCCGTACAGCCTCCCCTCTCTCTGTTAGTAAATAATTATAATTGTTAGTAAATAATAAAAGAAATATAAATTATTAGATTTTTTTTACCCTTAAATTGGTTTTATATTTAAATTGAAAATAATAATATATTATAAAATAAAATATAATAATATAATATAAAATAATATAATTTAATTTCAAGAAATTTAACTTTAAACACAAAGATGTGAAAAGGGTTCAGATTATAGGCTCAAATTTTCATAAGAGATTCATATTGGTATATGAATGGATTATGAATGATTCATGTTAGGATTGTAAAGTTGCCACAACATCTCAAATTAGTCCCACCGCCGCCACTGTCCACCACCGCCGCCACTGTCCGCCCGCCGCCACTGTCCACCACCGCCGCCACTGTCCGCCCGCCTCTACTATCCGCCACCACTGTCCGCCCGCCGCCACTGTCCGCCTGCAGCCACTGTCCACCACCGCCGCCACTGTTCGCCCACCGCCACTATCCGCCACCGCCGCCACTATCCGCCACCACCGCCACTGTCCGCCACAGCCGCCACTGTCCGCCCGCCGCCACTGTCCACCACCGCCGCCACTGTCCACCACCGCCGCCACTGTCCGCCACCGCCGCCACTATCCGCCACCGCCGCCACTGTCCACCACCGCCGCCACTGTCCACCACCGCCGCCACTGTCCGCCACCGCCGTCACTATCCGCCACCGCCGCCACTGTCCGCCACTGTCCACCACCGCCGCCACCGCCGCTACTATCCGCCACTGTCCGCCACAGCCGCCACTGTCCACCACCGCCGCAAGTGTCCACCACAGCCGCCACCGCCGCCACTATCCGCCACCGCCGCCACTGTCCGCCACAGCCGCCACTCTCCGCCACAGCCGCCACTGTCCGCCACAGCCGCCAATGTCCACCACCGCCGCCACTATCCGCCACTGTCCACCACCGCCGCCACTGTCCGCCACAGCCGCCATTATCCGCCACAGCCGCCACTATCCGCCACCGCCGCCACTGTCCGCCCACCGCCACTGTCCGCCCACCGCCACCGCCGCCACTGTCCGCCACAGCCGCCACTCTCCGCCGTACAGCCTCCCCTCTCTCCGTTAGTAAATAATTATAATTGTTAGTAAATAATAAAAGAAATATAAATTATTAGATTGTTTTTACCCTTAAATTGGTTTTAATATTTAAATTGAAAATAATAATATATTATAAAATAAAATATAATAATATAATATAAAATAATATAATTTAATTTCAAGAAATTTAACTTTAAACACAAAGATGTGAAAAGGGTTCAGATTATAGGCTCAAATTTTCATAAGAGATTCATATTGGTATATGAATGGATTATGAATGATTCATGTTAGGATTGTAAAGTTGCCACAACATCTCAAATTAGTGTTAGATACGAAGGTTTTGGTTGTAAGTTTTGGAAACCTATTTAAGTCCACACACAAATTCATATCTGATACGATAAAACAAACGTTTCCAATCCTTTCAAATACTTTCCAGATATGTTGTGGCAACCTAAAATTGTTTGCTGGGTGCCGCTTTCAGTACTTGGCATATGTTGGGTATAAAAAGTCGTAATCCCAAACAGCGAATACGTGAAGAGAGCCAGAATTTGGCTCCAAAATATGGCTCAGGCCGCGAAATTGGGATGTTTGGAATATTTTGAAAACTGCAGGAGGGATTGAGACAAATATGACCAAACGCCTCTTTCAGTACTTGGCTTATGTTGGGTATAAAAAGTTGTAATTTCAAACTGCGAATACGTGCAGAGAGCCAGAATTTAGCTCCACAATAGGTCTCAGGCCTCGAATTTGGGATATTTGGCATATTTCAAAAACTGCAGGGGAGTTTGTGCAAAATGTGCCTCACTGCCGCTTTCAGGACTTCGCATATGTTGGGTATAAAAAGTCGTAATTTACAACTCCGAATACATGCATAGAGCCAGAATTTGGCTCCAAAATATGGCTCAGGCCTCGAAATTGGGATGTTTGGGATATTTTGAAAACTGCAGGGAGGTTTGGGACAAATGTGACCAAACGCCGCTTTCAGTACTTCGCATATGTTGGGTATAAAAAAGTCGTAATTTCATACTACGAATACGTGCAGGGAGCCAGAATTTGGCTCCAAAATATGGCTCAGGCCTCGAAATTAAGATATTTGGGATATTTTGAAAACTGCAGGGGAGTTTGTGCAAAATGTGACTCACTGCCGCTTTCAGTACTTGGCATATGTTGGGTATAAAAAGTCGTAATTCCAAACAGCGAATACGTGAAGAGAGCCAGAATTTGGCTCCAAATTATGGCTCAGGCCTCGAAATAGGAATGTTTGGGATATTTTGAAAACTGCAGGAGGGATTGAGACAAATGTGACCAAACGCCGCTTTCAGTACTTGGCATATATGTTGGGTATAAAAAAGTCGTAATTTCAAACTGCGAATACGTGCAGAGAGCCAGAATTTGGCTCCAAAATATGGCTCAGGCCTCAAAATTGGGACGTTTGGGATATTATGAAAACTGCAGGGGAGTTTGTGCAAAATGTGACTCACTGCCGCTTTCAGTACTTGGCATATGTTGGGTATAAAAAGTCGTAATTCCAAACAGCGAATACGTGAAGAGAGCCAGAATTTGGCTCCAAATTATGGCTCAGGCCTCGAAATAGGAATGTTTGGGATATTTTGAAAACTGCAGGAGGGATTGAGACAAATGTGACCAAACGCCGCTTTCAGTACTTGGCATATATGTTGGGTATAAAAAAGTCGTAATTTCAAACTGCGAATACGTGCAGAGAGCCAGAATTTGGCTCCAAAATATGGCTCAGGCCTCAAAATTGGGACGTTTGGGATATTATGAAAACTGCAGGGGAGTTTGTGCAAAATGTGACTCACTGCCGCTTTCAGTACTTGGCATATGTTGGGTATAAAAAGTCGTAATTCCAAACAGCGAATACGTGAAGAGAGCCAGAATTTGGCTCCAAATTATGGCTCAGGCCTCGAAATAGGAATGTTTGGGATATTTTGAAAACTGCAGGAGGGATTGAGACAAATGTGACCAAACGCCGCTTTCAGTACTTGGCATATATGTTGGGTATAAAAAAGTCGTAATTTCAAACTGCGAATACGTGCAGAGAGCCAGAATTTGGCTCCAAATTATGGCTCAGGCTTCGAAATATGATTGTTTGGGATATTTTGAAAACTGCAGGAGGGATTGAGACAAATGTGACCAAACGCCTCTTTCAGTACTTGGCATATGTTGGGTATAAAAAGTCGTAATTTCAAACTGCGAATACGTGCAGAGAGCCAGAATTTAGCTCCACAATAGGTCTCAGGCCTCGAATTTGGGATATTTGGCATATTTCAAAAACTGCAGGGGAGTTTGTGCAAAATGTGCCTCACTGCCGCTTTCAGGACTTCGCATATGTTGGGTATAAAAAGTCGTAATTTCCAACTCCGAATACATGCATAGAGCCAGAATTTGGCTCCAAAATATGGCTCAGGCCTCGAAATTGGGATGTTTGGGATATTTTGAAAACTGCAGGGAGGTTTGGGACAAATGTGACCAAACGCCGCTTTCAGTACTTCGCATATGTTGGGTATAAAAAAGTCGTAATTTCATACTACGAATACGTGCAGGGAGCCAGAATTTGGCTCCAAAATATGGCTCAGGCCTCGAAATTAAGATTTTGGGATATTTTGAAAACTGCAGGGGAGTTTGTGCAAAATGTGACTCACTGCCGCTTTCAGTACTTGGCATATGTTGGGTATAAAAAGTCGTAATTCCAAACAGCGAATACGTGAAGAGAGCCAGAATTTGGCTCCAAATTATGGCTCAGGCCTCGAAATAGGAATGTTTGGGATATTTTGAAAACTGCAGGAGGGATTGAGACAAATGTGACCAAACGCCGCTTTCAGTACTTGGCATATATGTTGGGTATAAAAAAGTCGTAATTTCAAACTGCGAATACGTGCAGAGAGCCAGAATTTGGCTCCAAAATATGGCTCAGGCCTCAAAATTGGGACGTTTGGGATATTATGAAAACTGCAGGGGAGTTTGTGCAAAATGTGACTCACTGCCGCTTTCAGTACTTGGCATATGTTGGGTATAAAAAGTCGTAATTCCAAACAGCGAATACGTGAAGAGAGCCAGAATTTGGCTCCAAATTATGGCTCAGGCCTCGAAATAGGAATGTTTGGGATATTTTGAAAACTGCAGGAGGGATTGAGACAAATGTGACCAAACACCGCTTTCAGTACTTGGCATATATGTTGGGTATAAAAAAGTCGTAATTTCAAACTGCGAATACGTGCAGAGAGCCAGAATTTGGCTCCAAATTATGGCTCAGGCTTCGAAATATGAATGTTTGGGATATTTTGAAAACTGCAGGAGGGATTGAGACAAATGTGACCAAACGCCGCTTTCAGCACTTGGCATATATGTTGGGTATAAAAAAGTCGTAATTTCAAACTGCGAATACGTGCAGAGAGCCAGAATTTGGCTCACAAATATGAATCAGGCCTCGAAATAGGTATATTTGGTATATTTTGAAAACTACAGGGAGTTTGTGCAAAATGTGACTCTGCCGCTTTCAGTACTTGGCATATGTTGGGTATAAAATGTCGTAATATCAAACTGCGAATACGTACAGAGAGCCAGACTTTAGCTTCAAAATATGGCTCAGGCCTCGAAATTGGAATGTTTGGGATATTTAGAAAACTGCAGGGGAGTTTGTACAAAATGTGACCCTGCCGTTTCAGTACTTGGCATATATTGGGTATAAAATGTCGTAATTTCAAAATGCGAATACGTGCAGAGAGCCAGAATTTGGCTCCAAAATATGGCTCAGGCCACAAAATAGTTATATTTGGTATATTTTGAAAACTACAGGGAGTTTGTGCAAAATGTGACTCCCTGCCGCTTTCAGTACTTGCCATATGTTGGGTATAAAAAGTTGTAATATCAAACTGCGAATACGTACAGAGAGCCAGACTTTGGCTCCAAAATATAGCTCAGGCCTCGAAATTGGAATGTTTGGGATATTTTGAAAACTGCAGGGGAGTTTGTACAAAATTTGACTCACTGCCGCTTTCAGTACCTGGCATATGTTGGGTATAAAATGTCGTAATTTCAAACTGCGAATAAGTGCAGAGAGGCAGAATTTGGCTCCAAAATATGGCTCAGGCCTCGAAATTGGAATGTTTGGGATATTTTGAAAACTGCAGGAGGGATTGAGACAAATGTGACCAAACGCCGCTTTCAGTACTTGCATATATGTTGGGTATAAAAAAGTCGTAATTTCAAACTGCGAATACGTGCAGAGAGCCAGAATTTGGCTCCAAATTATGGCTCAGGTTTCGAAATATGAATGTTTGGAATATTTTGAAAACTGCAAGAGGGATTGAGACAAATGTGACCAAACTCCACTTTCAGCACTTGGCATATATGTTGGGTATAAAATGTCGTAATTTCAAACTGCGAATACGTGCAGAGAGCGAGAATTTGGCTCCAAAATATGGCTCAGGCCTCGAAATTGGGATGTTTGGGATATTTTGAAAACTGCAGGGGGGATTGAGACAAATGTGACCAAACGCCGCTTTCAGTACTTGGCATATGTTGGGTATAAAAAAGTCGTAATTTCCAACTGCGAATACGTGCATAGAGCCAGAATTTGGCTCCAAAATATGGCTCAGGCCTCGAAATTGGGATGTTTGGGATATTTTTAAAACTGCAGGGGAGTTTGTGCAAAGTCTGACTTACAGCCGCTTTCAGTACTTGGCATATGTTGGGTATAAAAAGTCGTAATTTCAAACTGCGAATTCGTGCAGAGAGCCAGAATTTGGCTCCAAAATATGGCTCAGGCCTCGATAATTTGGATGTTTGGGATATTTTGAAAACTGCAGAAAGGATATAGACAAATGTGACCAAACGCCGCTTTCAGTACTTGGCACATGTTGGGTATAAAAATTCGTAATTTCAAACTGCGAATACGTGCAGAGAACCAAAATTTGGCTCTAAAATATGGCTCAGGCCTCGAAATTGAGATGTTTGGGATATTTTGAAAACTGCAGGGGGGTTTGGGACAAATGTGACCAAACGATGCTTTCAGTACTTGGCATATGTTGGGTATAAAAAAGTCGTAATTTCAAACTGCGAATACGTGCAGAGAGCCAGAATTTGGCTCCAAAATATGGCTCAGGCCTCGAAATAGGTATATTTGGTATATTTTGAAAACTACAGGGAGTTTGTGCAAAATGTGACTCTGCCGCTTTCAGTACTTGGCATATGTTGGGTATAAAAAGTCGTAATATGAAACTGCGAATACGAACAGAGAGCCAGACTTTTGCTCTAAAATATAGGTCAGGCCTCGAAATTGGAATGTTTGGGATATTTTGAAAACTGCAGGGGAGTTTGTACAAACTGTGACTCACTGCCGCTTTCAGTACTTGGCATATGTTGGGTATAAAAAGTCGTAATATCAAACTGCGAACACATACAGAGAGCCAGTCTTTGGCTTCAAAATATGGCTCAGGCCTCGAAATTGGAATGTTTGGGATATTTAGAAAACTACAGGGGAGTTTGTACAAAATGTGACACTGCCGTTTCAGTACTTGGCATATATTGGGTATAAAATGTCGTAATTTCAAAATGCGAATACGTGCAGAGAGCCAGAATTTGGCTCCAAAATATGGCTCAGGCCACGAAATAGTTATATTTGGTATATTTTGAAAACTACAGGGAGTTTGTGCAAAATGTGACTCCCTGCCGCTTTCAGTACTTGCCATATGTTGGGTATAAAAAGTCGTAATATCATACTGCAAATACGTACAGAGAGCCAGACTTTGGCTCCAAAATATAGCTCAGGCCTCGAAATTGGAATGTTTGGGATATTTTGAAAACTGCAGGGGTGTTTGTACAAAATTTGACTCACTGCCGCTTTCAGTACTTGGCATATGTTGGGTTTAAAATGTCGTAATTTCAAACTGCGAATACGTGCAGAGAGGCAGAATTTGGCTCCAAAATATGGCTCAGGCCTCGAAATTGGAATGTTTGGGATATTTTGAAAACTGCAGGAGGGATTGAGACAAATGTGACCAAACGCCACTTTCAGTACTTGGCATATATGTTGGGTATAAAAAAGTCGTAATTTCAAACTGCGAATACGTGCAGAGAGCCAGAATTTGGCTCCAAATTATGGCTCAGGCTTCGAAATATGAATGTTTGGGATATTTTGAAAACTGTAAGAGGGATTGAGACAAATGTGACCAAACTCCGCTTTCAGCACTTGGCATATATGTTGGGTATAAAATGTCGTAATTTCAAACTGCGAATACGTGCAGAGAGCCAGAATTTGGCTCCAAAATATGGCTCAGGTCTCGAAATTGGGATGTTTGGGATATTTTGAAAACTGCAGGGGGGACTGAGACAAATGTTACCAAACGCCACTTTCAGTACTTCGCATATGTTGGGTATAAAAAAGTCGTAATTTCCAACTGCGAATACGTGCATAGAGCCAGAATTTGGCTCCAAAATATGGCTCAGGCCTCGAAATTGGGATGTTTGGGATATTTTTAAAACTGCAGGGGGGATTGAGACAAATGTGACCAAACGCCGCTTTCAGTACTTGGCATATGTTGGGTATAAAAAAGTCGTAATTTCCAACTGCGAATACGTGCATAGAGCCAGAATTTGGCTCCAAAATATGGCTCAGGCCTCGAAATTGGGATGTTTGGGATATTTTTAAAACTGCAGGGGAGTTTGTGCAAAGTCTGACTTACAGCCGCTTTCAGTACTTGGCATATGTTGGGTATAAAAAGTCGTAATTTCAAACTGCGAATTCGTGCAGAGAGCCAGAATTTGGCTCCAAAATATGGCTCAGGCCTCGATAATTTGGATGTTTGGGATATTTTGAAAACTGCAGAAAGGATATAGACAAATGTGACCAAACGCCGCTTTCAGTACTTGGCACATGTTGGGTATAAAAATTCGTAATTTCAAACTGCGAATACGTGCAGAGAACCAAAATTTGGCTCTAAAATATGGCTCAGGCCTCAAAATTGAGATGTTTGGGATATTTTGAAAACTGCAGGGGGGTTTGGGACAAATGTGACCAAACGATGCTTTCAGTACTTGGCATATGTTGGGTATAAAAAAGTCGTAATTTCAAACTGCGAATACGTGCAGAGAGCCAGAATTTGGCTCCAAAATATGGCTCAGGCCTCGAAATAGGTATATTTGGTATATTTTGAAAACTACAGGGAGTTTGTGCAAAATGTGACTCTGCCGCTTTCAGTACTTGGCATATGTTGGGTATAAAAAGTCGTAATATGAAACTGCGAATACGAACAGAGAGCCAGACTTTTGCTCTAAAATATAGGTCAGGCCTCGAAATTGGAATGTTTGGGATATTTTGAAAACTGCAGGGGAGTTTGTACAAACTGTGACTCACTGCCGCTTTCAGTACTTGGCATATGTTGTGTATAAAAAGTCGTAATATCAAACTGCGAACACGTACAGAGAGCCAGTCTTTGGCTTCAAAATATGGCTCAGGCCTCGAAATTGGAATGTTTGGGATATTTAGAAAACTACAGGGGAGTTTGTACAAAATGTGACACTGCCGTTTCAGTACTTGGCATATATTGGGTATAAAATGTCGTAATTTCAAAATGCGAATACGTGCAGAGAGCCAGAATTTGGCTCCAAAATATGGCTCAGGCCACGAAATAGTTATATTTGGTATATTTTGAAAACTACAGGGAGTTTGTGCAAAATGTGACTCCCTGCCGCTTTCAGTACTTGCCATATGTTGGGTATAAAAAGTCGTAATATCATACTGCAAATACGTACAGAGAGCCAGACTTTGGCTCCAAAATATAGCTCAGGCCTCGAAATTGGAATGTTTGGGATATTTTGAAAACTGCAGGGGTGTTTGTACAAAATTTGACTCACTGCCGCTTTCAGTACTTGGCATATGTTGGGTTTAAAATGTCGTAATTTCAAACTGCGAATACGTGCAGAGAGGCAGAATTTGGCTCCAAAATATGGCTCAGGCCTCGAAATTGGAATGTTTGGGATATTTTGAAAACTGCAGGAGGGATTGAGACAAATGTGACCAAACGCCACTTTCAGTACTTGGCATATATGTTGGGTATAAAAAAGTCGTAATTTCAAACTGCGAATACGTGCAGAGAGCCAGAATTTGGCTCCAAATTATGGCTCAGGCTTCGAAATATGAATGTTTGGGATATTTTGAAAACTGCAAGAGGGATTGAGACAAATATGACCAAACTCCGCTTTCAGCACTTGGCATATATGTTGGGTATAAAATGTCGTAATTTCAAACTGCGAATACGTGCAGAGAGCCAGAATTTGGCTCCAAAATATGGCTCAGGTCTCGAAATTGGGATGTTTGGGATATTTTGAAAACTGCAGGGGGGACTGAAACAAATGTTACCAAACGCCACTTTCAGTACTTCGCATATGTTGGGTATAAAAAAGTCGTAATTTCAAACTGCGAATACGTGCAGGGAGCCAGAATTTGGCTCTAAAATATGGCTCAGGCCTCGAAATTGGGATATTTGGGATATTTTGAAAACTGCAGGGGAGTTTGTGCAAAGTCTGACTTACAGCCGCTTTCAGTACTTGGCATATGTTGGGTATAAAAAGTCGTAATTTCAAACTGCGAATACGTGCAGAGAGCCAGAATTTGGCTCCAAAATATGGCTCAGGCCTCGATAATTTGGATGTTTGGGATATTTTGAAAACTGCAGAAAGGATGGAGACAAATGTGACCAAACGCCGCTTTCAGTACTTGGCACATGTTGGGTATAAAAATTCGCAATTTCAAACTGCGAATACGTGCAGAGAACCAGAATTTGGCTCTAAAATATGGCTCAGGCCTCGAAATTGAGATGTTTGGGATATTTTGAAAACTGCAGGGGGGTTTGGGACAAATGTGACCAAACGATGCTTTCAGTACTTGGCATATGTTGGGTATAAAAAAGTCGTAATTTCAAACTGCGAATACGTGCAGAGAGCCATAATTTGGCTCCAAAATATGGCTCAGGCCTCGAAATAGGTATATTTGGTATATTTTGAAAATTACAGGGAGTTTGTGCAAAATGTGACTCTGCCGCTTTCAGTACTTGGCATATGTTGGGTATAAATAGTCGTAATATCAAACTGCGAATACGAACAGAGAGCCAGACTTTGGCTCCAAAATATAGCTCAGGCCTCGAAATTGGAATGTTTGGGATATTTTGAAAACTGCAGGGGTGTTTGTACAAAATTTGACTCACTGCCGCTTTCAGTACTTGGCATATGTTGGGTTTAAAATGTCGTAATTTCAAACTGCGAATACGTGCAGAGAGGCAGAATTTGGCTCCAAAATATGGCTCAGGCCTCGAAATTGGAATGTTTGGGATATTTTGAAAACTGCAGGAGGGATTGAGACAAATGTGACCAAACGCCACTTTCAGTACTTGGCATATATGTTGGGTATAAAAAAGTCGTAATTTCAAACTGCGAATACGTGCAGAGAGCCAGAATTTGGCTCCAAATTATGGCTCAGGCTTCGAAATATGAATGTTTGGGATATTTTGAAAACTGCAAGAGGGATTGAGACAAATGTGACCAAACTCCGCTTTCAGCACTTGGCATATATGTTGGGTATAAAATGTCGTAATTTCAAACTGCGAATACGTGCAGAGAGCCAGAATTTGGCTCCAAAATATGGCTCAGGTCTCGAAATTGGGATGTTTGGGATATTTTGAAAACTGCAGGGGGGACTGAGACAAATGTTACCAAACGCCACTTTCAGTACTTTGCATATGTTGGGTATAAAAAAGTCGTAATTTCCAACTGCGAATACGTGCATAGAGCCAGAATTTGGCTCCAAAATATGGCTCAGGCCTCGAAATTGGGATGTTTGGGATATTTTTAAAACTGCAGGGGGGATTGAGACAAATGTGACCAAACGCCGCTTTCAGTACTTGGCATATGTTGGGTATAAAAAAGTCGTAATTTCCAACTGCGAATACGTGCATAGAGCCAGAATTTGGCTCCAAAATATGGCTCAGGCCTCGAAATTGGGATGTTTGGGATATTTTTAAAACTGCAGGGGAGTTTGTGCAAAGTCTGACTTACAGCCGCTTTCAGTACTTGGCATATGTTGGGTATAAAAAGTCGTAATTTCAAACTGCGAATTCGTGCAGAGAGCCAGAATTTGGCTCCAAAATATGGCTCAGGCCTCGATAATTTGGATGTTTGGGATATTTTGAAAACTGCAGAAAGGATATAGACAAATGTGACCAAACGCCGCTTTCAGTACTTGGCACATGTTGGGTATAAAAATTCGTAATTTCAAACTGCGAATACGTGCAGAGAACCAAAATTTGGCTCTAAAATATGGCTCAGGCCTCAAAATTGAGATGTTTGGGATATTTTGAAAACTGCAGGGGGGTTTGGGACAAATGTGACCAAACGATGCTTTCAGTACTTGGCATATGTTGGGTATAAAAAAGTCGTAATTTCAAACTGCGAATACGTGCAGAGAGCCAGAATTTGGCTCCAAAATATGGCTCAGGCCTCGAAATAGGTATATTTGGTATATTTTGAAAACTACAGGGAGTTTGTGCAAAATGTGACTCTGCCGCTTTCAGTACTTGGCATATGTTGGGTATAAAAAGTCGTAATATGAAACTGCGAATACGAACAGAGAGCCAGACTTTTGCTCTAAAATATAGGTCAGGCCTCGAAATTGGAATGTTTGGGATATTTTGAAAACTGCAGGGGAGTTTGTACAAACTGTGACTCACTGCCGCTTTCAGTACTTGGCATATGTTGGGTATAAAAAGTCGTAATATCAAACTGCGAACACGTACAGAGAGCCAGTCTTTGGCTTCAAAATATGGCTCAGGCCTCGAAATTGGAATGTTTGGGATATTTAGAAAACTACAGGGGAGTTTGTACAAAATGTGACACTGCCGTTTCAGTACTTGGCATATATTGGGTATAAAATGTCGTAATTTCAAAATGCGAATACGTGCAGAGAGCCAGAATTTGGCTCCAAAATATGGCTCAGGCCACGAAATAGTTATATTTGGTATATTTTGAAAACTACAGGGAGTTTGTGCAAAATGTGACTCCCTGCCGCTTTCAGTACTTGCCATATGTTGGGTATAAAAAGTCGTAATATCATACTGCAAATACGTACAGAGAGCCAGACTTTGGCTCCAAAATATAGCTCAGGCCTCGAAATTGGAATGTTTGGGATATTTTGAAAACTGCAGGGGTGTTTGTACAAAATTTGACTCACTGCCGCTTTCAGTACTTGGCATATGTTGGGTTTAAAATGTCGTAATTTCAAACTGCGAATACGTGCAGAGAGGCAGAATTTGGCTCCAAAATATGGCTCAGGCCTCGAAATTGGAATGTTTGGGATATTTTGAAAACTGCAGGAGGGATTGAGACAAATGTGACCAAACGCCACTTTCAGTACTTGGCATATATGTTGGGTATAAAAAAGTCGTAATTTCAAACTGCGAATACGTGCAGAGAGCCAGAATTTGGCTCCAAATTATGGCTCAGGCTTCGAAATATGAATGTTTGGGATATTTTGAAAACTGCAAGAGGGATTGAGACAAATATGACCAAACTCCGCTTTCAGCACTTGGCATATATGTTGGGTATAAAATGTCGTAATTTCAAACTGCGAATACGTGCAGAGAGCCAGAATTTGGCTCCAAAATATGGCTCAGGTCTCGAAATTGGGATGTTTGGGATATTTTGAAAACTGCAGGGGGGACTGAGACAAATGTTACCAAACGCCACTTTCAGTACTTCGCATATGTTGGGTATAAAAAAGTCGTAATTTCAAACTGCGAATACGTGCAGGGAGCCAGAATTTGGCTCTAAAATATGGCTCAGGCCTCGAAATTGGGATATTTGGGATATTTTGAAAACTGCAGGGGAGTTTGTGCAAAGTCTGACTTACAGCCGCTTTCAGTACTTGGCATATGTTGGGTATAAAAAGTCGTAATTTCAAACTGCGAATACGTGCAGAGAGCCAGAATTTGGCTCCAAAATATGGCTCAGGCCTCGATAATTTGGATGTTTGGGATATTTTGAAAACTGCAGAAAGGATGGAGACAAATGTGACCAAACGCCGCTTTCAGTACTTGGCACATGTTGGGTATAAAAATTCGCAATTTCAAACTGCGAATACGTGCAGAGAACCAGAATTTGGCTCTAAAATATGGCTCAGGCCTCGAAATTGAGATGTTTGGGATATTTTGAAAACTGCAGGGGGGTTTGGGACAAATGTGACCAAACGATGCTTTCAGTACTTGGCATATGTTGGGTATAAAAAAGTCGTAATTTCAAACTGCGAATACGTGCAGAGAGCCATAATTTGGCTCCAAAATATGGCTCAGGCCTCGAAATAGGTATATTTGGTATATTTTGAAAATTACAGGGAGTTTGTGCAAAATGTGACTCTGCCGCTTTCAGTACTTGGCATATGTTGGGTATAAATAGTCGTAATATCAAACTGCGAATACGAACAGAGAGCCAGACTTTGGCTCCAAAATATAGCTCAGGCCTCGAAATTGGAATGTTTGGGATATTTTTAAAACTGCAGGGGAGTTTGTACAAACTGTGACCAAACGCCGCTTTCAGTACTTGGCATATGTTGGGTATAAAATGTCGTAATTTCAAACTGCGAATCCGTGCAGAGAGGCAGAATTTGGCTCCAAAATATGGTTCAGGCCTCGAAATTGGAATGTTTGGGATATTTTGAAAACTGCAGGGGAGTTTGTACAAAATGTGACTCACTGCCGCTTTCCGTGCTTGGCATATGTTGGGTATAAAATGTCGTAATTTCTAACTGCGAATACGTGCAGAGAGCGAGAATTTGGCTCAAAAATATGGCTCAGGCCTCGAAATTGGGATTTTTGGAATATTTTGAAAACTGCAGGGGAGTTTGGGATAAATGTGACCAAACGCCGCTTTCAGTACTTGGCATATGTTGGGTATAAAAAAGTCGTAATTTCAAACTGCGAATACGTGCAGAGAGCTAGAACTTTCCAAAAAATGGCTCAGTCCTAGAAATTGGAATATTAAGGATATTTTGAAAACGGCAGGGGAGTTTGTGCAAAATGTGACTCACTGCCGCTTTAAGTACTTGGCATATGTTGGGTATAAAAAAGTCGTAATTTCAAACAGCGAATACGTGCAGAGAGCCAGAATTTGGCTCCGAAATATTGCTCAGGGCTAGATATTGGGATGTTTGGGATATTTTGAAAACTGCAGGGAGGTTTGGGATAAATGTGACCAAACGCCGCTTTCAGTACTTGGCATATGTTGGGTATAAAAAGTCGTAATTCCAAACAGCAAATACGTGAAGAGAGTCAGAATTTGGCTCCAAAATATGGCTCAGGCCTCGAAATTGGAATGTTTGGGATATTTTGAAAACTGCAGGAGGGATTGAGACAAATGTGAACAAACGCCGCTTTCAGTACTTGGCATATGTTGGGTATAAAAAAGTCGTAATTTTCAAACTGCGAATACGTGCAGAAAGCCAGAATTTGGCTCCAAAAAATGGCTCAGGCCTCGAAATTGGGATATTTAGGATATTTTGAAAACTGCAGGGGAGTTTGTGCAAAATGTGACTCACTGCCGCTTTCATTACTTGGCATATGTTGGGTATAAAAAGTCGTAATATCAAACTGCGAATACGTGCAGAGAGCCAGAATTTGGCTGCAAAATATGGCTGAGGCCTCGAAATTGGGATGTTTGGGATATTTTGAAAACTGCAGAGAGGTTTGGGTCAAATGTGACCAAACACCGCTTTCAGTACCTGTCATATGTTGGGTATAAAAAATCGTAATTTCAAACTGCGAATACGTGCAGAGAGCCAGAATTTGACTCCAAAATATGGCTCAGGCCTCAAAATTGGGATGTTTCGGATATTTTAAAAACTGCTGGGGGGATTGAGACAAATGTGACCAAACGCCGCTTTCAGTACTTGGCATATGTTGGGTATAAAAAAGTCGTAATTTCAAACTGCGAATACGTGCATAGAGCCAGAATTTGGCTCTAAAATATGGCTCAGGTCTCGAAATTGGGATGTTTGGGATATTTTGAAAACTGCAGGGAGGTTTGGGACAAATGTGACCAAACGCCGCTTTCAGTACTTGGCATATGTTGGTTATAAAAATTGTATTTTAAAACTGCGAATACGTGCAGAGAGCCTGAATTTGGCTCCAAAATATGGCTCAGGCCTCGAAATTGGGATATTTGGGATATTTTGAAAACTGCAGGGAAGTTTGTGCAAAATGTGACTCACTGCCGCAATCAGTACTTGGCATAAGTTGGGTATAAAAAAGTCGTAATTTCAAACTGGGAATACGTACAGAGAGCCAGAATTTGGCTCCAAAATATGGCTCAGGCCTCGAAATTAGGATGTTTGGGATATTTTGAAAACTGCAGGGGGTTTGGGACAAACGTGACCAAACGCCGCTTTCAGTACTTGGCATATGTTGAATATAAAAATTCGTAATTTCAAACTGCGAATACGTGCAGAGAGCCAGAATTTGGCTCCAAAATAGGGCTCAGGCCTCGAATTTGGGATATTTGGGATATTTCTAAAACTGCAGGGGAGTTTGTGCAAAATGTGCCTCACTGCCGCTTTCAGTACTGGGCATATGTTGGGTATAAAAAAGTCGTAATTTCAAACTGGGAATACGTACAGAGAGCCAGAATTTGGCTCTAAAATATGGCTCAGGCCTCGAAATTGGGATGTTTGGGATATTTTGAAAACTGCAGGGAGGTTTTGGACAAATGTGACCAAACACCGCTTTCAGTACTTAGCATATGTTGGGTATAAAAAGTCGTAATTTCAAAATGCGAATGCGTTCAGAGAGCTAGAATTTGGCTTCAAAATATGGCTTAGGCCTCGAAATTGGGATGTTTGATATTATGAAAACTACAGGGGAGTTTGTGCAAAATGTGACTCACTGCCGCTTTCAATACTTGGCCTATGTTGGGTATAAAATAGTAGTAATTTCAAACTGCGAATACGTGCAGAGAGCCAGAATTTGGCTCCAAAATATGGCTCAGGGCTAGAAATATGGATGTTTGGGATATTTTGAAAACTGCAGGGAGGTTTGGGAACAATTGTGACCAATCGCCGCTTTCAGTACTTGGCATATGTTGGGAATAAAAATTCGTAATTTCAAACTGCGAATACGTGCAGAGAGCCAGAATTTGGCTCCAAAATATGGCTCAGGCCTCGAAATTGGGATATTTGGGATATTTCGAAAACTGCAGGTGAGTTTGTGCAAAATGTGACTCACTGCCGCTTTCAGGACTTGGCATATGTTGGGTATAAAAAGTCGTAATTTCACTCTGCAAGTACGTGCATAGAGCCAGAATTTGGCTCCAAAATATGGCTCAGGCCTCGAAATTGGGATGTTTGGGATATTTTGAAAACTGCTGGGGGGATTGAGACAATTGTGACCAAACGCCGCTTTCAGTACTTGGCATATGTTAGGTATAAAAAAGTCGTAATTTATATCTGCGAATACGTGCATAGAGCCAGAGTTTGGCTCCAAAATATGGCTCAGGTCTCGAAATTGGGATGTTTGGGATATTTTGAAAACTGCAGGGAGGTTTGGGACAAATGTGACGAAACGCCGCTTTCAGAACTTGGCATATGTTGGGTATAAAAAGTCGTAATTTCAAACTGCGAATACGTGCAGAGAGCCAGAATTTGGCTCCAAAATATGGCTCAGGCCTCGAAATTGGGATATTTGGGATATGTTGAAACTTGCAGGGGAGTTTGTGCAAAATGTGATTCACTGCCGCTTTCAGTACTTCGCATATGTTGGGTATAAAAAAGTCGTAATTTCAAACTGCGAATACGTGCAGAGAGCCAGAATTTGGCTCCAAAATATGGCTCAGGGCTAGAAATATGGATGTTTGGAATATTTTGAAAACTGCAGGGAGGTTTGGGACAATTGTGACCAAACGCCGCTTTCAGTACCTGGCATATGTTGGGAATAAAAATTCGTAATTTCAAACTGCGAATACGTGCATAGAGCCAGAATTTGGCTCCAAAATATGGCTTAGGCCTCGAAATTGGGATATCTGGGATATTTTGAAAACTGCAGGGTAGTTTGTGCAAAATGTGACTCACTGCCGCTCTCAGTACTTGGCATAAGATGGCTAAAAAAAGTCGTAACTTCAAACTGCGAATACATGCAGAGAGCCAGAATTTGGCTCTAAAATATGGCTCAGGCCTCGAAATTGGGATGTTTAATATATTTTTAAAACTGCAGGGGGGATTGAGACAAATGTGACCAAATGCCGCATTCAGTACTTTGCATATGTTGGGTATAAAAAAGTCGTAATTTCAAACTGCGAATACGTGCACAGTGGCAGAATTTGGCTCCAAAATATGGCTCAGGCCTCGAAATTGGGATATTTGGGATATTTCGAAAACTGCAGGGGAGTTTGTGCAAAATGTGTCTCACTGCCGCTTTCAGGACTTGGCATATGTTGGGTATAAAAAAGTCGTAATTTCAAACTGCGAATACGTGCATAGAGCCAGAATTTGGCTCTAAAATATGGCTCAGGTCTCGAAATTGGGATGTTTGGGATATTTTGAAAACTGCAGGGAGGTTTGGGACAAATGTGACCAAACGCCGCTTTCAGTACTTGGCATATGTTGGTTATAAAAATTGTATTTTAAAACTGCGAATACGTGCAGAGAGCCTGAATTTGGCTCCAAAATATGGCTCAGGCCTCGAAATTGGGATATTTGGGATATTTTGAAAACTGCAGGGAAGTTTGTGCAAAATGTGACTCACTGCCGCAATCAGTACTTGGCATAAGTTGGGTATAAAAAAGTCGTAATTTCAAACTGGGAATACGTACAGAGAGCCAGAATTTGGCTCCAAAATATGGCTCAGGCCTCGAAATTAGGATGTTTGGGATATTTTGAAAACTGCAGGGGGTTTGGGACAAACGTGACCAAACGCCGCTTTCAGTACTTGGCATATGTTGAATATAAAAATTCGTAATTTCAAACTGCGAATACGTGCAGAGAGCCAGAATTTGGCTCCAAAATAGGGCTCAGGCCTCGAATTTGGGATATTTGGGATATTTCTAAAACTGCAGGGGAGTTTGTGCAAAATGTGCCTCACTGCCGCTTTCAGTACTTGGCATATGTTGGGTATAAAAAAGTCGTAATTTCAAACTGGGAATACGTACAGAGAGCCAGAATTTGGCTCTAAAATATGGCTCAGGCCTCGAAATTGGGATGTTTGGGATATTTTGAAAACTGCAGGGAGGTTTTGGACAAATGTGACCAAACACCGCTTTCAGTACTTAGCATATGTTGGGTATAAAAAGTCGTAATTTCAAAATGCGAATGCGTTCAGAGAGCTAGAATTTGGCTTCAAAATATGGCTTAGGCCTCGAAATTGGGATGTTTGATATTATGAAAACTACAGGGGAGTTTGTGCAAAATGTGACTCACTGCCGCTTTCAATACTTGGCCTATGTTGGGTATAAAATAGTAGTAATTTCAAACTGCGAATACGTGCAGAGAGCCAGAATTTGGCTCCAAAATATGGCTCAGGGCTAGAAATATGGATGTTTGGGATATTTTGAAAACTGCAGGGAGGTTTGGGAACAATTGTGACCAATCGCCGCTTTCAGTACTTGGCATATGTTGGGAATAAAAATTCGTAATTTCAAACTGCGAATACGTGCAGAGAGCCAGAATTTGGCTCCAAAATATGGCTCAGGCCTCGAAATTGGGATATTTGGGATATTTCGAAAACTGCAGGTGAGTTTGTGCAAAATGTGACTCACTGCCGCTTTCAGGACTTGGCATATGTTGGGTATAAAAAGTCGTAATTTCACTCTGCAAGTACGTGCATAGAGCCAGAATTTGGCTCCAAAATATGGCTCAGGCCTCGAAATTGGGATGTTTGGGATATTTTGAAAACTGCTGGGGGGATTGAGACAATTGTGACCAAACGCCGCTTTCAGTACTTGGCATATGTTAGGTATAAAAAAGTCGTAATTTATATCTGCGAATACGTGCATAGAGCCAGAGTTTGGCTCCAAAATATGGCTCAGGTCTCGAAATTGGGATGTTTGGGATATTTTGAAAACTGCAGGGAGGTTTGGGACAAATGTGACGAAACGCCGCTTTCAGAACTTGGCATATGTTGGGTATAAAAAGTCGTAATTTCAAACTGCGAATACGTGCAGAGAGCCAGAATTTGGCTCCAAAATATGGCTCAGGCCTCGAAATTGGGATATTTGGGATATGTTGAAACTTGCAGGGGAGTTTGTGCAAAATGTGATTCACTGACGCTTTCAGTACTTCGCATATGTTGGGTATAAAAAAGTCGTAATTTCAAACTGCGAATACGTGCAGAGAGCCAGAATTTGGCTCCAAAATATGGCTCAGGGCTAGAAATATGGATGTTTGGAATATTTTGAAAACTGCAGGGAGGTTTGGGACAATTGTGACCAAACGCCGCTTTCAGTACCTGGCATATGTTGGGAATAAAAATTCGTAATTTCAAACTGCGAATACGTGCATAGAGCCAGAATTTGGCTCCAAAATATGGCTTAGGCCTCGAAATTGGGATATCTGGGATATTTTGAAAACTGCAGGGTAGTTTGTGCAAAATGTGACTCACTGCCGCTCTCAGTACTTGGCATAAGATGGCTAAAAAAAGTCGTAACTTCAAACTGCGAATACATGCAGAGAGCCAGAATTTGGCTCTAAAATATGGCTCAGGCCTCGAAATTGGGATGTTTAATATATTTTTAAAACTGCAGGGGGGATTGAGACAAATGTGACCAAATGCCGCATTCAGTACTTTGCATATGTTGGGTATAAAAAAGTCGTAATTTCAAACTGCGAATACGTGCACAGTGGCAGAATTTGGCTCCAAAATATGGCTCAGGCCTCGAAATTGGGATATTTGGGATATTTCGAAAACTGCAGGGGAGTTTGTGCAAAATGTGTCTCACTGCCGCTTTCAGGACTTGGCATATGTTGGGTATAAAAAAGTCGTAATTTCAAACTGCGAATACGTGCATAGAGCCAGAATTTGGCTCTAAAATATGGCTCAGGTCTCGAAATTGGGATGTTTGGGATATTTTGAAAACTGCAGGGAGGTTTGGGACAAATGTGACCAAACGCCGCTTTCAGTACTTGGCATATTTTGGTTATAAAAATTGTATTTTAAAACTGCGAATACGTGCAGAGAGCCTGAATTTGGCTCCAAAATATGGCTCAGGCCTCGAAATTGGGATATTTGGGATATTTTGAAAACTGCAGGGAAGTTTGTGCAAAATGTGACTCACTGCCGCAATCAGTACTTGGCATAAGTTGGGTATAAAAAAGTCGTAATTTCAAACTGGGAATACGTACAGAGAGCCAGAATTTGGCTCCAAAATATGGCTCAGGCCTCGAAATTAGGATGTTTGGGATATTTTGAAAACTGCAGGGGGTTTGGGACAAACGTGACCAAACGCCGCTTTCAGTACTTGGCATATGTTGAATATAAAAATTCGTAATTTCAAACTGCGAATACGTGCAGAGAGCCAGAATTTGGCTCCAAAATAGGGCTCAGGCCTCGAATTTCAGATATTTGGGATATTTCTAAAACTGCAGGGGAGTTTGTGCAAAATGTGCCTCACTGCCGCTTTCAGTACTTGGCATATGTTGGGTATAAAAAAGTCGTAATTTCAAACTGGGAATACGTACAGAGAGCCAGAATTTGGCTCTAAAATATGGCTCAGGCCTCGAAATTGGGATGTTTGGGATATTTTGAAAACTGCAGGGAGGTTTTGGACAAATGTGACCAAACACCGCTTTCAGTACTTAGCATATGTTGGGTATAAAAAGTCGTAATTTCAAAATGCGAATGCGTTCAGAGAGCTAGAATTTGGCTTCAAAATATGGCTTAGGCCTCGAAATTGGGATGTTTGATATTATGAAAACTACAGGGGAGTTTGTGCAAAATGTGACTCACTGCCGCTTTCAATACTTGGCCTATGTTGGGTATAAAATAGTAGTAATTTCAAACTGCGAATACGTGCAGAGAGCCAGAATTTGGCTCCAAAATATGGCTCAGGGCTAGAAATATGGATGTTTGGGATATTTTGAAAACTGCAGGGAGGTTTGGGAACAATTGTGACCAATCGCCGCTTTCAGTACTTGGCATATGTTGGGAATAAAAATTCGTAATTTCAAACTGCGAATACGTGCAGAGAGCCAGAATTTGGCTCCAAAATATGGCTCAGGCCTCGAAATTGGGATATTTGGGATATTTCGAAAACTGCAGGTGAGTTTGTGCAAAATGTGACTCACTGCCGCTTTCAGGACTTGGCATATGTTGGGTATAAAAAAGTCGTAATTTCAAACTGCGAATATGTGCAGAGAGCCAGAATTTGTCTCCAAAATATGGCTCAGGCCTTGAAATTGGGATGTTTGGGATATTATGAAAACTACAGGGAAGTTTGTGCAAAATGTGACTCAATGCCGCTTTCAGTAATTGGCATATGTTGGGTATAAAAAGTCGTAATTCCAAACAGCGAATACGTGCAGAGAGCCAGAATTTGGCTCTAAAATATGGCTCAGGCCTCGAAATTGGGATATTTGGGATATTTCGAAAACTGCAGGTGAGTTTGTGCAAAATGTGACTCACTGCCGCTTTCAGGACTTGGCATATGTTGGGTATAAAAAGTCGTAATTTCACTCTGCGAGTACGTGCATAGAGCCAGAATTTGGCTACAAAATATGGCTCAGGCCTCAAAATTGGGATGTTTGGGATATTTTGAAAACTGTTGGGGGGATTGAGACAAATGTGACCAAACGCCGCTTTCAGTACTTGGCATATGTTAGGTATAAAAAAGTCGTAATTTATATCTGCGAATACGTGCAGAGAGTCAGAATTTGGCACCAAAATATGGCTCAGGTCTCGAAATTGGGATGTTTTGGATATTTTGAAAACTGCAGGGAGGTTTGGGACAAATGTGACCAAACGCCGCTTTCAGTACTTGGCATATGTTGGGTATAAAAAGTCGTAATTTCAAACTGCGAATACGTGCAGAGAGCCAGAATTTGGCTCCAAAACATGGCTCAGGGTTCGATATTGGGAAGTTTGGGATATTTTCAAAACTGCAGGGAGGTTTGGGACAAATGTGACCAAACGCCGCTTTCAGTTCTTGGCATATGTTGGGTATATAAAGTCGTAATTTCAAACTGCGAATACGTGAAGAGAGCCAGAATTTGGCTCCAAAATATGGCTCAGGCCTCGAAATTGGGATATTTGGGATATTTTGAAAACTGCAGGGGAGTTTGTTCAAAATGTGACTAACTGCCGCAATCAGTATTTGGCATAAGTTTGGTTTAAAAAGTCGTAATTTCAAATTGCCAATACGTGCAGAGATCCAGAATTTTGCTCCAAATTTTGGCTCAGGCCTCGAAATTGGGATATTTGGGATATTTCGAAAACTGCAGGGGAGTTTGTGCAAAATGTGACTCACTGCCGCTTTCATTACTTGGCATATGTTGGGTATAAAAAGTCGTAATATCAAACTGCGAATACGTGCAGAGAGCCAGAATTTGGCTGCAAAATATGGCTGAGGCCTCGAAATTGGGATGTTTGGGATATTTTGAAAACTGCAGAGAGGTTTGGGTCAAATGTGACCAAACACCGCTTTCAGTACCTGTCATATGTTGGGTATAAAAAATCGTAATTTCAAACTGCGAATACGTGCAGAGAGCCAGAATTTGGCTCCAAAATATGGCTCAGGCCTCAAAATTGGGATGTTTCGGATATTTTAAAAACTGCTGGGGGGATTGAGACAAATGTGACCAAACGCCGCTTTCAGTACATGGCATATGTTGGGTATAAAAAAGTCGTAATTTATATCTGCGAATACGTGCATAGAGCCAGAATTTGGCTCTAAAATATGGCTCAGGCCTCGAAATTGGGATGTTTGGGATATTTTGAAAACTGCAGGGAGGTTCGGGACAAATGTGACCAAACGCCGCTTTCAGTACTTCGCATATGTTGGGTATATAAAGTCGTAATTTAAAACTGCGAATACGTGCAGAGAGCCAGAATTTGGCCCCAAAATAGGGCTCAGGCCTCGAATTTGGGATATTTGGGATATTTCTAAAACTGCAGGGGAGTTTGTGCAAAATGTGCCTCACTGCCGCTTTCAGTACTTGGCATATGTTGGGTATAAAAAAGTCGTAATTTCAAACTGCGAATACGTGCAGAGAGCCAGAATTTGTCTCCAAAATATGGCTCAGGCCTTGAAATTGGGATGTTTGGGATATTATGAAAACTACAGGGAAGTTTGTGCAAAATGTGACTCACTGCCGCTTTCAGTAATTGGCATATGTTGGGTATAAAAAGTCGTAATTCCAAACAGCGAATACGTGCAGAGAGCCAGAATTTGGCTCTAAAATATGGCTCAGGCCTCGAAATTGGGACATTTGGGATATTTCGAAAACTGCAGGTGAGTTTGTGCAAAATGTGACTCACTGCCGCTTTCAGGACTTGGCATATGTTGGGTATAAAAAGTCGTAATTTCACTCTGCGAGTACTTGCATAGAGCCAGAATTTGGCTCCGAAATATGGCTCAGGCCTCAAAATTGGGATGTTTGGGATATTTTGAAAACTGCTGGGGGGATTGAGACAAATGTGACCAAACGCCGCTTTCAGTACTTGGCATATGTTTGGTATAAAAAAGTCGTAATTTATATCTGCGAATACGTGCATAGAGCCAGAATTTGGCTCTAAAATATGGCTCAGGCCTCGAAATTGGGATGTTTGGGATATTTTGAAAACTGCAGGGAGGTTCGGGACAAATGTGACCAAACGCCGCTTTCAGTACTTCGCATATGTTGGGTATATAAAGTCGTAATTTAAAACTGCGAATACGTGCAGAGAGCCAGAATTTGGCTCCAAAATAGGGCTCAGGCCTCGAATTTGGGATATTTGGGATATTTCTAAAACTGCAGGGGAGTTTGTGCAAAATGTGCCTCACTGCCGCTTTCAGTACTTGGCATATGTTGGGTATAAAAAAGTCGTAATTTCAAACTGCGAATACGTGCAGAGAGCCAGAATTTGTCTCCAAAATATGGCTCAGGCCTTGAAATTGGGATGTTTGGGATATTATGAAAACTACAGGGAAGTTTGTGCAAAATGTGACTCACTGCCGCTTTCAGTAATTGGCATATGTTGGGTATAAAAAGTCGTAATTCCAAACAGCGAATACGTGCAGAGAGCCAGAATTTGGCTCTAAAATATGGCTCAGGCCTCGAAGTTGGGATATTTGGGATATTTCGAAAACTGCAGGTGAGTTTGTGCAAAATGTGACTCACTGCCGCTTTCAGGACTTGGCATATGTTGGGTATAAAAAGTCGTAATTTCACTCTGCAAGTACGTGCATAGAGCCAGAATTTGGCTCCAAAATATGGCTCAGGCCTCGAAATTGGGATGTTTGGGATATTTTGAAAACTGCTGGGGGGATTGAGACAATTGTGACCAAACGCCGCTTTCAGTACTTGGCATATGTTAGGTATAAAAAAGTCGTAATTTATATCTGCGAATACGTGCATAGAGCCAGAGTTTGGCTCCAAAATATGGCTCAGGTCTCGAAATTGGGATGTTTGGGATATTTTGAAAACTGCAGGGAGGTTTGGGACAAATGTGACGAAACGCCGCTTTCAGAACTTGGCATATGTTGGGTATAAAAAGTCGTAATTTCAAACTGCGAATACGTGCAGAGAGCCAGAATTTGGCTCCAAAATATGGCTCAGGCCTCGAAATTGGGATATTTGGGATATGTTGAAACTTGCAGGGGAGTTTGTGCAAAATGTGATTCACTGCCGCTTTCAGTACTTGGCATATGTTGGGTATAAAAAAGTCGTAATTTTAAACTGCGAATACGTGCAGAGAGCCAGAATTTGGCTCCAAAATATGGCTCAGGGCTAGAAATATGGATGTTTGGAATATTTTGAAAACTGCAGGGAGGTTTGGGACAATTGTGACCAAACGCCGCTTTCAGTACCTGGAATATGTTGGGAATAAAAATTCGTAATTTCAAACTGCGAATACGTGCATATAGCCAGAATTTGGCTCCAAAATATGGCTTAGGCCTCGAAATTGGGATATCTGGGATATTTTGAAAACTGCAGGGTAGTTTGTGCATAATGTGACTCACTGCCGCTCTTAGTACTTGGCATATGGTGGCTAAAAAAAGTCGTAATTTCAAACTGCGAATACATGCAGAGAGCCAGAATTTGGCTCTAAAATATGGCTCAGGCCTCGAAATTGGGATGTTTAATATATTTTTAAAACTGCAGGGGGGATTGAGACAAATGTGACCAAATGCCGCTTTCAGTACTTTGCATATGTTGGGTATAAAAAAGTCGTAATTTCAAACTGCGAATACGTGCACAGTGGCAGAATTTGGCTCCAAAATATGGCTCAGGCCTCGAAATTGGGATATTTGCGATATTTCGAAAACTGCAGGGGAGTTTGTGCAAAATGTGTCTCACTGCCGCTTTCAGGACTTGGCATATGTTGGGTATAAAAAGTCGTAATTTCACTCTGCGAGTACGTGCATAGAGCCAGAATTTGGCTCCAAAATATGGCTCAGGCCTGGAAATTGGGATGTTTGGGATATTTTGAAAACTGCAGGGAGGTTTGGGACAAATGTGACCAAACGCCGCTTTCAGTACTTAGCATATGTTGGGAAAAAAAAGTCGTAATTTCAAAATGCGAATACGTGCAGAGAGCTAGAATTTGGCTTCAAAATATGGCTTAGGCCTCGAAATTGGGATGTTTGATATTATGAAAACTACAAGGGAGTTTGTGCAAAATGGGACTCACTGCCGTTTTAAATACTTGGCGTATGTTGGGTATAAAATTGTCGTAATTTCAAACTGCGAATATTTGCAGAGAGCCAGAATTTGGCTCCAAAATATGGCTCAGGGCTAGAAATATAGATGTTTGGGATATTTTGATAACTGCAGGGAGGTTTGGGAACAATTGTGACCAATCGCCGCTTTCAGTACTTGGCATATGTTGGGAATAAAAATTCGTAATTTCAAACTGCGAATACGTGCAGAGAGCTAGAATTTGGCTCCAAAATATGGCTCAGGCCTCGAAATGGGGATATTTGGGATATTTTGAAAACTGCAGGGGAGTTTGTCCAAAATGTGACTCAGTGCCGCTTTCAGTACTTGGCATATGTTGGGTATAAAAAGTCGTAATTCCAAACAGCGAATACGTGAAGAGAGCCAGAATTTGGCTCCAAAATATGGCTCAGGCCTCGAAATTAGAATGTTTGGGATATTTTGAAAACTGCAGGAGGGAATGAGACAAATGTGACCAAACGCCGCTTTCAGTACTTGGCATATTTTGGGTATAAAAATTCGTAATATCAAACTGCGAATACGTGCTGAGAGCCAGAATTTGGCTACAAAATATGGCTCGGGCCTCGAAATTGGGATATTTGGGATATTTCGACAACTGCAGGGGAGTTTGTGCAAAATGGGACTCACTGCCGCTTTCAGGACTTGGCATATGTTGGGTATAAAAAGTCGTAATTTCACTCTGCGAGTACGTGCATAGAGCCAGAATTTGGCTCCGAAATATGGCTCAGGCCTCAAAATTGGGATGTTTGGGATATTTTGAAAACTGCTGGGGGGATTGAGACAAATGTGACCAAACGCCGCTTTCAGTACTTGGCATATGTTTGGTATAAAAAAGTCGTAATTTATATCTGCGAATACGTGCAGAGAGTCAGAATTTGGCTCGAAAATATGGCTCAGGTCTCGAAATTGGGATGTTTTGGATATTTTGAAAACTGCAGGGAGGTTTGGGACAAATGTGACCAAACGCCGCTTTCAGTTCTTGGCATATGTTGGGTATATAAAGTCGTAATTTCAAACTGCGAATACGTGAAGAGAGCCAGAATTTGGCTCCAAAATATGGCTCAGGTTTCGATATTGGGAAGTTTGGGATATTTTGAAAACTGCAGGGAGGTTTGGGACAAATGTGACCAAACGCCGCTTTCAGTACTTGGCATATGTTGGTTATAAAAATTGTATTTTAAAACTGTGAATACGTGCAGAGAGCCAGAATATGGCTCCAAAATATGGCTCAGGCCTCGAAATTGGGATATTTGGGATATTTTGAAAACTGCAGGGAAGTTTGTGCAAAATGTGACTCACTGCCGCAATCAGTACTTGGCATAAGTTGGGTATAAAAAAGTCGTAATTTCAAACTGGGAATACGTACAGAGAGCCAGAATTTGGCTCCAAAATATGGCTCAGGCCTCGAAATTACGATGTTTGGGATATTTTGAAAACTGCAGGGGGTTTGGGACAAACGTGACCAAACGCAGCTTTCAGTACTTGGCATATGTTGGGTATAAAAATTCGTAATTTCAAACTGCGAATACGTGCAAAGAGCCAGAATTTGGCTCCAAAATAGGGCTCAGGCCTCGAATTTGGGATATTTGAGATATTTCTAAAACTGCAGGGGAGTTTGTGCAAAATGTGCCTCACTGCCGCTTTCAGTACTTGGCATATGTTGGGTATAAAAAAGTCGTAATTTCAAACTGCGAATACGTGCAGAGAGCCAGAATTTGGCTCTAAAATATGGCTCAGGCCTCGAAATTGGGATGTTTGGGATATTATGAAAACTACAGGGGAGTTTGTGCAAAATGTGACTCACTGCCGCTTTCAGTAATTGGCATATGTTGGGTATAAAAAGTCGTAATTCCAAACAGCGAATACGTGCAGAGAGCCAGAATTTGGCTCTAAAATATGGCTCAGGCCTCGAAATTGGGATGTTTGGGATATTTTGAAAACTGCAGGGAGGTTTGGGAACAATTGTGACCAATCGCCGCTTTCAGTACTTGGCATATGTTGGGTATAAAAAGTCGTAATTCCAAACAGCGAATACGTGAAGAGAACCAGAATTTGGCTCCAAAATATGGCTCAGGCCTCGAAATTGGAATGTTTGGGATATTTTGAAAACTGCAGGAGGGAATGAGACAAATGTGACCAAATGCCGCTTTCAGTACTTGGCATATGTTTATTATGAAAAAGTCGTAATTTCAAACTGCGAATACATGCAGAGAGCCAGAATTTGGCTCCAAAATATGGCTCAGGCCTCAAAATTAGGTTTGGGATATTTTGAAAACTGCAGGGGGGTTTAGGACAAATGTGACCAAACGCCGCTTTCAGTACTTGGCATATGTTGGGTACAAAAAAGTCGTAATTTCAAACTGCGAATGCGTGCAGAGAGCCAGAATTTGGCTCCAAAATATGGCTCAGGCCTCGAAATTGGGATGTTTGGGATATTTTGAAAACTTCAGGGAGGTTCGGGACAAATGTGACCAAATGCCGCTATCTGTACTTGGCATATTTTGGGTATAAAAATTCGTAATATCAAACTGCGAATACGTGCTGAGAGCCAGAATTTGGCTACAAAATATGGCTCGGGCCTCGAAATTGGGATATTTGGGATATTTCGACAACTGCAGGGGAGTTTGTGCAAAATGGGACTCACTGCCGCTTTCAGGACTTGGCATATGTTGGGTATAAAAAGTCGTAATTTCACTCTGCGAGTACGTGCATAGAGCCAGAATTTGGCTACAAAATATGGCTCAGGCCTCAAAATTGGGATGTTTGGGATATTTTGAAAACTGCTGGGGGGATTGAGACAAATGTGACCAAACGCCGCTTTCAGTACTTGGCATATGTTAGGTATAAAAAAGTCGTAATTTATATCTGCGAATACGTGCAGAGAGTCAGAATTTGGCTCCAAAATATGGCTCAGGTCTCGAAATTGGGATGTTTTGGATATTTTGAAAACTGCAGGGAGGTTTGGGACAAATGTGACCAAACGCCGCTTTCAGTTCTTGGCATATGTTGGGTATATAAAGTCGTAATTTCAAACTGCGAATACGTGAAGAGAGCCAGAATTTGGCTCCAAAATATGGCTCAGGCCTCGAAATTGGGATGTTTGGGATATTTTGAAAACTTCAGGGAGGTTCGGGACAAATGTGACCAAACGCCGCTATCTGTACTTGGCATATTTTGGGTATAAAAATTCGTAATATCAAACTGCGAATACGTGCTGAGAGCCAGAATTTGGCTACAAAATATGGCTCGGGCCTCGAAATTGGGATATTTGGGATATTTCGACAACTGCAGGGGAGTTTGTGCAAAATGGGACTCACTGCCGCTTTCAGGACTTGGCATATGTTGGGTATAAAAAGTCGTAATTTCACTCTGCGAGTACGTGCATAGAGCCAGAATTTGGCTACAAAATATGGCTCAGGCCTCAAAATTGGGATGTTTGGGATATTTTGAAAACTGCTGGGGGGATTGAGACAAATGTGACCAAACGCCGCTTTCAGTACTTCGCATATGTTAGGTATAAAAAAGTCGTAATTTATATCTGCGAATACGTGCAGAGAGTCAGAATTTGGCTCCAAAATATGGCTCAGGTCTCGAAACTGGGATGTTTTGGATATTTTGAAAACTGCAGGGAGGTTTGGGACAAATGTGACCAAACGCCGCTTTCAGTTCTTGGCATATGTTGGGTATATAAAGTCGTAATTTCAAACTGCGAATACGTGAAGAGAGCCAGAATTTGGATCCAAAATATGGCTCAGGCCTCGAAATTTGGATGTTTGGGATATTTTGAAAACTGCAGGGAGGTTTGGGACAAATGTGACAAAACGCCACTTTCAGTACTTGGCATATGTTGGGTATAAAAAGTCGTAATTTCAAACTGCGAATACGTGCAGAGAGCCAGAATTTGGCTCCAAAACATGGCTCAGGGTTCGATATTGGGAAGTTTGGGATATTTTCAAAACTGCAGGGAGGTTTGGGAGAAATGTGACCAAACGCCGCTTTCAGTACTTGGCATATGTTAGGTATAAAAAATCGTAATTTATATCTGCGAATACGTGCAGAGAGTCAGAATTTGGCTCCAAAATATGGCTCAGGTCTCGAAATTGGGATGTTTTGGATATTTTGAAAACTGCAGGGAGGTTTGGGACAAATGTGACCAAACGCCGCTTTCAGTTCTTGGCATATGTTGGGTATATAAAGTCGTAATTTCAAACTGCGAATTCGTGAAGAGAGCCAGAATTTGGATCCAAAATATGGCTCAGGCCTCGAAATTTGGATGTTTGGGATATTTTGAAAACTGCAGGGAGGTTTGGGACAAATGTGACAAAACGCCGCTTTCAGTACTTGGCATATGTTGGGTATAAAAAGTCGTAATTTCAAACTGCGAATACGTGAAGAGAGCCAGAATTTGGCTCCAAAATATGGCTCAGGCCTCGAAATTGGGATATTTGGGATATTTTGAAAACTGCAGGGGAGTTTGTTCAAAATGTGACTAACTGCCGCAATCAGTATTTGGCATAAGTTTGGTTTAAAAAGTCGTAATTTCAAATTGCGAATACGTGCAGAGATCCAGAATTTTGCTCCAAATTTTGGCTCAGGCCTCGAAATTGGGATATTTGGGATATTTCGAAAACTGCAGGGGAGTTTGTGCAAAATGTGACTCACTGCCGCTTTCATTACTTGGCATATGTTGGGTATAAAAAGTCGTAATATCAAACTGCGAATACGTGCAGAGAGCCAGAATTTGGCTGCAAAATATGGCTGAGGCCTCGAAATTGGGATGTTTGGGATATTTTGAAAACTGCAGAGAGGTTTGGGTCAAATGTGACCAAACACCGCTTTCAGTACCTGTCATATGTTGGGTATAAAAAATCGTAATTTCAAACTGCGAATACGTGCAGAGAGCCAGAATTTGGCTCCAAAATATGGCTCAGGCCTCAAAATTGGGATGTTTCGGATATTTTAAAAACTGCTGGGGGGATTGAGACAAATGTGACCAAACGCCGCTTTCAGTACTTGGCATATGTTGGGTATAAAAAAGTCGTAATTTATATCTGCGAATACGTGCATAGAGCCAGAATTTGGCTCTAAAATATGGCTCAGGCCTCGAAATTGGGATGTTTGGGATATTTTGAAAACTGCAGGGAGGTTTGGGACAAATGTGACCAAACGCCGCTTTCAGTACTTCGCATATGTTGGGTATATAAAGTCGTAATTTAAAACTGCGAATACGTGCAGAGAGCCAGAATTTGGCTCCAAAATAGGGCTCAGGCCTCGAATTTGGGATATTTGGGATATTTCTAAAACTGCAGGGGAGTTTGTGCAAAATGTGCCTCACTGCCGCTTTCAGTACTTGGCATATGTTGGGTATAAAAAAGTCGTAATTTCAAACTGCGAATACGTGCAGAGAGCCAGAATTTGTCTCCAAAATATGGCTCAGGCCTTGAAATTGGGATGTTTGGGATATTATGAAAACTACAGGGGAGTTTGTGCAAAATGTGACTCACTGCCGCTTTCAGTAATTGGCATATGTTGGGTATAAAAAGTCGTAATTCCAAACAGTGAATACGTGCAGAGAGCCAGAATTTGGCTCTAAAATATGGCTCAGGCCTCGAAATTGGGATGTTTGGGATATTTTGAAAACTGCAGGGAGGTTTTGGACAAATGTGACCAAACACCGCTTTCAGTACTTAGCATATGTTGGGTATAAAAAGTCGTAATTTCAAAATGCGAATACGTTCAGAGAGCTAGAATTTGGCTTCAAAATATGGCTTAGGCCTCGAAATTGGGATGTTTCATATTATGAAAACTACAGGGGAGTTTGTGCAAAATGTGACTCACTGCCGCTTTCAATACTTGGCCTATGTTGGGTATAAAATAGTAGTAATTTCAAACTGCGAATACGTGCAGAGAGCCAGAATTTGGCTCCAAAATATGGCTCAGGGCTAGAAATATGGATGTTTGGGATATTTTGAAAACTGCAGGGAGGTTTGGGAACAATTGTGACCAATCGCCGCTTTCAGTACTTGGCATATGTTGGGAATAAAAATTCGTAATTTCAAACTGCGAATACGTGCAGAGAGCCAGAATTTGGCTCCAAAATATGGCTCAGGCCTCGAAATTGGGATATTTGGGATATTTCGAAAACTGCAGGTGAGTTTGTGCAAAATGTGACTCACTGCCGCTTTCAGGACTTGGCATATGTTGGGTATAAAAAGTCGTAATTTCACTCTGCAAGTACGTGCATAGAGCCAGAATTTGGCTCCAAAATATGGCTCAGGCCTCGAAATTGGGATGTTTGGGATATTTTGAAAACTGCTGGGGGGATTGAGACAATTGTGACCAAACGCCGCTTTCAGTACTTGGCATATGTTAGGTATAAAAAAGTCTTAATTTATATCTGCGAATACGTGCATAGAGCCAGAGTTTGGCTCCAAAATATGGCTCAGGTCTCGAAATTGGGATGTTTGGGATATTTTGAAAACTGCAGGGAGGTTTGGGACAAATGTGACGAAACGCCGCTTTCAGAACTTGGCATATGTTGGGTATAAAAAGTCATAATTTCAAACTGCGAATACGTGAAGAGAGCCAGAATTTGGCTCCAAAATATGGCTCAGGTCTCGAAATTGGGATATTTGGGATATGTTGAAACTTGCAGGGGAGCTTGTGCAAAATGTGATTCACTGCCGCTTTCAGTACTTGGCATATGTTGGGTATAAAAAAGTCGTAATTTTAAACTGCGAATACGAGCAGAGAGCCAGAATTTGGCTCAAAAATATGGCTCAGGGCTAGAAATATGGATGTTTGGAATATTTTGAAAACTGCAGGGAGGTTTGGGACAATTGTGACCAAACGCCGCTTTCAGTACCTGGAATATGTTGGGAATAAAAATTCGTAATTTCAAACTGCGAATACGTGCATAGAGCCAGAATTTGGCTCCAAAATATGGCTTAGGCCTCGAAATTGGGATATCTGGGATATTTTGAAAACTGCAGGGTAGTTTGTGCAAAATGTGACTCACTGCCGCTCTTAGTACTTGGCATATGATGGCTAAAAAAAGTCGTAATTTCAAACTGCGAATACATGCAGAGAGACAGAATTTGGCTCTAAAATATGGCTCAGGCCTCGAAATTGGGATGTTTTATATATTTTCAAAACTGCAAGGGGGATTGAGACAAATGTGACCAAATGCCGCTTTCAGTACTTTGCATATGTTGGGTATAAAAAAGTCGTAATTTCAAACTGCGAATACGTGCACAGTGGCAGAATTTGGCTCCAAAATATGGCTCAGGCCTCGAAATTGGGATATTTGCGATATTTCGAAAACTGCAGGGGAGTTTGTGCAAAATGTGTCTCACTGCCGCTTTCAGGACTTGGCATATGTTGGGTATAAAAAGTCGTAATTTCACTCTGCGAGTACGTGCATAGAGCCAGAATTTGGCTCCAAAATATGGCTCAGGCCTCGAAATTGGGATGTTTGGGATATTTTGAAAACTGCAGGGAGGTTTGGGACAAATGTGACCAAACGCCGCTTTCAGTACTTAGCATATGTTGGGAAAAAAAAGTCGTAATTTCAAAATGCGAATACGTGCAGAGAGCTAGAATTTGGCTTCAAAATATGGCTTAGGCCTCGAAATTGGGATGTTTGATATTATGAAAACTACAAGGGAGTTTGTGCAAAATGTGACTCACTGCCGTTTTCAATACTTGGCGTATGTTGGGTATAAAATTGTCGTAATTTCAAACTGCAAATTTTTGCAGAGAGCCAGAATTTGGCTCCAAAATATGGCTCAGGGCTAGAAATATGGATGTTTGGGATATTTTGATAACTGCAGGGAGGTTTGGGAACAATTGTGACCAATCGCCGCTTTCAGTACTTGGCATATGTTGGGAATAAAAATTCGTAATTTCAAACTGCGAATACGTGCAGAGAGCCAGAATTTGGCTCCAAAATATGGCTCAGGCCTCGAAATGGGGATATTTGGGATGTTTTGAAAACTGCAGGGGAGTTTGTCCAAAATGTGACTCAGTGCCGCTTTCAGTACTTGGCATATGTTGGGTATAAAAAGCTGTAATTCCAAACAGCGAATACGTGAAGAGAGCCAGAATTTGGCTCCAAAATATGGCTCAGGCCTCGAAATTGGAATGTTTGGGATATTTTGAAAACTGCAGGAGGGAATGAGACAAATGTGACCAAACGCCGCTTTCAGTACTTGGCATATGTTTATTATGAAAAAGTCGTAATTTCAAACTGCGAATACATGCAGAGAGCCAGAATTTGGCTCCAAAATATGGCTCAGGCCTCGAAATTGGGATGTTTGGGATATTTTGAAAACTTCAGGGAGGTTCAGAACAAATGTGACCAAACGCCGCTTTCAGTACTTGGCATATGTTGGGTACAAAAAAGTCGTAATTTCAAACTGCGAATGCGTGCAGAGAGCCAGAATTTGGCTCCAAAATATGGCTCAGGCCTCGAAATTGGGATGTTTGGGATATTTTGAAAACTTCAGGGAGGTTCAGGACAAATGTGACCAAACGCCGCTATCAGTACTTGGCATATTTTGGGTATAAAAATTCGTAATATCAAACTGCGAATACGTGCTGAGAGCCAGAATTTGGCTACAAAATATGGCTCGGGCCTCGAAATTGGGATATTTGGGATATGTCGACAACTGCAGGGGAGTTTGTGCAAAATGGGACTCACTGCCGCTTTCAGGACTTGGCATATGTTGGGTATAAAAAGTCGTAATTTCACTCTGCGAGTACGTGCATAGAGCCAGAATTTGGCTCCAAAATATGGCTCAGGCCTCAAAATTGGGATGTTTGGGATATTTTGAAAACTGCTGGGGGGATTGAGACAAATGTGACCAAACGCCGCTTACAGGTCTTGGCATATGTTTGGTATAAAAAAGTCGTAATTTATATCTGCGAATACGCGCAGAGAGTCAGAATTTGGCTCGAAAATATGGCTCAGGTCTCGAAATTGGGATGTTTTGGATATTTTGAAAACTGCAGGGAGGTTTGGGACAAATGTGACCAAACGCCGCTTTCAGTTCTTGGCATATGTTGGGTATATAAAGTCGTAATTTCAAACTGCGAATACGTGAAGAGAGCCAGAATTTGGCTCCAAAATATGGCTCAGGCCTCGAAATTTGGATGTTTGGGATATTTTGAAAACTGCAGGGAGGTTTTGGACAAATGTGACAAAACGCCGCTTTCAGTACTTGGCATATGTTGGGTATAAAAAGTCGTAATTTCAAACTGCGAATACGTGCAGAGAGCCAGAATTTGGCTCCAAAATATGGCTCAGGGTTCGATATTGGGAAGTTTGGGATATTTTGAAAACTGCAGGGAGGTTTGGGACAAATGTGACCAAACGCCGCTTTCAGTACTTGGCATATGTTGGTTATAAAAATTGTATTTTAAAACTGCGAATACGTACAGAGAGCCAGAATTTGGCTCCAAAATATGGCTCAGGCCTCGAAATTAGGATGTTTGGGATATTTTGAAAAGTGCAGGGGGTTTGGGACAAACGTGACCAAACACCGCTTTCAGTACTTGGCATATAAAAATTCGTAATTTCAAACTGCGAATACGTGCAAAGAGCCAGAATTTGGCTCCAAAATAGGGCTCAGGCCTCGAATTTGGGATATTTGGGATATTTCTAAAACTGCAGGGGAGTTTGTGCAAAATGTGCCTCACTGCCGCTTTCAGTACTTGGCATATGTTGGGTATAAAAAATTCGTAATTCCAAACAGCGAATACGTGCAGAGAGCCAGAATTTGGCTCTAAAATATGGCTCAGGCCTCGAAATTGGGATGTTTGGGATATTTTGAAAACTGCAGGGAGGTTTGGGAACAATTGTGACCAATCGCCGCTTTCAGTACTTGGCATATGTTGGGAATAAAAATTCGTAATTTCAAACTGCGAATACGTGCAGAGAGCCAGAATTTGGCTCCAAAATATGGCTCAGGCCTCGAAATTGGGATATTTGGGATATTTCGAAAACTGCAGGTGAGTTTGTGCAAAATGTGACTCACTGCCGCTTTCAGGACTTGGCATATGTTGGGTATAAAAAGTCGTAATTTCACTCTGCAAGTACGTGCATAGAGCCAGAATTTGGCTCCAAAATATGGCTCAGGCCTCGAAATTGGGATGTTTGGGATATTTTGAAAACTGCTGGGGGGATTGAGACAATTGTGACCAAACGCCGCTTTCAGTACTTGGCATATGTTAGGTATAAAAAAGTCGGAATTTATATCTGCGAATACGTGCATAAAGCCAGAGTTTGGCTCCAAAATATGGCTCAGGTCTCGAAATTGGGATGTTTGGGATATTTTGAAAACTGCAGGGAGGTTTGGGACAAATGTGACGAAACGCCGCTTTCAGAACTTGGCATATGTTGGGTATAAAAAGTCGTAATTTCAAACTGCGAATACGTGCAGAGAGCCAGAATTTGGCTCCAAAATATGGCTCAGGCCTCGAAATTGGGATATTTGGGATATGTTGAAACTTGCAGGGGAGTTTGTGCAAAATGTGACTCACTGCACCAATCAGTTTTTGGCATTAGTTGGGTTTAAAAAATCGTAATTTCAAACTGCGAATACGTGCAGAGAGCCAGAATTTGGCTCCAAAATATGGCTCAGGCCTCGAAATTGGGATGTTTGGGATATTATGAAAAGTACAGGGGAGTTTGTGCAAAATGTGATTCACTGCCGCTTTCAGTACTTGGCATATGTTGGGTATAAAAAAGTCGTAATTTCAAACTGCGAATACGTGCAGAGAGCCAGAATTTGGCTCCAAAATATGGCTCAGGGCTAGAAATATGGATGTTTGGAATATTTTGAAAACTGCAGGGAGGTTTGGGACAATTGTGACCAAACGCCGCTTTCAGTACCTGGCATATGTTGGGAATAAAAATTCGTAATTTCAAACTGCGAATACATGCATAGAGCCAGAATTTGGCTCCAAAATATGGCTTAGGCCTCGAAATTGGGATATCTGGGATATTTTGAAAACTGCAGGGTAGTTTGTGCAAAATGTGACTCACTGCCGCTCTCAGTACTTGGCATATGATGGTTAAAAAATTCCTAATTTCAAACTGTGAATACATGCAGAGAGCCAGAATTTGGCTCTAAAATATGGCTCAGGCCTCGAAATTGGGATGTTTAATATATTTTTAAAACTGCAGGGGGGATTGAGACAAATGTGACCAAATGCCGCTTTCAGTACTTTGCATATGTTGGGTATAAAAAAGTCGTAATTTCAAACTGCGAATACGTGCACAGTGGCAGAATTTGGCTCCAAAATATGGCTCAGGCCTCGAAATTGGGATATTTGGGATATTTCGAAAACTGCAGGGGAGTTTGTGCAAAATGTGTCTCACTGCCGCTTTCAGGACTTGGCATATGTTGGGTATAAAAAGTCGTAATTTCACTCTGCGAGTACGTGCAAAGAGCCAGAATTTGGCTCCAAAATATGGCTCAGGCCTCGAAATTGGGATGTTTGGGATATTTTGAAAACTGCAGGGAGGTTTGGGACAAATGTGACCAAACGCCGCTTTCAGTACTTAGCATATGTTGGGAATAAAAAGTCGTAATTTCAAAATGCGAATACGTGCAGAGAGCTAGAATTTGGCTTCAAAATATGGCTTAGGCCTCGAAATTGGGATGTTTGATATTATGAAAACTACAAGGGAGTTTGTGCAAAATGTGACTCACTGCCGTTTTCAATACTTGGCGTATGTTGGGTATAAAATTGTCGTAATTTCAAACTGCGAATATTTGCAGAGAGCCAGAATTTGGCTCCAAAATATAGCTCAGGGCTAGAAATATGGATGTTTGGGATATTTTGATAACTGCAGGGAGGTTTGGGAACAATTGTGACCAATCGCCGCTTTCAGTACTTGGCATATGTTGGGAATAAAAATTCGTAATTTCAAACTGCGAATACGTGCAGAGAGCCAGAATTTGGCTCCAAAATATGGCTCAGGCCTCGAAATGGGGATATTTGGGATATTTTGAAAACTGCAGGGGAGTTTGTGCAAAATGTGACTCAGTGCCGCTTTCAGTACTTGGCATATGTTGGGTATAAAAAGTCGTAATTCCAAACAGCGAATACGTGAAGAGAGCCAGAATTTGGCTCCAAAATATGGCTCAGGCCTCGAAATTGGGATATTTGGGATATTTCGAAAACTGCAGGTGAGTTTGTGCAAAATGTGACTCACTGCCGCTTTCAGGACTTGGCATATGTTGGGTATAAAAAGTCGTAATTTCACTCTGCAAGTACGTGCATAGAGCCAGAATTTGGCTCCAAAATATGGCTCAAGCCTCGAAATTGGGATGTTTGGGATATTTTGAAAACTGCTTGGGGGATTGAGACAATTGTGACCAAACGCCGCTTTCAGTACTTGGCATATGTTAGGTATAAAAAAGTCGTAATTTATATCTGCGAATACGTGCATAGAGCCAGAGTTTGGCTCCAAAATATGGATCAGGTCTCGAAATTGGGATGTTTGGGATATTTTGAAAACTGCAGGGAGGTTTGGGACAAATGTGACGAAACGCCGCTTTCAGAACTTGGCATATGTTGGGTATAAAAAGTCGTAATTTCAAACTGCGAATACGTGCAGAGAGCCAGAATTTGGCTGCAAAATATGGCTCAGGCCTCGAAATTGGGATATTTGGGATATGTTGAAACTTGCAGGGGAGTTTGTGCAAAATGTGACTCACTGCAGCAATCAGTTTTTGGCATTAGTTGGGTTTAAAAAATCGTAATTTCAAACTGCGAATACGTGCAGAGAGCCAGAATTTGGCTCCAAAATATGGCTCAGGCCTCGAAATTGGGATGTTTGGGATATTATGAAAAGTACAGGGGAGTTTGTGCAAAATGTGATTCACTGCCGCTTTCAGTACTTGGCATATGTTGGGTATAAAAAAGTCGTAATTTCAAACTGCGAATACGTGCAGAGAGCCAGAATTTGGCTCCAAAATATGGCTCAGGGCTAGAAATATGGATGTTTGGAATATTTTGAAAACTGCAGGGAGGTTTGGGACAAATGTGACGAAACGCTGCTTTCAGAACTTGGCATATGTTGGGTATAAAAAGTCGTAATTTCAAACTGCGAATACGTGAAGAGAGCCAGAATTTGGCTCCAAAATATGGCTCAGGCCTCGAAATTGGAATGTTTGGGATATTTTGAAAACTGCAGGAGGGAATGAGACAAATGTGACCAAACACCGCTTTCAGTACTTGGCATATGTTTATTATGAAAAAGTCGTAATTTCAAACTGCGAATACATGCAGAGAGCCAGAATTTGGCTCCAAAATATGGCTCAGGCCTCAAAATTAGGTTTGGGATATTTTGAAAACTGCAGGGGGGTTTAGGACAAATGTGACTAAACGCCGCTTTCAGTACTTGGCATATGTTGGGTACAAAAAAGTCGTAATTTCAAACTGCGAATGCGTGCAGAGAGCCAGAATTTGGCTCCAAAATATGGCTCAGTCCTCGAAATTGGGATGTTTGGGTAATTTTGAAAACTTCAGGGAGGTTCGGTACAAATGTGACCAAACGCCGCTATCAGTACTTGGCATATTTTGGGTATAAAAATTCGTAATATCAAACTGCGAATACGTGCTGAGAGCCAGAATTTGGCTACAAAATATGGCTCGGGCCTCGAAATTGGGATATTTGGGATATTTTGACAACTGCAGGGGAGTTTGTGCAAAATGGGACTCACTGCCGCTTTCAGGACTTGGCATATGTTGGGTATAAAAAGTCGTAATTTCACTCTGCGAGTACGTGCATAGAGCCAGAATTTGGCTCCAAAATATGGCTCAGGCCTCAAAATTGGGATGTTTGGGATATTTTGAAAACTGCTGGGGGGATTGAGACAAATGTGACCAAACGCCGCTTTCAGTACTTGGCATATGTTAGGTATAAAAAAGTCGTAATTTATATCTGCGAATACGTGCAGAGAGTCAGAATTTGGCTCCAAAATATGGCTCAGGTCTCGAAATTGGGATGTTTTGGATATTTTGAAAACTGCAGGGAGGTTTGGGACAAATGAGACCAAACGCCGCTTTCAGTTCTTGGCATATGTTGGGTATATAAAGTCGTAATTTCAAACTGCGAATACGTGCTGAGATCCAGAATTTGGCTCCAAAATAAGTCTCAGGCCTCGATATTGGGATGTTTGGAATATTTTGAAAACCGCAGGGTTGTTTGGGACAAATGTGGCCAAACGCAGCTTTCAGTACTTGGCATATGTTGGGTATAAAAAGTTGTAATTTCAAACTGCGAATACGTGCAGAGTGCCAGAATTTGGCTCCAAAATATGGCTCAGGGTTCGATATTGGGAAGTTTGGGATATTTTCAAAACTGCAGGGAGGTTTGGGACAAATGTGACCAAACGCCGATTTCAGTTCTTGGCATATGTTGGGTATATAAAGTCGTAATTTCAAACTGCGAATACGTGAAGAGAGCCAGAATTTGGCTGCAAAATATGGCTCAGGCCTCGAAATTTGGATGTTTGGGATATTTTGAAAACTGCAGGGAGGTTTGGGACAAATGGGACAAAACCCCGCTTTCAGTACATGGCATATGTTGGGTATAAAAAGTCGTAATTTCAAACTGCGAATACGTGAAGAGAGCCAGAATTTGGCTCCAAAATATGGCTCAGGCCTCGAAATTGGGATATTTGGGATATTTTGAAAACTGCAGGGGAGTTTGTGCAAAATGTGACTAACTGCCGCAATCAGTATTTGGCATAAGTTGGGTTTAAAAAGTCGTAATTTCAAACTGCGAATACGTGAAGAGAGCCAGAATTTGGCTCCAAAATATGGCTCAGGCCTCGAAATTGGGATATTTGGGATATTTCGAAAACTGCAGGGGAGTTTGTTCGAAATGTGACTCACTGCCGCTTTCAGGACTTGGCATATGTTGGGTATAAAAAGTCGTAGTTTCAAACTGTGAATACGTGCAGAGATCCAGAATTTGGCTCCATATTTTGGCTCAGGCCTCGAAATTGGGATATTTGGGTTATTTCGAAAACTGCAGGGGAATTTGTTGAAAATGTGAGTCACTGCCGCTTTCAGGACTTGGCATATGTTGGGTATAAAAAGTTGTAATTTCAATCTGTGAATACGTGCATAGAGCCAGAATTTGGCTCCAAAATATGTCTCAGGTCTTGAAATTGGGACGTTTAGGATATTTTGAAAACTGCAGGAGGGTTTGGGACAAATGTGACCAAACGCCGCTTTCAGTACATGCCATATGTTGGGTATAAAAAGTCGTAATTTCAAACTGCGAATACTTGCAGAGAGCCAGAATTTGGCTCCAAAATATGTCTCAGGCCTCGATATTGGGTTGTGTGGAATATTTTGAAAACCACAGGGTTGTTTAGGACAAATGTGACCAAACGCCGCTTTCAGTACTTGGCATATGTTGGGTATAAAAAGTTGTAATTTCAAACTGCGAATACGTGCAGAGAGCCAGAATTTGGCTCCAAAATATGACTCAGGGCTCGATATTGGGAAGTTTGGGATATTTTCCAAACTGCAGGGTTGTTTGGAACAAATGTGACCAAACGTCGCTTTCAGTACTTGGCATATGTTAGGTATATAAAGTCGTAATTTCAAACTGTGAATACGTTCAGAGAGCCAGAATTTGGCTCCAAAATATGGCTAAGGCCTCGAAATTGGGATGTTTGGGATATTTTGAAAACTGCAGGCAGGTTTGGGACCAATGTGACCAAACGCCGCTTTCAGTACTTCCCAGCAAACAATTTTAGGTTGCCACAACATATCTGGAAAGTATTTGAAAGTATTGGAAACGTTTGTTTTATCGTATCAGATACGATATTGTGTGTGGACTTAAATAGGTTTCCAAAACTTATAACCAAGACATATGTATCTAACACTAATTTGAGATGTTGTGGCAACTTTACACTCCTAACATGAGTCATTCATAATCCATTCATATACCAATATGAATCTCTTATGAAAGGTTTGAGCCAATAATCTGAACCCTTTTCACATCTTTGTGTTTAAAGTTAAATTTCTTGAAATTAAATTATATTTTATATTATATTATTTTTATTATATTTTATATTATATTATTATTTTCAATTTAAATATTAAAACCAATTTAAGGGTAAAAAAATCTAATAATTTATATTTCTTTTATTATTTACTAACAATTATAATTATTTACTAACGGAGAGAGGGGAGGCTGTACGGCGGAGAGTGGCGGCTGTGGCGGACAGTGGCGGCGGTGGCGAATAGTGGCGGCGGTGGTGGACAGTGGCGGCGGTGGCGGATAGTGGCGGCGGGCGGACAGTGGCGGCGGTGGCGGATAGTGGCGGCGGGCGGACAGTGGCGGCGGGCGGACAGCGGCGGCGGGCGGACAGTGGCGGATAGTGGCGGCGGGCGGACCGTGGCGGCTTTGGCGGCGGTGGTGGACAGTGGCGGCGGGCGGACAGTGGCGGCGGCGGGCGGACAGTAGCGGCGGCGGGCGGACAGTGGCGGCGGCGGGCGGACAGTGGCGGCGGCGGGCGGACAGTAGCGGCGGCGGGCGGACAGTCGTGGCGGCGGGCGGACAGTGGTGGCGGCGGGCAGACAGTGGAGGCGGCGGGCGGACAGAGGTGGCGGCGGGCGGACAGTGGTGGCGGCGGGCGGACAGTGGTGGCGGCGGGCGGACAGTGGTGGCGGTGGCAGACAGTGGTGGCGGTGGCAGACAGTGGTGGCGGTGGCGGACAGTGGTGACGGTGGCGGATAGTGGCAGCGGGCAAACAGTGGCGGCGGGCGGACAGTGGCGGCGGTGGCGGATAGTGGCGGCGGGCGGACAGTGGCGTCGGGCGGACAGTGGCGGCGGTGGCGGATAGTGGCGGCGGGCGGACAGTGGCGGCGGTGGCGGATAGTGGCGGCGGGCGGACAGGGCGGCGACGGGCGGACAGTGGCAGCGGGAGGACAGTGGCGGCGGTGGCGGATAGTGGCAGCGGGCGGACAGTGGCGGCAGGCGGACAGTGGCGGCGGGCGGACAGTGGCGGCTGTGGCGGATAGTGGCGGCGGGCGGACCGTGGCGGCTTTGGCGGCGGTGGTGGACAGTGGCGGCGGGCGGACAGTGGCGGCGGCGGGCGGACAGTGGCGGCGGCGGGCGGACAGTGGCGGCGGCGGGCGAACAGTGGCGGCGGCGGGCGGACAGTGGAGGCGGGGGGCTGACAGTGGAGACGGCGGGCGGACAGTGGAGGCGGCGGGCGGACAGTGGAGGCGGCGGGCGGACAGTGGTGGCGGCGGGCGGACAGTGGTGGCGGCGGGCGGACAGTGGTGGCGGCGGGCGGACAGTAGTGGCGGCGGGCGGACAGTGGTGGCGGTGGCAGACAGTGGTGGCGGTGGCGGACAGTGGCGGCGGTGGCGGACAGTGACGGCGGTGGCGGACAGTGGCGGCGGTGGCGGACAGTGGCGGACACTGGCGGCTGTGTCTGGCGGTGGTGGCGGGCGGTGGCGGGTGGCAGCGTCTGTGATGAGTGGTGGCGGCTGGCGGTGGTGGGTGGTGGCGGCGGTGGTGGTGGGTGGTGGTGGCGGCGGCGGCTGGTGGTGGTGGCGGCGGTGGTGGTGGGTGGTGGTGGCGGCGGTGGTGGTGGGTGGTGGTGGCGGCGGCGGCTGGTGGTGGTGGGTGGTGGCGGCGGTGGTGGTGGGTGGTGGTGGTGGCGGCGGCGGCTGGTGGTGGTGGGTGGTGGCGGCGGGTGGTGGGTGGCGGCGGCGGCTGGTGGTGGTGGGTGGTGGCGGCTGTGGTGGGTGGTGGCGGGCGGTGGCGGGCGGTGGCGGGCGGCGGCGGCTGTGGTGGGTGGTGACGATCGGCGGTGGGGGGGGGCTGGTGGCGGCTGGCGGTGGCGGCTTGCGGTGGCGACTGTGGCAACGGGCGGTGACGGCTGATAGCGGGCGGTGGTGGCGGCTGGTGGCGGGTGGTGGCTGGTGGCGGGTGGTGGCGGGTGGCGGCTGGTGGTGGGTGGTGGCGGGTGGCGGCTGGTGGTGGGTGGTGGCGGCTGGTGGTGGGTGGCGGGTGGCGGCGGGTGGTGAGTGGCGGTGGTGGGTGGCGGTGGCTGGTGGCGGGTGGCGGCTGGTGGTGGGTGGTGGCGGGTGGCGGTTGGTGGTGGGTGGTGGCGGGTGGCGGCTGGTGGTGGGTGGTGGCAGGTGGCGGCTGCTGGCGGCTGCTGGTGGGTGGCGGTGGCTGGTGGCGGGTGGCGGCTGGTGGTGGGTGGTGGCGGGTGGCGGTTGGTGGTGGGTGGTGGCGGGTGGCGGCTGGTGGTGGGTGGTGGCAGGTGGCGGCTGCTGGCGGCTGCTGGTGGGTGGCGGCTGGTGGTGGGTGGCGGGTGGCGGCGGGTGGCGGCTGGTGGTGGGTGGCGGGTGGCGGCGGGTGGCGGCTGGTGGTGGGTGGCGTGTGGCGGCGGGTGGCGGCTGGTGGTGGGTGGTGGCAGGTGGCGGCTGGTGGTGGCTGGTGGCGGGTGGCGGCTGGTGGTGGGTGGTGGCGGCGGGTGGTGAGTGGCGGTGGTTGGTGGCGGTGGCTGGTGGCGGGTGGCGGCTGGTGGCGGGTGGTGGCGGGTGGCGGCTGGTGGCGGGTGGTGGCGGGTGGCGGCTGGTGGCGGGTGGTGGCGGGTGGCGGCTGGTGGTGGGTGGTGGCGGGTGGCGGCTGGTGGTGGGTGGTGGGTGGTGGCGGCTGGTGGTGGGTGGTGGCGGGTGGCGGCTGGTGTTGGGTGGCGGCTGGTGGTGGGTGGCGGGTGGCGGCGGGTGGCGGCTGGTGGTGGGTGGCGGGTGGCGGCGGGTGGCGGCTGGTGGTGGGTGGCGGCGGGTGGCGGCTGGTGGTGGGTGGTGGCAGGTGGCGGCTGGTGGTGGGTGGTGGCGGGTGGCGGCTGGTGGTGGGTGGTGGCGGCGGGTGGTGAGTGGCGGTGGTGGGTGCCGGTGGCTGGTGGCGGGTGGCGGCTGGTGGCGGGTGGCGGCTGGTGGCGGGTGGTGGCGGGTGGCGGCTGGCGGTGGGTGGTGGCGGGTGGCGGCTGGTGGTGGGCGGCGGGTGGCGGCGGGTGGCGGCTGGTGGCGGCCAGCTGGGACACACCCTTCACCACTGAAGGTCTGAGCAAAACTAACCATATGTCTCTCTCACCCACCAGCCCAGTGTTGCCAGCTCGCGCTCTCAAAATGTTTCCTTCAAAGATTGTATATTATCTCTGAACAACAAGTTTGATTATCAAGGAAATAATGCATATATTATTGTCACATTAATACTGTGCAATATCTTATTACATTCCTGCTAAATAATTATAATTTGAAACAGGACAAAAAATCCAACATATATATAAAAACCAACATTAGAGATCACGAGGCCTAGGCCTCGCCTGTGACCACACATCCTGCCTCCCTGGCCTGCTACTCTCTCACACCTCACACTCTTAACTCTCTCATAATCACTCTCACTCTCTTACTCTGTCACTCTTACTCTCTGTCACTCTTACTCTCTGTCACTCTTACTCTCTGTCACTCTTACTCTCTGTCACTCTTACTCTCTGTCACTCTTACACTCTGTCACTCTTACTCTCTGTCACTCTTACTCTGTCACTCTTACTCTCTGTCACTCTTACTCTCTGTCACTCTTACTCTCTGTCACTTACTCTCTGTCACTCTTACTCTCTGTCACTCTTACTCTCTGTCACTCTTACTCTCTGTCACTCTTACTCTGTCACTCTTACACTCTGTCACTCTTACACTGTCGCTCTTACTCTCTGTCACTCTTACACTCTGTCACTCTTACTCTCTGTCACTCTTACTCTCTGTCACTCTTACTCTGTCACTCTTACTCTCTGTCACTCTTACTCTCTGTCACTCCTACTCTCTGCCACTCTTACTCTCTGTCACTCTTACTCTCTGTCACTCTTACTCTGTCACTCTTACTCTGTCACTCTTACTCTCTGTCACTCTTACTCTCTGTCACTCTTACTCTCTGTCACTCTTACTCTGTCATTCTTACTCACTCTCAGTCACCCTTACCCATTCATACTCACTCTCTCACTCTTACTCTCATACTCTTACTCTCAATTACTCTTACTCTCAATCACTCTTCCTCCCAATCACTCCTACTCCCAATCACTCCTACTCCCAATCACTCCTACTCTCAATCACTCCTACTCTCATTCTTACTCTTACTCTTACTCCCAATCACTCTTACTCTCAATCACTCTTATTCTCATTCTTACTCTTACTCTCACTCTTACTCTTACTCCCAATCACTCTTACTCCCAATCACTCTTACTCTCAATCACTCTTACTCTCAATCACTCTTACTCTCAATCACTCTTACTCTCATTCCTACTCTTACTCACTCTTACTCTCAATCACTCTTATTCTCATTCTTACTCCTACTCCCAATCACTCTTACTCCCAATCACTCTTACTCTCAATCACTCTTACTCCCAATCACTCTTACTCTCAATCACTCTTACTCTCAATCACTCCTACTCTCAATCACTCTTACTCTCATTCTTACTCTTACTCACTCTTACTCTCAATCACTCTTATTCTCATTCTTACTCCTACTCCCAATCACTCTTACTCCCAATCACTCTTACTCTCAATCACTCTTACTCCCAATCACTCTTACTCTCAATCACTCTTACTCTCAATCACTTTTACTCTCAATCACTCTTACTCTCAATCACTCTTACTCTCACTAACTTTCAATCACTCTTACTCTCACTCTAACTCTCAATCACTCTTATGCACTATTACTCACTCTTTCTCTCAGTCATCCTTACTCACTCTCATACTCACTCTTACTCTGTCACTCTTACTCTCTGTCACTCTTACTCTCTGTCACTCTTACTCTCTGGAACTTAACAATATGCCTTCAGCCGAACAAGTCTATGTGGGTGGGGACGAGGACAGGTTGACGAGTTTAGCAGTTACCAGGGAGGATGTTCTTAAACAAATAGTAAAACTCAAACCAAACAAATCCCCAGGGCCGGATGAAGTGTTTGCCAGGGTGCTTAAAGAATGCAAAGAGGAGCTTTGTGACCCGCTGTCAACCATATTTAATAAATCAATAGAGACAGGCAGAGTGCCAGAGTTTTGGAAAGTTGCTAATGTGATACCAGTTTTTAAGAAAGGAGGTAGATCACTTGCGTCTAACTATCGACCAATTAGCCTAACGTCTATTGTGGGAAAGTTACTCGAATCTATAATAGCAAATAAAATTCGTCTTCATCTTGAAAAACATAAATTAATAATTGAGTCGCAACATGGTTTTATAAATGGCCGTTCATGTTTAACAAATTTGTTATCTTTTTATTCTAGCATTGTTGAGGCAGTTGATAGTGGTAAGGATTGCGATGTTGTATACCTTGACTTTAGCAAAGCTTTTGATACAGTGCCACATGAAAGACTGATTAAAAAGATAGAGTCTCATGGTATTGGGGGTGCTATATTAAGCTGGATTAGGGCATGGCTATACCAAAGGAAACAGAGAGTTAGTATAAATGGAATCAAGTCAGAGTGGGAAAATGTTGTAAGTGGAGTGCCTCAAGGCTCTGTCCTGGGACCTCTGTTGTTTATAATATATATAAATGATTTAGATTCAGGTTTGAGTAGCAACATTTGCAAATTTGCCGATGATACGAAAATCGGTAGGGAAATTAATTCGGAGGAGGACTCACTGTCACTTCAAGTTGATCTAGATAGGGTTTTGAAATGGTCAAAGGATTGGCAGATGCAGTTTAATGCTGATAAATGTAAAGTTCTGAGGTTAGGTAATGATGATAGAGTTACAAGATACGAGCTAGATGGTGTTGTGATTGCGAAGTCGGATTGCGAAAGGGATCTGGGAGTTATGATTAGTAAGAATTTAAAACAAAAGGATCAATGCATAAATGTTCGTAATAAGGCAAATCGGACACTTGGATTTATTAATCGCAGCGTTAGTAACAAGACACCTGGTGTGGTTCTCAAGCTATATCTTGCTCTAGTTAGGCCCCATTTAGATTATGCAGTTCAGTTTTGGTCGCCATATTATAGAATGGATATAAATTCACTTGAACGTGTCCAGCGTAGGATGACTAAGTTAATTCCCCAAATTAGAAATCTTTCATATGAAGAAAGATTAACAAAGCTTAAGTTGCATTCACTGGAAAGGCGAAGAGTTAGGGGTGACATGATAGAGGTTTACAAGTGGATGAATGGACATAACCGGGGGGATATTAATAGGGTATTAAAAGTATCAACACAGGACAGAACACGAAACAATGGGTATAAATTGGATAAGTTTAGATTTAGGAAAGACTTGGGTAAATACTGGTTCAGTAACAGGGTTGTTGATTTGTGGAACCAATTGCCGCGTAACATTGTGGAGGTGGGGTCCCTCGATTGTTTCAAGCACGGGTTGGACAAGTATATGAGTGGGATTGGGTGGTTATAGAATAGGAGCTGCCTCGTATGGGCCAACAGGCCTTCTGCAGTTGCCTTTGTTCTTATGTTCTTATGTTCTTATGTCACTCTTACTCTGTCACTCTTACTCTCTGTCACTCCTACTCTCTGTCACTCTTACTCTCTGTCACTCTTACTCTCTCTATCACTCTTACTCTGTCATTCTTACTCTGTCACTCTTACTCACTCTCAGTCACCCTTACCCATTCATACTCACTCTCTCACTCTTACTCTCATAATCTTACTCTCAATTACTCTTACTCTCAATCACTCTTACTCCCAATCACTCCTACTCCCAATCACTCCTACTCTCAATCACTCCAACTCTCATTCTTACTCTTACTCTTACTCCCAATCACTCTTACTCTCAATCACTCTTATTCTCATTCTTACTCTTACTCTCACTCTTACTCTTACTCCCAATCACTCTTACTCCCAATCACTCTTACTCTCAATCACTCTTACTCTCAATCACTCTTACTCTCAATCACTCTTACTCTCATTCTTACTCTTACTCTCAATCACTCTTATTCTCATTCTTACTCCTACTCTCACTCTTACTCTTACTCCCAATCACTCTTACTCCCAATCACTCTTACTCTCAATCACTCTTACTCCCAATCACTCTTACTCTCAATCACTCTTACTCTCAATCACTCTTACTCTCAATCACTCTTACTCTCAATCACTCTTACTCTCACTCTAACTCTCAATCACTCTTACTCTCATACTCACCCTTACTCTCAATCACTTTACTCTCACTCATACTCATTCTGTCACCCTTACTCTCACTCACTCTGTCACTCTTACTCACTCTCAGTCACTCTTACTTATACTCACTCTTACTCACACTTACACACTCTCTGGCACTCTCACTCACCTTCAGTCACTCTTACTCACTCTTACTCACACTTACACACTCTCTGGCACTCTCACTCATCTTCAGTCACTCTTACTCACTCTTACCCACTCTCGCTCACTCTTACTCACTCTAGTTAATAAGAACATGCCAATATAAGACAACAAAACGTTTTCAGATTCTTTCTCACCACTTTCCAGCAACTTTTATAATTTATATAAATTATCTTAGGGAATAATACATAAATTATATATTTAAACATGATATTAGGGTTTAGTGGATTTCATAAGGAGTCAAATTGTGTTAAAAAGAGCGATTTTTAGAAAATTTGGAAAACTACTTTTTTCTGTTCATATTATAACTAAATGGATTTTAAAGGTTTCACTCAGCCAATATATATCATTCACAATTTATTAATGAATTTTACAAAAAAACACCATAAATTTTATATTTAAACATGTAAAAACTATTTGTTTTACATTTGGAAGAAAATAATTGTAGAAAAACAATTTATAATTAAACCTTTGTGTTTGGATTTTTTGAGTAAAAGTTTCTCAAAGGCTCTCCTGCACCATTCTCAATGCAAATCATTCCCACACCTAAGGGAAGAGATAGGCGAACGTTGTGTAGATGATTTGTGTTTGCTGGGTTGGCATATGTTGGGTATAAAAAGTCGTAATTTCAAACTGCGAATACGTGCATAGAGACAAGATTTGGCTCCAAAATATGGCTCAGGCCTCGAAATAGGGATATTTGGGATGTTTTGAAAACTGCAGGGGAGTTTGTGCAAAATTTGACTCACTGCCGCTTTCAGTACTTGGCATATGTTGGGTATAAAAAGTCGTAATTTCAAACTGCGAATACGTGCAGAGATCCAGAATTTGGCTCCAAATTATGGCTCAGGCTTGAAATTGGAATATTTGGGATATTTTGAAAACTACAGGGGAGTTTGTTCACAATGTGACTCTCTGCCGCTTTCAGGACGTGGCATATGTTGGGTATAATAAGTCGTAGTTTCAATCTGTGAATAAGTGCATAGAGCCAAAATTTAGCTCCAAAATATGTCTCGGGTCTCGAAATTGGGATGTTTAGGATATTTTGAAAACTGCAGGGGTGTTTGGAACAAATGTGACCAAACGCCGCTTTCAGTACTTGGCATATTTTGGGTATATAAAGTCGTAATTTCAAATTGCGAATACGTGCAGAGAGTCAGAATTTGGCTCCAAAATATGACTCAGGCCTCGATATTGGGATGTTTGGGATATTTTGAAAACAGCAGGGTGGTTTGGGACAAATGTGACCAAACGCCGCTTTCAGTACTTCACATATGTTGGGTATAAAAAATTCGTAATTTCAAACTGCGAATACATGCAGCGAGCCAGAATTGGGCTCCAAAATATAGCTCAAGCCTCGAAATTGGGATATTTGGGATATTTTGAAAACTGCAGGGGAGTTTGTGCAAAATGTGACTCACTGCCACTTTCAGTACTTGGCATATGTTGGGTATAAAAAATCGTAATTTCAAACTGTGAATTCGTGCAGAGAGCCATAATTTGGCTCCAAAATATGGCTCAGGCTTCGAAGATTGGATGTTTGGGATATTTTGAAAACTGCAGGGAGGTTTGGGACAAATGTGACTCTCTGCCGCTTTTAGTACTTGGCATATGTTGGGTATAAAAAGTCGTAGTTTCAAACTACGAATACGTGCAGAGATCCAGAATTTGGCTCCATATTTTGGCTCAGGCCTCGAAATTGGGATATTTGGGTTATTTCGAAAACTGCAGGGGAGTTTGTTGAAAATGTGACTCACTGCCGCTTTCAGGACTTGGCATATGTTGGGTATAAAAAGTTGTAATTTCAATCTGTGAATACGTGCATAGAGCCAGAATTTGGCTCCAAAATATGTCTCTGGTCTTGAAATTGGGAGGTTTAGGATATTTTGAAAACTGCAGGAGGGTTTGGGACAAATGTGACCAAACGCCGCTTTCAGTACATGCCATATGTTGGGTATAAAAAGTCGTAATTTCAAACTGCGAATACTTGCAGAGAGCCAGAATTTGGCTCCAAAATATGTCTCAGGCCTCGATATTGGGTTGTTTGGAATATTTTGAAAACCACAGGGTTGTTTGGGACAAATGTGACCAAACACCGCTTTCAGTACTTGGCATATGTTGGGTATAAAAAGTTGTAATTTCAAACTGCGAATACGTGCAGAGAGCCAGAATTTGGCTCCAAAATATGACTCAGGGCTCGATATTGGGAAGTTTAGGATATTTTCCAAACTGCAGGGTGGTTTGGGACAAATGTGACCAAACGTCGCTTTCAGTACTTGGCATATGTTGGGTATATAAAGTCGTAATTTCAAACTGTGAATACGTTCAGAGAGCCAGAATTTGGCTCCAAAATATGGCTAAGGCCTCGAAATTGGGATGTTTGGGATATTTTGAAAACTGCAGGGAGGTTTGGGACCAATGTGACCAAACGCCGCTTTCAGTACTTGGCATATGTTGGGTATAAAAAGTCGTAATTTCAAATTGTGAATACGTGCATAGAGCCAAGATTTGGCTCCAAAATATGGCTCAGGCCTCGAAATTGGGATATTTGGGATATTTTGAAAACTGCAGGGGAGTTTGTGCAAAATTTGACTCACTGCCGCTTTCAGTACTTGGCATATGTTGGGTATAAAAAGTCGTAATTTCAAACTGCGAATACGTTCAGAGATCCTGAATTTGGCTCCAAATTAAGGCTCAGGCTTGAAATTGGAATATTTGGGATATTTCGAAAACTAGAGGTGAGTTTGTTCACAATGTGACTCACTGCTGCTTTCAGGACTTGGAATATGTTGGGTATAATTAGTCGTAGTTTCAATCTGTGAATAAGTGCATAGAGCCAGAATTTAGCTCCAAAATATGTCTCAGGTCTCGAAATTGGGATGTTTAGGATATTTTGAAAACTGCACGGGGGTTTGGGACAAATGTGACCAAACGCCGCTTTCAGTACTTGGCATATTTTGGGTATATAAAGTCGTAATTTCAAATTGCGAATACGTGCAGAGAGCCAGAATTTGGCTCCAAAATATGACTCAGGCCTCTATATTGGGATGTTTGGGATATTTTGAAAACAGCAGGGTGGTTTGGGACAAATGTGACCAAACGCCGCTTTCAGTACTTAGCATATGTTGGGTATAAAAAAGTCGTAATTTCAAACTGCGAATACGTGCAGCGAGCCAGAATTGGGCTCCAAAATATAGCTCAGGCCTCGAAATTGGGATATTTGGGATATTTTGAAAACTGCAGGAAGGATTGAGACAAATGTGACCAAACGCCTCTTTCGATACTTGGCATATGTTGGGTATAAAAAATTCGTAATTTCAAATTGCGAATACTTGCAGAGAGCCAGAATTTGGCTCCAAAATATGGCTCAGGCCTCGAAATTGGGATATTTAGGATATTTTGAAAACTTCAGGGAGGTTTGGGTCAAATGTGACCAAACGCCGCTTTCAGTACTTAACATACGTTGGGTATAAAAAGTCGTAATATCAAACTGCGAATACGTGCAGAGAGCCAGAATTTGGATCCAAAATATGGCTCAGGCCTCGAAATTGGATATTTGGGATATTTTGAAAACTGCAGGGGAGTTTGTGCAAAATGTGACTCACTGCCGCTTTCAGTACTTGGCATATGTTGGGTATAAAAATTCGTAATTTCAAACTGCGAATACGTGCAGAGAGCCAGAACATGGCTCCAAAATATGGCTCAGGTCTCGAAATTGGGAGATTTGAGATATTTTAAAAACTTCAGAGGAGTTTGTTCAAAATGTGAATCTGCCGCTTTCAGTTCTTGGCATATGTTGAGTATAAAAAGTCGTTATATCATACTGCGAATACGTGCAGGGAGCCAGAATTTGGTTCCAAAATATGGCTCAGGCCTCGAAATTGGAATATTTGTGATATTTTGAAAACTGCAGGGAGGTTTGGGACACATGTGACCAAACGCCTCTTTCAGTACTTGACATATGTTGGGTATAAAAAGTCGTAATTTCCAACTGCGAATACGTGCAGAGAGCCAGAATTTGGCTCCAAAATATGGCTCATGCCTCGAAATTAGGATATTTGGGATATTTTGAAAACTGCAGGGGCGTTTGGGCAAAATGTGACTCACTGCCGCTTTCAGTAGTTGGCATATGTTGGGTATAAAAAATCGTAATTTCAAACTGTGAATACGTGCAGAGAGCCAGAATTTGGCTCCAAAATATGGCTCAGGCCTCGAAAATGGGATGTTTGGGATATTTTGAAAACTGCAGGGGGGGATTGAGACAAATGTGACCAAAACGCCGCTTTCAGTTTTTTGGTACATGTTGGGGTATAAAAAAGTCTTAATTTCAAACTGCGAATACATGCAGAGATCTAGAATTTGGCACAAAAATATGGCTCAGGCCTCGAAATTTGGATGTTTGGGATATTTTGAAAACTGCAGGGGAGTTTGGGACAAATGCGACCAAACGCTGCTTTCAGTACTTGGCATATGTTGGGTATAAAAATTCGTATTTTCAAACTGCGAATACGTGCAGAGAGCCAGAACTTGGCTCCAAAATATGGCTCAGGTCTCCAAATTGGGATATTTGACATATTTTAAAAACTTCAGGGGAGTTTGTGCAAAATGTGACTCACGCCGCTTTCATTACATGGCATATGTTTGGTATAAAAAAGTCGTAATTTTAAACGGGGAATACTTTCAGAGAGCCAAAATTTGGGTCCAAAATATGGCTCATGCATCGAAATTGGGATACTTGGAATATTTTGAAAACTGAGGGAGGTTTGGGACAAATGTGACCAAACGCCGCTTTCAGTACTTGGCATATGTTGGTTATAAAAAGTCGTAATTTGAAACTGCGAATACGTGCAGAGAGCCAGAATTTGGCTCAAAAATATGGCTCAGGCATCGAAATTTGGATGTTTGGGATATTTTGAAAACTGCAGGGAGGTTTGGGACAAATATGACCAAATGCCGCTTTCAGTTCTTGGCATATGTTAGGTATATAAAGTCGTAATTTCAAACTGCGAATACGTGCAGAGAACCAGAATTTGGGTCCAAAATATGGCTAAGCCCTCGAAATTGGGATGTTTGGGATATTTTGAAAACTGCAGGGAGGTTTGGGACAAATGTGATCAAACGCTGCTTTCAGTACTTGGCATATGTTGGGTATAAAAAGTCGTAATTTCAAACTGCGAATAAGTGCAGAGAGCCACGATTTAGCTCCAAAATATGGCTCAGGCCTCGAAATTGGGATATTTTGGATATTTTGAAAACTGCAGGGGAGTTTGCTCAAAATGTGACTCACGCCGCTTTCAGTACTTGGCATATGTTGGGTATAAAAAGTCGTAATTTCAAACTGCGAATACGTGCAGAGATCCAGAATTTGGCTCTAAATTATGGCTCAGTCCTCGAAATTGAGATATTTGGGATATTTCGAAAACTGCAGAGGAGTTTGTTCAAAATGTGACTCAAGGCCGCTTTTTGGACTTGGCATATTTTTGGTATAAAAAGTCGTAATTTCAATCTGTGAATACGTGCATAGAGCCAGAATTTGGCTCTAAAATATGTCTCAGGTCTCGAAATTGGGATGTTTAGGATATTTTGAAAACTGCAGGGGGGTTTGGGACAAATGTGACCAAAAGCCGCTTTCAGTACTTGGCATATGTTTGGTATATAAAGACGTAATTTCAAATTGCGAATACGTGCAGAGAGCAAGAATTTGGCTCCAAAATATGGCTCAGGCCTCGATATTGGGATGTTTGGGATATTTTAAAAACAGCAGGGTGGTTTGGGACAAATGTGAGCAAACGCCGCTTTCAGTACTTCGCATATGTTGGTTATAAAAAAGTCGTAATTTCAAACTGCGAATACGTGCAGAGAGCCAGAACTTGGCTCCAAAATATGGCTCAGGCCTCGAAATTGGGATATTTGGGATATTTTGAAAACTTCAGGGGAGTTTGTTCAAAATGTGACTCACTGCCACTTTCAGTACTTGGCCTATGTTGGGAATAAAAAATCGTAATTTCAAACTGCGAATACGTGCAGAGAGCCAGAATTTGGCTCCAAAATATGGCCCAGGCCTCGAAATTTGGATGTTTGAGATATTTTGAAAAATGCAGGAAGGATTGAGACAATTTTGACCAAACACCGCTTGCGGTACTTGGCATTTGTTGGGTATAAAAAATCGTAATTTCAAGCTGCGAATACGTGCAGAGAGCCAGAATTTTGCTCCAAAATATGGCTCAGGCTTCGAAATTGGGATGTTTGGGATATATTTGAGAACTGCAGGGGAGATTGGGACAAATGTGACCAAACGCCGCTTTCAGTACTTGGCATATGTTGGGTATAAAAAGTCATAATTTCAAACTGCGAATACGTGCAGAGAGCCTGAATTTTGCTCCAAAATATGGCTCAGGCCTCGAAATTGGGATATTTGTGATATTTTGAAAACTGCAGGGGAGTTTGGGACAAATATGACAAAACGCCACTTTCAGTACTTGGCATATGTTGGGTATAAAAGTCGGAATTTCAAACTGCGAATACGTGCAGAGAGCCAGAATTTTGCTCCAAAATATGGCTCAGGGTTCGAAATTGGGATGTTTGTGATAATTTGATAACTGCAGGGGAGTTTGCACAAAATGTGACTCACGCCGCTTTCAGTACTTGGCATATGTTGGGTATAAAAAGTCGTAATTTCAAACTGCGAATACGTGCAGAGATCCAGAATTTGGCTCAAAATTATGGCTCAGGCTTGAAATTGGAATATTTGGGATATTTCGAAAACTACAGGGGAGTTTGTTCACATTGTGACTCACTGCCGCTTTCAGGACTTGGCATATGTTGGGTATAATAAGTCGTAGTTTCAATCTGTGAATAAGTGCATAGAGCCAGAATTTAGCTCCAAAATATGTCTCAGGTCTCGAAATTGGGATGTTTAGGATATTTTGAAAACTGCAGGGGGGTTTGGGACAAATGTGACCAAACGCCGCTTTCAGTACTTGGCATATTTTGGGTATATAAAGTCGTAATTTCAAATTGCGAATACGTGCAGAGAGCCAGAATTTGGCTCCAAAATATGACTCAGACCTCGATATTGGGATGTTTGGGATATTTTGAAAACAGCAGGGTGGTTTGGGACAAATGTGACCAAACGCCACTTTCAGTACTTCGCATATGTTGGGTATAAAAAAGTCGTAATTTCAAACTGCGAATACGTGCAGCGAGCCAGAATTGGGCTCCAAAATATAGCTCAGGCCTCGAAATTGGGATATTTGGGATATTTTGAAAACTGCAGGGGAGTTTGTGCAAAATGTGACTCACTGCCACTTTCAGTACTTGGCATATGTTGGGTATAAAAAATCGCAATTTCAAACTGCGAATACGTGCAGAGCGCCAGAATTTGGCTCCAAAATATGGCCCAGGCCTCGAAATTTGGATGTCTGGGATATTTTGAAAACTGCAGGAAGGATTGAGACAAATGTGACCAAACGCCGCTTTCGATACTTGGCATATGATGGGTATAAAAAATTCGTAATTTCAAACTTCAAATACTTGCAGAGAGCCAGAATTTGGCTCCAAAATATGGTTCAGGCCTCGAAATTGGGATGTTTGGGATATTTTGAAAACTTCAGGGAGGTTTGGGTCAAATGTGACCAAACGCCGCTTTCAGTACTTAGCATACGTTGGGTATAAAAAGTCGTAATTTCAAACTGCGAATACGTGCAGAGAGCCAGAATTTGGATCCAAAATATGGCTCATGCCTTGAAATTGGATATTTGGGATATTTTGAAAACTGCAGGGGAGTTTGTGCAAAATGTGACTCACTGCCGCTTTCAGTACTTGGCATATGTTGGGTATAAAAATTCGTAATTTCAAACTGCGAATACGTGCAGAGAGCCAGAACTTGGCTCCAAAATATGGCTCAGGTCTCGAAATTGGGATATTTGAGATATTTTAAAAACTTCAGGAGAGTTTGTGCAAAATGTGACTCACGCCGCTTTCATTACTTGGCATATGTTGGGTATAAAAAAGTCGGAATTTTAAACGGGGAATACGTTCAGAGAGCCAAAATTTGGGTCCAAAATATGGCTCATGTGTCGAAATTGGGATACTTGGGATATTTTGTAAACTGAGGGAGGTTTGGGACAAATGTGACCAAACGCCGCTATCAGTACTTGGCATATGTTGGTTATAAAAAGTCGTAATTTTAAACTGCGAATACGTGCAGAGAGCCAGAATTTGGCTGAAAAATATGGCTCAGGCCTCGAAATTTGGATGTTTGGGATATTTTGAAAACTGCAGGGAGGTTTGGGACAAATGTGACCAAATGCCGCTTTCAGTACTTGGCATATGTTGGGTATATAAAGTCGTAATTTCAAACTGCGAATACGTGCAGAGAACCAGAATTTGGCTCCAAAATATGGCTAAGCCCTCGAAATTGGGATGTTTGGGATATTTTGAAAACTGCAGGGAGGTTTGGGACAAATGTGACCAAACGCTGCTTTCAGTACTTGGCATATGTTGGGTATAAAAAGTCGTAATTTCAAACTGCGAATAAGTGCAGAGAGCCACGATTTAGCTCCAAAATATGTTTATCTCCTCGAAATTTGGATATTTTGGATATTTTGAAAACTGCAGGGGAGTTTGCGCAAAATGTGACTCACGCCGCTTTCAGTACTTGGCATATGTTGGGTATAAAAATTCGTAATTTCAAACTGCGAATACGTGCAGAGATCCAGAATTTGGCTCGAAATTATGGCTCAGGCCTCGAAATTGAGATATTTGGGATATATCGAAAACTGCAGGGGAGTTTGTTCAAAATGTGACTCAAGGCCGCTTTCAGGACTTGGCATATTTTGGGTATAAAAAGTCGTAATTTCAATCTGTGAATACGTGCATAGAGCCAGAATTTGGCTCTAAAATATGTCTCAGGTCTCGAAATTGGGATGTTTAGGATATTTTGAAAACTGCAGGGGGGTTTGGGACAAATGTGACCAAAAGCCGCTTTCAGTACTTGGCATATGTTTGGTATATAAAGACGTAATTTCAAATTGCGAATACGTGCAGAGAGCAAGAATTTGGCTCCAAAATATGGCTCAGGTCTCGATATTGGGATGTTTGGGATATTTTTAAAACAGCAGGGTGGTTTGGGACAAATGTGACCAAACGCCGCTTTCAGTACTTCGCATATGTTGGTTATAAAAAAGTCGTAATTTCAAACTGCGAATACGTGCAGAGAGCCAGAATTTGGCTCCAAAATATGGCTCAGGCCTCGAAATTGGGATATTTGGGATATTTTGAAAACTTCAGGGGAGTTTGTTCAAAATGTGACTCACTGCCACTTTCATTACTTGGCCTATGTTGGGAATAAAAAATCGTAATTTCAAACAGCGAATACGTGCAGAGAGCCAGAATTTTATCTCCAAAATATGGCCCAGGCCACGAAATTTTGATGTTTGAGATATTTTGAAAAATGCAGGGGAATTTGGGACAAAAATGACCAAACGCCGCTTTCAGTACTTGGCATATGTTGGGTATAAAAAAGATTCAATTTCATACTGCGAATACGTGCAGAGAGCCAGAATTTGGCTCCAAAATATGGCTCAGGCCTCAAAATTGGGATGTTTCGGATATTTTGAAAACTGCAGGGGAGTTTGGGACAAATATGACCAAACACCGCTTTCGGTACTTGGCATTTGTTGGGTATAAAAAATCGTAATTTCAAACTGCGAATACGTGCATAGAGCCAGAATTTGGCTCCAAAATATGGCTCAGGCCTCGAAATTGGGATGTTTGGGATATTTTGAAAACTGCAGGGGAATTTGGGACAAAAATGACCAAACGCCGCTTTCAGTACTTGGCATATGTTGGGTATAAAAAAGATTCAATTTCATACTGCGAATACGTGCAGAGAGCCAGAATTTGGCTCCAAAATATGGCTCAGGCCTCAAAATTGGGATGTTTCGGATATTTTGAAAACTGCAGGGGAGTTTGGGACAAATATGACCAAACGCCGCTTTCAGTACTTGGCATATGTTGGGTATAAAAGTCGTAATTCCAAACTGCGAATACGTGCAGAGAGCCAGAATTTTGTTCCAAAATATGGCTCAGGCTTCGAAATTGGGATGTTTGGGATATATTTGAGAACTGCAGGGGAGATTGGGACAAATGTGACCAAACGCTGCTCTCAGTACTTCGCATATTTTGGGTATAAAAAGTCGTAATTTCAATCTGTGAATACGTGCAGAGAACCAGAATTTGGCTCCAAAATATGGCTCAGGCCTAGAAATTGGGATATTTGTGATATTTTGAAAACTGCAGGGAGGTTTGGGACAAATGTGACCAAACGCCTCTTTTAGTACTTGGCATATATTGGGTATAAAAAGTCGTAATTTCCAACTGCGAATACGAGCAGAGAGCCAGAATTTGGCTCCAAAATATAGCTCAGGCCTCGAAATTGGGATATTTAGGATATTTTGAAAACTGCAGGGGAGTTTGTGCAAAATGTGACTCACTGCTGCTTTCAGTACTTGGCATATGATGGGTGCAAAAATTCGTAATTTCAAACTGCGAATACGTGCAGAGAGCCAGAATTTGGCTCCAAAATATGGCTTATGCCTCGAAATTAGGATATTTGGGATATTTTGAAAACTGCAGGGGCGTTTGGGCAAAATGTGACTCACTGCCGCTTTCAGTACTTGGCATATGTTGGGTATAAAAAATCGTAATTTCAAACTGCGAATACGTGCAGAGAGCCAGAATTTGGTTCCAAAATATGGCTCAGGCCTCGAAATTGGGATGTTTAGGATATTTTGAAAACTGCAGGGAGGTTTGGGACAAATGTGACCAAATGCCGCTTTCAGTACTTGGCATATGTTGGGTATATAAAGTCGTAATTTTAAACTGCGAATACGTGCAGAGAACCAGAATTTGGCTCTAAAATATGGCTAAGGCCTCGAAATTGGGATGTTTGGGATATTTTGAAAACTGCAGGGAGGTTTAGGACAAATGTGACCAAACGCTGCTTTCAGTACTTGGCATATGTTGAGTATAAAAATTCGTAATTTCAAACTGCGAATAGGTGCAGAGAGCCAGAACTTGGCTCCAAAATATGGTTCAGGCCTCCAAATTGGGATATTTGGGATATTTTGAAAACTTCAGGGGAGTTTGTTCAAAATGTGACTCACTGCCACTTTCAGTACTTGGCATATGTTGGGAATAAAAAATCGTAATTTCAAACTGCGAATACGTGCAGAGAGCCAGAATTTGGCTCCAAAATATGGCCCAGGCCTCGAAATTTGGATATTTGAGATATTTTGAAAAATGCAGGAAGGATTGAGACAATTTTGCCCAAACGCCGCTTTCGGTACTTGGCATTTGTTGGGTGTAAAAAATCGTAATTTCAAGCTGCGAATACGTGCAGAGAGCCAGAATTTGGCTCCAAAATATAGCTCAGGCCTCGAAATTAAGATGTTTGGGATATTTCGAAAACTGCAGGGGGTTTGGGACAAATGTGACCAAACGCCGCTTTCAGTACTTGGCATATGTTGGGTATAAAAAGTCGTAATTTCAAACTGCGAATACGTGCAGAGAGCCAGAATTTGGCTCCAAAATATGGCTCAGGCCTCGAAATTAGGATGTTTGGGATATTTTGAAAACTGCAGGGGGGTTTGGGACAAATGTGACCAAACGGCGCTTTCAGTACTTCGCATATCTTGGGTATAAAAAAGTCGATATTTCAAACTGCGAATACGTGCAGAGAGCCAGAATTTGGCTCCATAATATGGCTCAGGCCTCGAAATTGGGATGTTTGGGATATTTTGAAAACTGCAGTTGAGTTTGTGCAAAATGTGACTCTGCCGCTTTCAGTACTTGACATATGTTGGGTATAAAAAAGTCGTAAATTCATACTGCGAATACGTGCAGAGAGCCAGAATTTGGCTCCAAAATATGGCTCAGGCCTCGAAATTGGGATATTTGGGATATTTTGAAAACTGGAGGGAGGTTTGGGACAAATGTGACCAAACGCCGCTTTCAGTACTTGGCATATGTTGGGTATAAAAAGTCGTAATTTCAAACTGCGAATACGTGCAGAGAGCCAGAATTCGGCTCCAATATATAGCTCAGGCCTCGAAATTGGGATATTTGGGATATTTTGAAAACTGCAGGGGAGTTTGGGCAAAATGTGACTCACTGCCGCTTTTAGTACTTGGCATATGTTGGTTGTAAAAAGTCGTAATTTCAAACTGCGAATACGTGCAGAGATCCAGAATTTGGCTCCAAAATATGGCTCAGGCCTCGAAATTGGGGTATTTTGGATATTTTGAAAACTGCTGGGGCGTTTGGGATATTTTGAAAACTTCATAGGGGATTGAGACAACTGTGACCAAATGCCGCTTTCAGTACTTGGTACATGTTGGGTATAAAAAAGTCGTAATTTCAAACAGCGAAAACGTGCACAGAGCCAGAATTTGGCGCAAAATATGGCTCAGGCCTCAAAATTGGGATGTTTGGGATATTTTGAAATCTGCAGGGGGGTTTGGGACAAATGTGACCAAACGCGTCTTTCAGTCCTTGGCATATGTTGGGTATAAACAAGTCGCAATTTCAAATTGCGAATACGTGCAGAGAGTCAGAATTTGGCTTCAAAATATGGCACAGGCCTCGAAATTGGGATGTTTGGCATATTTTGAAAACTGCAAGGAGGTTTGGAACAAATGTGACCAAACGCCGCTTTTATTACTTGGCATATGTTGGGTATAAAAAAGTCGTAATTTCAAACAGCGAATACGTTCAGAGAGCCAGAATTTGGCTCCAAAATATGGCTCAGGCCTCGAAATTGGGATGTTTGGGATATTTTGAAAACTGCTGGGGGGTTTGGGACAAATATGACCTAACGCCGCTTTCAGTACTAGGGATATGTTTTGTATAAAATGTCGTAATTTCAGACTGCGAATACGTGCAGAGAGCCAGAATTCGGCTCCAATATATAGCTCAGGCTTCGAAATTGGGATATTTGGGATATTTTGAAAACTGGAGGGAGGTTTTGGACAAATGTGACCAAACGCCGCTTTCAGTACTTGGCATATGTTGGGTATAAAAAGTCGTAATTTCAGACTGCGAATACGTGCAGAGAGCCAGAATTCGGCTCCAATATATAGCTCAGGCCTTGAAATTGGGATATTTGGGATATTTTGAAAACTGCAGGGGAGTTTGGGCAAAATGTGACTCACTGCCGCTTTCAGTACTTGGCATATGTTGGGTATAAAAAATCGTAATTTCAAATTGCGAATACGTGCAGAGAGCCAGAATTTGGCTCCAAAATATGGCTCAGGCCTCGAAATTGGGATGTTTGGGATATTTAGAAAACTTCATAGCGGATTGAGACAACTGTGACCAAATGCCGCTTTCAGTACTTGGTACATGTTGGGTATAAAAAAGTCGTAATTTCAAACAGCAAATACGTGCACAGAGACAGAATTTGGCAACTAAAATATGGCTCAGGCCTCGAAATTGGGATGTTTGGGATATTTTGAAATCTGAAGGGGGGTTTGGGACAAATGTGACCAAACGCGTCTTTCAGTACTTGGCATATGTTGGGTATACACAAGTCGCAATTTCAAACTGCGAATACGTGCAGAGAGCCAGAATTTGGCTCCAAAATATGGCTCAGGCCTCGAAATTGGGATGTTTGGGATATTTTGAAAACTGCAGGGAGGTTTGGGACAAATGTGACCAAACGCCGCTTTTATTACTTGGCATATGTTGGGTATAAACAAGTCGTAATTTCAAACAGCGAATACGTTCAGAGAGCTAGAATTTGGCTCCAAAATATGGGTCAGGCCTCGAAATTGGGATATTTGGGATATTTCGAAAACTGCAGGGGAATTTCTGCAAAATGTGACTCTCTGCCGCAATCAGGACTTGGCATTTGTTGGGTATAAAAAGTAGTAATTTTAAACTGCGAATACGTGCATAGAGCCGGAATTTGGCTCCAAAATATGGCTCAGGCCTCGAAATTGGGATGTTTCGGATATTTTGAAAACTGCAGTGGAGTTTGTGCAAAATGTGACTCACTGCCACTATCATGACTTGGCCTATGTTGGGTATAAAAAGTCGTAATTTTAAACTGCGAATACGTGCATAGAGCCAGAATTTGGCTCCAAAATATGGCTCACGCCTCGAAATTGGGATGTTTGGGATATTTTGAAAACTGCTGGGGGGTTTGGGACAAATATGACCAAACGCCGCTTTCAGTACTTGGCATATGTTGTGTATAAAAAAGTCGTAATTTCAAACAGCGAATACGTTCAGAGAGCCAGAATTTGGCTCCAAAATATGGTTCAGGCCTCGAAATTGGGATGTTTCGGATATTTTGAAAACTGCAGTGGAGTTTGTGCAAAATGTGACTCACTGCCGCTATCATGACTTGGCCTATGTTGGGTATAAAAAGTCGTAATTTTAAACTACGAATACGTGCATAGAGCCAGAATTTGGCTCCAAAATATGGCTCAGGCCTCGAAATTGGGATGTTTGGGATATTTTGAAAACTGCATGGGGGATTGAGACAAATGTGACCAAATGCCACTTTCAGTACTTGATACATGTTGGGTATAAAAAAGTCGTAATTTCAAACAGCAAATACGTGCACAGAGACAGAATTTGGCCACTAAAATATGGCTCAGGCCTCGAAATTGGAATGTTTCGGATATTTTGAAATCTGCAGGGGGGTTTGGGACAAATGTGACCAAACGCGTCTTTCAGTACTTGGCACATGTTGGGTATACACAAGTTGCAATTTCAAACTGCGAATACGTGCAGAGAGCCAGAATTTGGCTCCAAAATATGGCTCAGGCCTCGAAATTGGGATGTTTGGGATATTTTGAAAACTGCAGGGAGGTTTGGGACAAATGTGACCAAACGCCGCTTTTATTACTAGGCATATGTTGGGTATAAACAAGTCGTAATTTCAAACAGCGAATACGTTCAGAGAGCCAGAATTTGGCTCCAAAATATGGGTCAGGCCTCGAAATTGGGATATTTCCAAAACTGCAGGGGAGTTTCTGCAAAATGTGACTCTCTGCCGCAATCAGGACTTGGCATTTGTTGGGTATAAAAAGTCGTAATTTTAAACTGCGAATACGTGCATAGAGCCAGAATTTGGCTCCAAAATATGGCTCAGGCCTCGAAATTGGGATGTTTAGGATATTTTGAAAACTGCAGGGGGGTTTGGGACAAATGTGACCAAAAGCCGCTTTCAGTACTTGGCATATGTTTGGTATATAAAGACGTAATTTCAAATTGCGAATACGTGCAGAGAGCAAGAATTTGGCTCCAAAATATGGCTCAGGCCTCGATATTGGGATGTTTGGGATATTTTTAAAACAGCAGGGTGGTTTGGGACAAATGTGACCAAACGCCGCTTTCAGTACTTCGCATATGTTGGTTATAAAAAAGTCGTAATTTCAAACTGCGAATACGTGCAGAGAGCCAGAATTTGGCTCCAAAATATGGCTCAGGCCTCGAAATTGGGATATTTGGGATATTTTGAAAACTTCAGGGGAGTTTGTTCAAAATGTGACTCACTGCCACTTTCATTACTTGGCCTATGTTGGGAATAAAAAATCGTAATTTCAAACAGCGAATACGTGCAGAGAGCCAGAATTTGGCTCCAAAATATGGCCCAGGCCACGAAATTTTGATGTTTGAGATATTTTGAAAAATGCAGGAAGGATTGAGACAATTTTGACCAAACACCGCTTTCGGTACTTGGCATTTGTTGGGTATAAAAAATCGTAATTTCAAACTGCGAATACGTGCATAGAGCCAGAATTTGGCTCCAAAATATGGCTCAGGCCTCGAAATTGGGATGTTTGGGATATTTTGAAAACTGCAGGGGAATTTGGGACAAAAATGACCAAACGCCGCTTTCAGTACTTGGCATATGTTGGGTATAAAAAAGATTCAATTTCATACTGCGAATACGTGCAGAGAGCCAGAATTTGGCTCCAAAATATGGCTCAGGCCTCAAAATTGGGATGTTTCGGATATTTTGAAAACTGCAGGGGAGTTTGGGACAAATATGACCAAACGCCGCTTTCAGTACTTGGCATATGTTGGGTATAAAAGTCGTAATTCCAAACTGCGAATACGTGCAGAGAGCCAGAATTTTGTTCCAAAATATGGCTCAGGCTTCGAAATTGGGATGTTTGGGATATATTTGAGAACTGCAGGGGAGATTGGGACAAATGTGACCAAACGCTGCTCTCAGTACTTCGCATATTTTGGGTATAAAAAGTCGTAATTTCAATCTGTGAATACGTGCAGAGAACCAGAATTTGGCTCCAAAATATGGCTCAGGCCTAGAAATTGGGATATTTGTGATATTTTGAAAACTGCAGGGAGGTTTGGGACAAATGTGACCAAACGCCTCTTTTAGTACTTGGCATATATTGGGTATAAAAAGTCGTAATTTCCAACTGCGAATACGAGCAGAGAGCCAGAATTTGGCTCCAAAATATAGCTCAGGCCTCGAAATTGGGATATTTAGGATATTTTGAAAACTGCAGGGGAGTTTGTGCAAAATGTGACTCACTGCTGCTTTCAGTACTTGGCATATGATGGGTGCAAAAATTCGTAATTTCAAACTGCGAATACGTGCAGAGAGCCAGAATTTGGCTCCAAAATATGGCTCAGGCCTCGAAATTGGGATGTTTGGGATATTTTGAAAACTGCAGGGGCGTTTGGGCAAAATGTGACTCACTGCCGCTTTCAGTACTTGGCATATGTTGGGTATAAAAAATCGTAATTTCAAACTGCGAATACGTGCAGAGAGCCAGAATTTGGTTCCAAAATATGGCTCAGGCCTCGAAATTGGGATGTTTAGGATATTTTGAAAACTGCAGGGAGGTTTGGGACAAATGTGACCAAATGCCGCTTTCAGTACTTGGCATATGTTGGGTATATAAAGTCGTAATTTTAAACTGCGAATACGTGCAGAGAACCAGAATTTGGCTCTAAAATATGGCTAAGGCCTCGAAATTGGGATGTTTGGGATATTTTGAAAACTGCAGGGAGGTTTGGGACAAATGTGACCAAACGCTGCTTTCAGTACTTGGCATATGTTGAGTATAAAAATTCGTAATTTCAAACTGCGAATAGGTGCAGAGAGCCAGAACTTGGCTCCAAAATATGGTTCAGGCCTCCAAATTGGGATATTTGGGATATTTTGAAAACTTCAGGGGAGTTTGTTCAAAATGTGACTCACTGCCACTTTCAGTACTTGGCATATGTTGGGAATAAAAAATCGTAATTTCAAACTGCGAATACGTGCAGAGAGCCAGAATTTGGCTCCAAAATATGGCCCAGGCCTCGAAATTTGGATATTTGAGATATTTTGAAAAATGCAGGAAGGATTGAGACAATTTTGCCCAAACGCCGCTTTCGGTACTTGGCATTTGTTGGGTGTAAAAAATCGTAATTTCAAGCTGCGAATACGTGCAGAGAGCCAGAATTTGGCTCCAAAATATAGCTCAGGCCTCGAAATTAAGATGTTTGGGATATTTCGAAAACTGCAGGGGGTTTGGGACAAATGTGACCAAACGCCGCTTTCAGTACTTGGCATATGTTGGGTATAAAAAGTCGTAATTTCAAACTGCGAATACGTGCAGAGAGCCAGAATTTGGCTCCAAAATATGGCTCAGGCCTCGAAATTAGGATGTTTGGGATATTTTGAAAACTGCAGGGGGGTTTGGGACAAATGTGACCAAACGGCGCTTTCAGTACTTCGCATATCTTGGGTATAAAAAAGTCGATATTTCAAACTGCGAATACGTGCAGAGAGCCAGAATTTGGCTCCATAATATGGCTCAGGCCTCGAAATTGGGATGTTTGGGATATTTTGAAAACTGCAGTTGAGTTTGTGCAAAATGTGACTCTGCCGCTTTCAGTACTTGACATATGTTGGGTATAAAAAAGTCGTAAATTCATACTGCGAATACGTGCAGAGAGCCAGAATTTGGCTCCAAAATATGGCTCAGGCCTCGAAATTGGGATATTTGGGATATTTTGAAAACTGGAGGGAGGTTTGGGACAAATGTGACCAAACGCCGCTTTCAGTACTTGGCATATGTTGGGTATAAAAAGTCGTAATTTCAAACTGCGAATACGTGCAGAGAGCCAGAATTCGGCTCCAATATATAGCTCAGGCCTCGAAATTGGGATATTTGGGATATTTTGAAAACTGCAGGGGAGTTTGGGCAAAATGTGACTCACTGCCACTTTCAGTACTTGGCATATGTTGGGTGTAAAAAGTCGTAATTTCAAACTGCGAATACGTGCAGAGATCCAGAATTTGGCTCCAAAATATGGCTCAGGCCTCGAAATTGGGGTATTTTGGATATTTTGAAAACTGCAGGGGCGTTTGGGATATTTTGAAAACTTCATAGGGGATTGAGACAACTGTGACCAAATGCCGCTTTCAGTACTTGGTACATGTTGGGTATAAAAAAGTCGTAATTTCAAACAGCGAAAACGTGCACAGAGCCAGAATTTGGCGCAAAATATGGCTCAGGCCTCAAAATTGGGATGTTTGGGATATTTTGAAATCTGCAGGGGGGTTTGGGACAAATGTGACCAAACGCGTCTTTCAGTCCTTGGCATATGTTGGGTATAAACAAGTCGCAATTTCAAATTGCGAATACGTGCAGAGAGTCAGAATTTGGCTTCAAAATATGGCTCAGGCCTCGAAATTGGGATGTTTGGCATATTTTGAAAACTGCAAGGAGGTTTGGAACAAATGTGACCAAACGCCGCTTTTATTACTTGGCATATGTTGGGTATAAAAAAGTCGTAATTTCAAACAGCGAATACGTTCAGAGAGCCAGAATTTGGCTCCAAAATATGGCTCAGGCCTCGAAATTGGGATGTTTGGGATATTTTGAAAACTGCTGGGGGGTTTGGGACAAATATGACCTAACGCCGCTTTCAGTACTAGGGATATGTTTTGTATAAAATGTCGTAATTTCAGACTGCGAATACGTGCAGAGAGCCAGAATTCGGCTCCAATATATAGCTCAGGCCTCGAAATTGGGATATTTGGGATATTTTGAAAGCTGGAGGGAGGTTTTGGACAAATGTGACCAAACGCCGCTTTCAGTACTTGGCATATGTTGGGTATAAAAAGTCGTAATTTCAGACTGCGAATACGTGCAGAGAGCCAGAATTCGGCTCCAATATATAGCTCAGGCCTCGAAATTGGGATATTTGGGATATTTTGAAAACTGCAGGGGTGTTTGGGCAAAATGTGACTCACTGCCGCTTTCAGTACTTGGCATATGTTGGGTGTAAAAAGTCGTAATTTCAAACTGCGAATACGTGCAGAGATCCAGAATTTGGCTCCAAAATATGGCTCAGGACTCGAAATTGGGATATTTTGGATATTTTGAAAACTGCAGGGGCGTTTGGGCAAAATGTGACTCACTGCCGCTTTCAGTACTTGGCATATGTTGGGTATAAAAAATCGTAATTTCAAATTGCGAATACGTGCAGAGAGCCAGAATTTTGCTCCAAAATATGGCTCAGGCCTCGAAATTGGGATGTTTGGGATATTTAGAAAACTTCATAGCGGATTGAGACAACTGTGACCAAATGCCGCTTTCAGTACTTGGTACATGTTGGGTATAAAAAAGTCGTAATTTCAAACAGCAAATACGTGCACAGAGACAGAATTTGGCAACTAAAATATGGCTCAGGCCTCGAAATTGGGATGTTTGGGATATTTTGAAATCTGAAGGGGGGTTTGGGACAAATGTGACCAAACGCGTCTTTCAGTACTTGGCATATGTTGGGTATACACAAGTCGCAATTTCAAACTGCGAATACGTGCAGAGAGCCAGAATTTGGCTCCAAAATATGGCTCAGGCCTCGAAATTGGGATGTTTGGGATATTTTGAAAACTGCAGGGAGGTTTGGGACAAATGTGACCAAACGCCGCTTTTATTACTTGGCATATGTTGGGTATAAACAAGTCGTAATTTCAAACAGCGAATACGTTCAGAGAGCTAGAATTTGGCTCCAAAATATGGGTCAGGCCTCGAAATTGGGATATTTGGGATATTTCGAAAACTGCAGGGGAATTTCTGCAAAATGTGACTCTCTGCCGCAATCAGGACTTGGCATTTGTTGGGTATAAAAAGTAGTAATTTTAAACTGCGAATACGTGCATAGAGCCAGAATTTGGCTCCAAAATATGGCTCAGGCCTCGAAATTGGGATGTTTCGGATATTTTGAAAACTGCAGTGGAGTTTGTGCAAAATGTGACTCACTGCCACTATCATGACTTGGCCTATGTTGGGTATAAAAAGTCGTAATTTTAAACTGCGAATACGTGCATAGAGCCAGAATTTGGCTCCAAAATATGGCTCACGCCTCGAAATTGGGATGTTTGGGATATTTTGAAAACTGCTGGGGGGTTTGGGACAAATATGACCAAACGCCGCTTTCAGTACTTGGCATATGTTGTGTATAAAAAAGTCGTAATTTCAAACAGCGAATACGTTCAGAGAGCCAGAATTTGGCTCCAAAATATGGCTCAGGCCTCGAAATTGGGATGTTTCGGATATTTTGAAAACTGCAGTGGAGTTTGTGCAAAATGTGACTCACTGCCGCTATCATGACTTGGCCTATGTTGGGTATAAAAAGTCGTAATTTTAAACTACGAATACGTGCATAGAGCCAGAATTTGGCTCCAAAATATGGCTCAGGCCTCGAAATTGGGATGTTTGGGATATTTTGAAAACGGCATGGGGGATTGAGACAAATGTGACCAAATGCCACTTTCAGTACTTGATACATGTTGGGTATAAAAAAGTCGTAATTTCAAACAGCAAATACGTGCACAGAGACAGAATTTGGCCACTAAAATATGGCTCAGGCCTCGAAATTGGAATGTTTCGGATATTTTGAAATCTGCAGGGGGGTTTGGGACAAATGTGACCAAACGCGTCTTTCAGTACTTGGCACATGTTGGGTATACACAAGTTGCAATTTCAAACTGCGAATACGTGCAGAGAGCCAGAATTTGGCTCCAAAATATGGGTCAGGCCTCGAAATTGGGATATTTCCAAAACTGCAGGGGAGTTTCTGCAAAATGTGACTCTCTGCCGCAATCAGGACTTGGCATTTGTTGGGTATAAAAAGTCGTAATTTTAAACTGCGAATACGTGCATAGAGCCAGAATTTGGCTCCAAAATATGGCTCAGGCCTCGAAATTGGGATGTTTCGGATATTTTGAAAACTGCAGGGAGGTTTGGGACAAATGTGACCAAACGCCGCTTTTATTACTAGGCATATGTTGGGTATAAACAAGTCGTAATTTCAAACAGCGAATACGTTCAGAGAGCCAGAATTTGGCTCCAAAATATGGCTCAGGGCTCGAAATTGGGATATTTCGGATATTTTGAAAACTGCAGGGGAGTTTGTGCAAAATGTGACTCACTGCCGCCTTCAGTACTTGCCATATGTTGGGTATAAAAAGTCGTAATTTCAAACAGCGAATACGTACCGAGAGCCAGAATTTGGCTCCAAAACATGGCTAAGGCCTCGAAATTGGGATGTTTGGGATATTTTGAAAAATACTGGGGAGATTGGGACAAATGTGACCAAACGCCGCTTTCAGTACTTGGCATATGTTGGGTATAAAAAGTCGTAATTTCAAACTGCGAATACGTACCGAGAGCCAGAATTTGGCTCCAAAATATTGCTAAGGCCTCGAAATTGGGATGTTTGGGATATTTTGAAAATTGCATAGGAGATTGGGACAATTGTGACCAATCGCCGCTTTCAATACTACGCATATTTTGGGTATAAAAAAGTCGTAATTTCAAACTGCAAATACGTACAGAGAGCCAGAATTTTGCTCCGAAATATAGGTCAGGCCTCGAAATTGGGATATTTGGGATATTTTGAAAACTGCAGGGGAGTTTGTCCAAAATGTGACTCACTGCCGCTTTCAGTACTTGGAATATGTTGTGTAAAAAAATTCGTAATTTCAAACTGCGAATACGTGCATAGAGCCAGAATCTGGCTCAAAAATATGGCTCAGGCCTCGAAATTGGGATGTTTGGGATATTTTTAAAACTGCAGGGGAGTTTGGGACAAATATGACCAAACGCTGCTTTCAGTACTTGGCATATGTTGGGTATAAAAAGTCGTATTTTCAAACTGCGAATACGTGCAAAGAGTCAGGATTTTGCTCCAAAATATATCTCAGGCCTCGAAATTGGGATGCTTGGGATATTTTGAAAACTGCAGGGGAGTTTGTTCAAAATGTGCCTCACTGCCGTTTTCAGTACTTGGAATATGTTGTGTAAAAAAATTCGTAATTTCTAACTGCGAATACGTGCATAGAGCCAGAATCTGGCTCCAAAATATGGCTCAGGCCTCGAAATTGGGATGTTTGGGATATTATGAAAACTGCAGGGAGGTTTGGGACAAATGTGACCAAACGCCGCTTTTAGTACTTCGCATATGTTGGGTATAAGAAGTCGTAATTTCAAACTGCGAATACGTGCAAAGAGCCAGAATTTGGCTCCAAAATATGGCACAGGCCTCGAAATTGAGATGTTTGGGATATTTTGAAAAATGCAGGGAAGTTTGAGCAAAATGTGACTCACTGCCGCTTTCAGTACTTGGCATACGTTGGTATAAAAAGTCGTAATATCAAACTGCGAATACGTGCAAAGAGCCAGAATTTGACTCCAAAATATGGCTCAGGCCTCGATATTGGGATGTTTGGGATATTTTGAAAACTGCAGGGGAGTTTGTGCAAAATTTGACACACTGCCGCTTTTAGTACTTGGCATATGTTGGGTATAAAAAGTCGTATTTTTAAACTGCGAATTCGTGCAAAGAGCCAGAATTTGGCTCCAAAATATAGCTCAGGCCTCGAAATTGGGATGCTTGGGATATTTTGAAAACTGCAGGAGAGTTTGTGCAAAATGTGACTCACTGCCGCTTTCAGTACTTGGCAGATGTTGGTATAAAAAGTCGTAATATCAAACTGCGAATACGTGCAAAGAGCCAGAATTTGGCTCCATAATATGGCTCAGGCCTCGATATTGGGATGTTTGGGATATTTTGAAAACTGCAGGGGAGTTTGTGCAAAATTTGACACACTGCCGCTTTTAGTACTTGGAATATGTTGTGTATAAAAAGTCCTAATTTCAAACTGCGAATACGTGCATAGAGCTAGAATCTGGCTCCAAAATATGGCTCAGGCCTCGAAATTGGGATGTTTGGGATATTATGAAAACTGCAGGGGAGTTTGTGCAAAATGTGACTCACTGCCGCTTTCAGTACTTGGCATATGTTGGTATAAAAAGTCGAAATATCAAACTGCGAATACGTGCAAAGAGCCAGAATTTGTCTCCATAATATGGCTCAGGCCTCGATATTGGGATGTTTGGGATATTTTTAAAACTGCAGGGAGGTTTGAGACAAATGTGACCAAACGCCGCTTTAAATACTACGCATATGTTGGGTATAAATAAGTCGTAATTTCAAACTTCAAATACGTGCAGAGAGCCAGAATTTGGCTCCAAAATATGGCTCAGGCCTCGAAATTGGGATATTTGGGATATTTTGAAAGCTGCAGGGGAGTTTGTGCAAAATGTGACTCACTGCCGCTTTCGGTACTTGGCATATGTTGGGTATAAAAAGTCGTAATTTCAAACTGCAAATACGTGCATAGAGCCAGAATCTGGCTCCAAAATATGGCTCAGGCCTCGAAATTTTGATGTTTGGGATATTTTTAAAACTGCAGGGGAGTTTGGGACAAATATGACCAAACGCCGTTTTCAGTACTTCACATATGTTGGGTATAAAAAAGTCGTAATTTCAAACTGCGAATACGTGCAGAGAGCCAGAATTTGGCTCCAAAATATGGCTCAGGCCTCGAAATTGGGATATTTGGGATATTTTGAAAACTGCAGGAAGTTTGTGCAAAATGTGACTCACTGCTGCCTTCAGTACATTTCCATATGTTGGGTATAATAAGTCGTAATTTCAAACAGCGAATAGGTAACGAGAGCCAGAATTTGGCTCCAAAATATGGCTAAGGCCTCGAAATGTGGATGTTTGGGATATTATGAAATTTGCAGGTGGGATTGGGACAAATGTGACCAAACGCCGCTTTCAGTACTTGGCATATGTTGGGTATAAAAAAATCATAATTTCAAACTGCGAAAACATCCAGAGAGCCAGAATTTTGCTCCAAAATATGGCTCAGGCCTTGAAATTGAGATGTTTGGGATATTTTGAAAAATGCAGGGGAGATTTGGACAAATGTGACCAAACGCCGCTTTCAGTACTTGGCATATGTTGGGTATAAAAAGTGGTAATTTTAAACTGCGAATACGTACCGAGAGCCAGAATTTGGCTCCAAAATATGGTTAAGAAATCGAAACTGGGATGTTTGGGATATTTTTGAAAATTGCATAGGGGATTGGGACAAATGTGACCAAACGCCGCTTTAAGTACTTTTTCATACGTTGGGTATAAAAAGTCGTAATATCAAACTGCGAATACGTGCAGAGAGCCAGAATTTGGCTCCAAAATATGGCTCAGGGCTCGAAATTGGGATATTTCGGATATTTTGAAAACTGCACGGGAGTTTGTGCAAAATGTGACTCACTGCCGCCTTCAGTACTTGCCATATGTTGGGTATAAAAAGTCGTAATTTCAAACAGCGAATACGTACCGAGAGCCAGAATTTGGCTCCAAAATATGGCTAAGGCCTCGAAATTGGGATGTTTGGGATATTTTGAAAAATACTGGGGAGATTGGGATAAATGTGACCAAACGCCGCTTTCAGTACTTGGCATTTGTTGGGTATAAAAAGTAGTAATTTCAAACTGCGAATACGTGCAGAGAGCCTGAATTTGGCTCCAAAATATGGCTCAGGCCTCGAAATTGGGATGTTTGGGATATTTTGAAAATTGCATAGGGGATTGGGACAATTGTGACCAAACGCCGCTTTCAATACTACGCATATTTTGGGTATAAAAAAGTCGTAATTTCAAACTGCAAATACGTACAGAGAGCCAGAATTTTGCTCCGAAATATGGGTCAGGCCTCGAAATTGGGATATTTGGGATATTTTGAAAACTGCAGGGGAGTTTGTCCAAAATGTGACTCACTGCCGCTTTCAGTGCTTGGCATATGTTGCGTATAAAAAGTCGTAATTTCAAACTGCCAATTCGTGCATAGAGCCAGAATCTGGCTCAAAAATATGGCTCAGGCCTCGAAATTGGGATGTTTGGGATATTTTTAAAACTGCAGGGGAGTTTTGACAAATATGACCAAACGCTGCTTTCAGTACTTGGCATATGTTGGGTATAAAAAGTCGTATTTTCAAACTGCGAATACGTGCAAAGAGTCAGGATTTTGCTCCAAAATATATCTCAGGCCTCGAAATTGGGATGCTTGGGATATTTTGAAAACTGCAGGGGAGTTTGTTCAAAATGTGACTCACTGCCGTTTTCAGTACTTGGAATATGTTGTGTAAAAAAATTCGTAATTTCAAACTGCGAATACGTGCATAGAGCCAGAATCTGGCTACAAAATATGGCTCAGGCCTCGAAATTGGGATGTTTGGGATATTATGAAAACTGCAGGGAGGTTTGGGACAAATGTGACCAAACGCCGCTTTTAGTACTTCGCATATGTTGGGTATAAGAAGTCGTAATTTAAAACTGCGAATACGTGCAAAGAGCCAGAATTTGGCTCCAAAATATGGCACCGGCCTCGAAATTGAGATGTTTGGGATATTTTGAAAAATGCAGGGAAGTTTGAGCAAAATGTGACTCACTGCCGCTTTCAGTACTTGGCATACGTTGGTATAAAAAGTCGTAATATCAAACTGCGAATACGTGCAAAGAGACAGAATTTGACTCCAAAATATGGCTCAGGCCTCGATATTGGGATGTTTGGGATATTTTGAAAACTGCAGGGGAGTTTGTGCAAAATTTGACACACTGCCGCTTTTAGTACTTGGCATATGTTGGGTATAAAAAGTCGTATTTTTAAACTGCGAATTCGTGCAAAGAGCCAGAATTTGGCTCCAAAATATAGCTCAGGCCTCGAAATTGGGATGCTTGGGATATTTTGAAAACTGCAGGAGAGTTTGTGCAAAATGTGACTCACTGCCGCTTTCGGTACTTGGCATATGTTGGGTATAAAAAGTCGTAATTTCAAACTGCAAATACGTGCATAGAGCCAGAATCTGGCTCCAAAATATGGCTCAGGCCTCGAAATTTTGATGTTTGGGATATTTTTAAAACTGCAGGGGAGTTTGGGACAAATATGACCAAACGCCGTTTTCAGTACTTCACATATGTTGGGTATAAAAAAGTCGTAATTTCAAACAGCGAATACGTGCAGAGAGCCAGAATTTGGCTCCAAAATATGGCTCAGGCCTCGAAATTGGGATATTTGGGATATTTTGAAAACTGCAGGAAGTTTGGGCAAAATGTGACTCACTGCTGCCTTCAGTACATTTCCATATGTTGGGTATAATAAGTCGTAATTTCAAACAGCGAATAGGTAACGAGAGCCAGAATTTGGCTCCAAAATATGGCTAAGGCCTCGAAATGTGGATGTTTGGGATATTATGAAATTTGCAGGTGGGATTGGGACAAATGTGACCAAACGCCGCTTTCAGTACTTGGCATATGTTGGGTATAAAAAAATCATAATTTCAAACTGCGAAAACATCCAGAGAGCCAGAATTTTGCTCCAAAATTTGGCTCAGGCCTTGAAATTGAGATGTTTGGGATATTTTGAAAAATGCAGGGGAGATTTGGACAAATGTGACCAAACGCCGCTTTCAGTACTTGGCATATGTTGGGTATAAAAAGTGGTATTTTTAAACTGCGAATTCGTGCAAAGAGCCAGAATTTGGCTCCAAAATATAGCTCAGGCCTCGAAATTGGGATGCTTGGGATATTTTGAAAACTGCAGGAGAGTTTGTGCAAAATGTGACTCACTGCCGCTTCCAGTACTTGGCATATGTTGGTATAAAAAGTCGTAATATCAAACTGCGAATACGTGCAAAGAGATAGAATTTGGCTCCATAATATGGCTCAGGCCTCGATATTGGGATGTTTGGGATATTTTGAAAACTGCAGGGGAGTTTGTGCAAAATTTGACACACTGCCGCTTTTAGTACTTGGAATATGTTGTGTATAAAAAGTCCTAATTTCAAACTGCGAATACGTGCATAGAGCTAGAATCTGGCTCCAAAATATGGCTCAGGCCTCGAAATTGGGATGTTTGGGATATTATGAAAACTGCAGGGGAGTTTGTGCAAAATGTGACTCACTGCCGCTTTCAGTACTTGGCATATGTTGGTATAAAAAGTCGTAATATCAAACTGCGAATACGTGCAAAGAGCCAGAATTTGTCTCCATAATATGGCTCAGGCCTCGATATTGGGATGTTTGGGATATTTTTAAAACTGCAGGGAGGTTTGAGACAAATGTGACCAAACGCCGCTTTAAATACTACGCATATGTTGGGTATAAATAAGTCGTAATTTCAAACTGCAAATACGTGCAGAGAGCCAGAATTTGGCTCCAAAATATGGCTCAGGCCTCGAAATTGGGATATTTGGGATATTTTGAAAGCTGCAGGGGAGTTTGTGCAAAATGTGACTCACTGCCGCTTTCGGTACTTGGCATATGTTGGGTATAAAAAGTCGTAATTTCAAACTGCAAATACGTGCATAGAGCCAGAATCTGGCTCCAAAATATGGCTCAGGCCTCGAAATTTTGATGTTTGGGATATTTTTAAAACTGCAGGGGAGTTTGGGACAATTATGACCAAACGCCGTTTTCAGTACTTCACATATGTTGGGTATAAAAAAGTCGTAATTTCAAACTGCGAATACGTGCAGAGAGCCAGAATTTGGCTCCAAAATATGGCTCAGGCCTCGAAATTGGGATATTTGGGATATTTTGAAAACTGCAGGAAGTTTGTGCAAAATGTGACTCACTGCTGCCTTCAGTACATTTCCATATGTTGGGTATAATAAGTCGTAATTTCAAACAGCGAATACGTAACGAGAGCTAGAATTTGGCTCCAAAATATGGCTAAGGCCTCGAAATGTGGATGTTTGGGATATTATGAAATTTGCAGGTGGGATTGGGACAAATGTGACCAAACGCCGCTTTCAGTACTTGGCATATGTTGGGTATAAAAAAATCGTAATTTCAAACTGCAAAAACATCCAGAGAGCCAGAATTTTGCTCCAAAATATGGCTCAGGCCTTGAAATTGAGATGTTTGGGATATTTTGAAAAATGCAGGGGAGATTTGGACAAATGTGACCAAACGCCGCTTTCAGTACTTGGCATATGTTGGGTATAAAAAGTGGTAATTTTAAACTGCGAATACGTGCAGAGAGCCAGAATTTGGCTCCAAAATATGGCTCAGGCCTCGAAATTGGGATATTTGGGATTTTTGAAAACTGCAGGGGTGTTTGTGCAAAATGTGACTCACTGCCGCTTTCAGTACTTGGCATATGTTGGGTATAAAAAGTCGTAATTTCAAACTGCGAATACGTACCGAGAGCCAGAATTTGGCTCCAAAATATGGTTAAGGAATCGAAACTGGAATGTTTGGGATATTTTGAAAATTGCATAGGGGATTGGGACAAATGTGACCAAACGCCGCTTTCAGTACTTTTTCATACGTTGGGTATAAAAAGTCGTAATATCAAACTGCGAATACGTGCAGAGAGCCAGAATTTGGCTCCAAAATATGGCTCAGGGCTCGAAATTGGGATATTTCGGATATTTTGAAAACTGCAGGGGAGTTTGTGCAAAATGTGACTCACTGCCGCCTTCAGTACTTGCCATATGTTGGGTATAAAAAGTCGTAATTTCAAACAGCGAATACGTACCGAGAGCCAGAATTTGGCTCCAAAATATGGCTAAGGCCTCGAAATTGGGATGTTTGGGATATTTTGAAAAATACTAGGGAGATTGGGACAAATGTGACCAAACGCCGCTTTCAGTACTTGGCATTTGTTGGGTATAAAAAGTAGTAATTTCAAACTGCGAATACGTGCAGAGAGCCAGAATTTGGCTCCAAAATATGGCTCAGGCCTCGAAATTGGGATGTTTGGGATATTTTGAAAATTGCATTGGGGATTGGGACAAATGTGACCAAACACCGCTTTCAGTACTTGGCATATGTTGGGTATAAAAAGTCGTAATATCAAACTGCGAATACGTGCAGAGAGCCAGAATTTGACTCCAAAATATGGCTCAGGCCTCGAAATTGGGATGTTTTAGATATTTTGAAAACTGCAAGGACATTTGGGACAAATGTGACCAAACGCCGCTTTCAATACTACGCATATGTTGGGTATAAAAAAGTCGTAAATTCAAACTGCAAATACGTGCAGAGAGCCAGAATTTGGCTCCCAAATATGGCTCAGGTATCGAAATTGGGACATTTGGAATATTTTGAAAACTGCAGGGGAGTTTGTGCAAAATGTGACTCACTGCCGCTTTCAGTACTTTGCATATGTTGGGTATAAAAAGTTGTAATTTCAAACTGCGAATACGTGCAGAGAGCCAGAATTTGGCTCCAAAATATGGCACAGGCCTCGATATTGGGATTTTTGGGATATTTTGAAAAGTGCAGGGAGGTTTGGGACAAATGTGACCAAACGCCGCTTTCAATACTATGCATATGTTGGGTATAAAAAAGGTGTAATTTCAAGCTGCGAATACGTGCAGAGACCTAGAATTTGGCTCCAAAACATGGCTCAGGCCTCGAAATTTGTAATGTTTGTGATATTTTGAAAACTGCAGGGGAGTTTGTGCAAAATTTGACACACTGCCGCTTTTAGTACTTGGCATATGTTGGGTATAAAAAGTCGTATTTTCAAACTGCGAATACGTGCAGAGAGCCAGAATTTGGCTCCAAAATATTGCTCAGGCCTCGAAAATGAGATGTTTGGGATATTTTGAAATCTGCAGGGGAGTTTGTGCAAAATGTGACTCACTGCCGCTTTCAGTACTTGGCATATGTTGGGTATAAAAAGTCGAAATATCAAACTGCGAAAACGTGCAGAGAGCCAGAATTTGGCTCCAAAATATGGCACAGGCCTCGATATTGGGATGTTTGGGATATTTTGAAAAGTGCAGGGAGGTTTGGGACAAATGTGACCAAACGCCGCTTTCAATACTATGCATATGTTGGGTATAAAAAAGGTTTAATTTCGAGCTGCGAATACGTGCAGAGACCTAGAATTTGGCTCCAAAACATGGCTCAGGCCTCGAAATTGGGAATGTTTGTGATATTTTGAAAACTGCAGGGGAGTTTGTGCAAAATTTGACACACTGCCGCTTTTAGTACTTGGCATATGTTGGGTATAAAAAGTCGTATTTTCAAACTGCGAATACGTGCAAAGAGCCAGAATTTGGCTCCAAAATATAGCTCAGGCCTCGAAATTGGGATGCTTGGGATATTTTGAAAACTGCAGGGGAGTTTGTGCAAAATGTGACTCACTGCCGCTTTCAGTACTTGACATATGTTGGGTATAAAAAGTCGAAATATCAAACTGCGAAAACGTGCAGAGAGCCAGAATTTGGCTCCAAAATATGGCACAGGCCTCGATATTGGGATGTTTGGGATATTTTGAAAACTGCAGGGAGGTTTGAGACAAATGTGACCAAACGCCGCTTTCAATACTACGCAAATGTTGGGTATAAAAAAGTCGTAATTTCAAGCTGCGAATACGTGCAGAGAGCCAGAATATGGCTCCAAAACATGGCAAGGGCCTCGAAATTGGGATGTTTGTGATATTTTAAAAACTGCAGGGGAGTTTGTGCAAAATGTGACTCCCTGCCGCTTTCAGTACTTTTCATATGTTGTGTATAAAAAGTCATAATTTCAAACTGCGAATACGTGCATAGAGCCAGAATCTGGCACAAAAATATTGCTCAGGCCTCGAAATTGGGATGTTCGGGATATTTTTAAAACCTGCAGGGGAGTTTGGGACAAATATGACCAAACGCCGCTTTCAGTACTTTGCATATGTTGGGTATAAAAAAGTCGTAATTTCAAACTGCGAATACGTGCAGAGAGCCAGAATTTGGCTCCAAAATATGGCTCAGGGCTCGAAATTGGGATATTTGGGATATTTTGAAAAATGCAAGGGAGTTTGTGCAAAATGTGACTCACTTCCGCCTTCAGTACTTGCCATATGTTAGGTATAAAAAGTCATAATTTCAAACAGCGAATACGTACCGAGAGCCAGAATTTGGCTCCAAAATATGGCTAAGGCCTCGAAATTGGGATGTTTGAGATATTATGAAATTTACAGGGGGGATTTGGACAAATGTGACCAAACGCCGCTTTCAGTACTTGGCATATGTTGGGTATAAAAAAGTCGTAATTTCAAACTGCGAATACGTCCAGAGAGCCAGAATTTTGCTCCAAAATATGGCTCAGGCCTTGAAATTGGGATGTTTGGGATATTTTGAAAAATGCAGGGGAGATTGGGACAAATGTGACCAAACGCCGCTTTCAGTACTTGGCATATGTTTGGTATAAAAATGAGTAATTTTAAACTGCGAATACGTGAAGAGAGCCAGAATTTGGCTCCAAAATATGGCTCAGGCCTCGAAATTGGGATATTTGGGTTATTTTGAAAACTGCAGGGGAGTTTGTGCAAAATGTGACTCACTGCCGCTTTCATTACTTGGCATATGTTGCGTATAAAAATTCGTAATTTCAAACTGCGAATACGTACCGAGAGCCAGAATTTGGCTCCAAAATATGGCTAAGGCCTCGAAATTGGGATGTTTGGGATATTTTGAAAATTGCATAGGGGATTGGGAAAAATGTGACCAAACGCCGCTTTCAGTACTTGGCATATGTTGGGTATAAAAAGTCGTAATATCAAACTGCGAATACGTGCATAGAGCCAGAATTTGGCTCCAAAATATGGCTCAGGTATCGAAATTGGGATGTTTGGGATATTTTGAAAACTGCAGGGACGTTTGGGACAAATGTGATCAAACGCCGCTTTCAATACTACGCATATGTTGGGTATAAAAAAGTCGTAATTTCAAACTGCAAATACGTGCATAGAGCCAGAATCTGGCTCCAAAATATGGCTCAGGCCTCGAAATTGGGATGTTTGGGATATTTTTAAAACTGCATGGGAGTTTGGGATATTTTTAAAACTGCAGGGGAGTTTGGGACAAATATGACCAAACGCCGCTTTCAGTACTTTGCATATGTTGGGTATAAAAAAGTCGTAATTTCAAACTGCAAATACGTGCATAGAGCCAGAATCTGGCTCCAAAATATGGCTCAGGCCTCGAAATTGGGATGTTTGGGATATTTTGAAAAATGCAGGGGAGATTGGGACAAATGTGACCAAACGCCGCTTTCAGTACTTGGCATATGTTGGGTATAAAAAGTAGGAATTTCCAACTGCGAATACGTGCAGAGAGCCAGAATTTGGCTCCAAGATATGGCTCAGGCCTCGAAATTGGGATATTTGGGATATTTTGAAAACTGCAGGTGAGTTTTTGCAAAATGTGACTCACTGCCTTCGTGTGTAGTCAAGGCCTGCCCTCGTGGTGCCAGGAGGCCTTAGGCGATAGTTGCCAAGTCGTCATTAAATCACATCTCTCGCTATTGAAACATCAAGTAATCAGTGCCCATAGTGCTAAGCTCTCTATGCAAAACCTGTGTCTATTATAACAAAAATTAAGATAACATAGTCTAATATCAAGTGAACAGTTTATACACAAAATAAGTCTGTCGTGTGTATGTAAACAAGGGCCATTTGGAGGTAGGCCCACCCCAGTACCCTTTTGTGTGTGTATTTTTTCAAATAGTGTAACATACTCAGGTAACTAGTGCCCAGACACAGAAACTAGATGCATCCGCTGTATGATAACAAGTGGGAAAATGCAAGTAATGTAATCTAACAAGTGAACAAAACAAATTAAGAGTGCGACACGTGGTAGCAACACTGGCCGTTCATACAGCCTCTTCCAGGCCTATATCAAGTTGGTAAACACCCACGGTCAACACCCACGGCCAGCTCCCACGGCCAGCACCCGCGGTCAACTCCCCCACCGGTCAACACCCCACCTTGTAAGACCATCACCACTGAACAGAAGTGTTCAAAAAATGGCTTTGATAAAAACGTGCATAGAATGCAACATGAAGGTAGATTACCATCAGAGCTTTCAATGCCAACTCTGTTCAGCAGCCATACACAAAAAATGTGCCAACATGACTAACAATTCAAGGAGAAATGGTCCCAGTGACCACTCTGTGTACTGGCTCTGCAAAAAGGATGATGTAACTTTTTTGAAATTGATGGAAATCCTGGATAAAACTCCCGCCGAAAACAGAGAATTACTAATTAATGCCTGCATAGCAATTTCTAATGTCTTCAAACAAACTGTACATGACACCAAGGTACAACCAGCTGTAGCACAGAGCTCTGTGGCAGCGGCGACTGAGCAGGGCGCGGAGTCGGGGATGCCTGAGCAGGGCACGGAGTCGGGGATGCCTGAGCAGGGCACGGAGTCGGGGATGCCTGAGCAGGGCACGGAGTCGGGGATGCCTGAGCAGGGCACGGAGTCGGGGATGCCTGAGCAGGGCGCGGAGTCGGGGATGCCTGAGCAGGGCGCGGAGTCGGGGATGCCTGAGCAGGGCACGGAGTCGGGGACCCCGGTGCAGTGCGCGGTGTCACAGGCACCGGAGCAGAGCGCGGTGTCACAGGCACCGGAGCAGAGCGCGGTGTCACAGGCACCGGAGCAGAGCGCGGTGTCACAGGCCCCGGAGCAGAGCGTGGTGTCACAGGCCCCGGAGCAGAGCGTGGTGTCACAGGCCCCGGAGCAGAGCGTGGTGTCACAGGCCCTGGAGCAGAGCGTGGTGTCACAGGCACCGGAGCAGAGCGCGGTGTCACAGGCACCGGAGCAGAGCGCGGTGTCACAGGCACCGGAGCAGGGCACAGTGTCACAGGCACCGGAGCAGGGCACAGTGTCGGGGGCGCCGCAGCAGAGTGCGGTCCCTGGCAGAGGGACACAAACAAAACAAGGCCCCAAAATCTGTTGGTATTACAGATGGGCTACCTGTAAGCATGGGGAATCGGGAAGAATAAATGGAACATGTACACACGATCACCCTAGAAAGTGCAGAAACCTCCTCAATACAGGTAAATGTACCAAAAGCTGTGAATTCTTTCACCCAGAAATTAGCAAGAACTCCTTGGACAGGAAAGAGTGCTTCAATGCTGAATGCCCAGCTTTTCATATAAGAGGTACCAGGCGAATAAAACCGACAGACTACCACTATGAAAACAGCCACTACTCCATCAACCGGGATAATTTTTTAGCAAGAGGAGGAGGAGGAGAAGAATGGCTAAAAATGACCAGACTCTACCACCAACTCGGTCAAATGCTAGAGAGGACGCAAACACAGTGGCCTCCTTACCAGAGCCTCAGATATTAACACCAATTAAAGCATACAGCACTTCCACTAACACGATAACATCATTTATATTTGCCAACATCCAGGGTATAAAAACACGCAAATCCAACAAACTTCATTTTATAGATGGTCTCCTTCATGAGGCAAATGTAGTGTTTGCAGCCCTAACGGAAACTCACACACAGGACTACCTTGATGGTGAAATATGGATCTCAGAATACAATCTCTTCAGATGTGATAGGAAACACCGGCTTCAGGGTGGGGTCAGCCTCTACATCAAAGACACACTCATCTGTACTGAGCTGCTAAACACCTCAAATGATATGGTGGAAGTGCTGATAGTCAAAATAGAGATCCTAAATGTAGTTGTTATCCTTGTATATAAGTCACCGGAGGCAAACCCTCAGCAGTTTAAAGACCAACTAATGCAAATAGAGCACTGCTTGGAAAACGTCACAAATCCAGCTCCGAACATCATCCTGCTTGGGGACTTCAACCTACGGCACCTGAAATGGAAGCACCTGGATAATACAGTAATATCAGAAAGAATACCAGGAAGTAGCCTAAGTGAGCAGGCACATGCAAATGACCTGCTACGGATGTGCTATAGGTTTGCCTTAAACCAGCAAATAGTAGAACCAACTAGGAAGGAGAACACGCTGGACCTTATTTTCACTAATAATGATGAGTTGATCGGGAACATAATGATTACAAATACCTGTTACTCAGATCACAATTTAATTGAAGTTCTGACAACCATGGGGAATGGACCTTCAAAACCAGTCCAGATTCCCGGTGGAGGAGATTTCAGCAAATTCAACTTCAATAATAAACGGATAAACTGGGAGCAAATAAACCAGGACTTCACAAAAATAAACTGGGTAGAACAGCTAGGAAATGCAAACCTGAACCAGTGCCTGGAAAAAATAAGCTCAGTAGCACTAGAAATATGTTCAAACCGCATACCCCTAAGAAAAAAGAGAAAGAGATGCAGATTGGAACGGGAACGTCGTTCCCTATATAGGCGAAGAAAACGAATCGCGGAACAACTTGAGAGTCGCACCCTATCTCAAGAACGGCGAAGAAGGTTAGGTAGAGAAATAGAAACAATTGAACTCAAGCTACAAGAATCATACAAAACCCAGGAGAGGCAAAGAGAGCAAAAGGCCATCAGTGAAATAGAGAGAAATTCGAAATATTTTTTCTCCTATGCAAAATCAAGATAAAAAACCACATCTAGTATCGGGCCCCTGCGAAAGGGAGATGGAACTTTCACAGATGACAACAAAGAAATGAGCGAGTTACTGAGGAAGCAGTACGACTCTGTTTTCAGTGAGCCATTAAATGCACTAAAGATTGATAACCCAAATGAATTTTTCATGGATATGATACCAACATCAAATCATATATCAGACGCGCCTTATCCCCACTAGATTTTGAAGAAGCCATAAACAGTATGCCTATGCACTCTGCACCAGGCCCGGATTCTTGGAACTCCATATTCATCAAGAACTGTAAAAAACCACTATCGCAAGCCCTTCACATTCTTTGGAGACAAAGCCTAGATACTGGCGTTATCCCTGACATACTAAAAACAGCAGAGATAGCACCACTCCATAAAGGAGGAAATAAGGCAGAGGCAAAAAATTACAGACCGATAGCACTAACATCGCACATCATAAAATTTTTTGAGAGAGTGCTAAGAAGTAAGATCACAAAATACATGGAATCACAGCATCTCCATAACCCCGGACAACATGGTTTCAGAACAGGGCGCTCTTGCCTGTCGCAGTTGCTGGACCACTATGATATGGCATTAGATGCTATGGAAGACAAACAAAACGCTGATGTAATTTACACAGATTTCGCAAAAGCTTTTGATAAATGTGACCATGGTGTTATTGCACATAAAATGCGTTCAAAAGGAATTACCGGGAAAATAGGCAGATGGATCTACAATTTCCTGACTGACAGAACCCAATGTGTAATAGTCAACAAAATAAAATCCAGCCCATCAACCGTGAAGACCTCAGTCCCCCAGGGTACTGTGCTTGCTCCAGTAGTTTTTCTCATCCTCATATCGGACATAGACCAGAACACAACCTATAGCACTGTATCATCCTTTGCAGATGACACTAGGATTTTCATGAGAGTTGGCAACATAGAGGACACGGCAAACCTCCAATCAGATGTAGATCAGGTCTTTCTATGGGCTACAGAAAATAATATGGTGTTCAACGAGGATAAGTTTCAGCTCATGCGCTACGGAAAAAAATAAAATATAAAAACAGAAACCACGTACAAAACTCAGGCAAATCATAACATAGAACGAAAAGGCAATGTAAAGGACCTGGGTGTACTCATGTCGGAAGACCTTACCTTTAAAGAACACAATAAAGTAGCCGTCACAACTGCAAGAAAAATGACAGGTTGGATAACAAGAACTTTTCACACTAGAGATGCTATACCGATGATGATACTTTTCAAAACGCTTGTGCTCTCTAGAGTGGAGTACTGCTGCACAATGACAGCCCCTTTCAAAGCTGGAGAAATTGCTGACCTAGAGAGCGTGCAGAGATCCTTTACTGCTAGAATCCACTCAGTAAAACATCTAAATTACTGGGACCGACTAAAGAGCCTAAATCTGTACTCCCTTGAGCGCAGGCGGGAGAGATACATAATAATTTACACGTGGAAAATAATTGAGGGGCTAGTCCCAAACCTGCACACAGAAATAACACCACATGACACCAGAAGACATGGCAGGATGTGCAGAATACCCCCGTTGAAAAGCAGAGGTGCAACAGATACACTGAGAGAGAACTCTATCAACATCAGAGGCCCGAGACTGTTCAACACGCTTCCACTACACATAAGGGGCATAACTGGCCGACCCCTCACAGTGTTCAAGAGAGAACTGGATAAGCACCTCCAAAGGATACCTGATCAACCAGGCTGTGACTCATACGTTAGGCTGCGAGCAGCCGCGTCTAACAGCCTGGTTGATCAGTCCAGCAACCAGGAGGCCTGGTCGACGACCGGGCCGCGGGGACACTAAGCCCCGGAAGCACCTCAAGGTAGCCTCAAGGTAGCTGCGGCTTTCATTACTTGGCATATATTGGGTATAAAAAGTCGTAATTTCAAACTGCGAATACGTACCGAGAGCCAGAATTTGGCTCCAAAATATGGCTAAGGCCTCGAAATTGGGATGTTTGGGATATTTTGAAAATTGCATAGGGGATTGGAACAAATGTGTCCAAACGCCGCTTTCAGTACTTGGCATATGTTGGGTATAAAAAGTCGTAATATCAAACTGCGAATACGTGCAGAGAGCCAGAATTTGGCTCCAAAATATGGCTCAGGCATCGAAATTGGGATATTTGGGATATTTTGAAAACTGCAGGGGAGTTTTTGCAAAATTTGACTCACTGCCGCTTTCAGTGCTTGGCATATGTTGTGTATAAAAAGTCGTAATTTCAAACTGCCAATTCGTGCATAGAGCCAGAATCTGGCTCCAAAATATGGCTCAGGCCTCGAAATTGGGATGTTTGGGATATTTTTAAACTGCAGGGGAGTTTGGGACAAATATGACCAAACGCCGCTTTCAGTACTTCGCATATGTTGGGTATAAAAAATCGTAATTTCAAACTGCGAATACGTGCAGAGAGCCAGAATTTGGCTCCAAAATATGGCTCAGGCCTCGAAATTGGGATATTTGGGATATTTTGAAAATTGCAGGGGAGTTTTTGCAAAATGTGACTCACTGCTGTTTTCAGTCCTTGGCATATGTTGGGTAAAAAAAGTCGTAATTTCAAGCTGCGAATACGTGCAGAGAGCCTGAATTTGGCTCCAAAACATGGCTCAGGCCTCGAAATTGGGATCTTTGTGATATTTTGAATACTGCAGGGGAATTTATGCAAAATTTGACACACTGCCGTTTTTAGTACTTTGCATATCTTGGGTATAAAAAGTCGTATTTTCAAACTGCGAATACGTGCAAAGAGTCAGAATTTTGCTCCAAAATATAGCTCAGGCCTCGAAATTGGGATGCTTGGGATATTTTGAAAACTGCAGGGGAGTTTGTGCAAAATGTGACTCACTGCCGTTTTCAGTACTTGGAATATGTTGTGTAAAAAAAGTCGTAATTTCAAACTGCGAATACGTCCAGAGAGCCAGAATTTTGCTCCAAAATATGACTCAGGCCTTGAAATTGGGATGTTTGGGATATTTTGAAAAATGCATGGGAGATTGGGACAAATGTGACCAAACGCCGCTTTCAGTACTCTGCATATGTTGAGTATAAAAAGTAGTAATTTCAAACTGCGAACACGTGCAGAGAGCCAGAATTTAGCTCCAAAATATGGCTCAGGCCTCGAAATTGATATATTTGGGATATTTTGAAAACTGCAGGGGAGTTTGTGCAAAATGTGACTCATTGCCGCTTTCAGTACTTGGCTTATGTTGTTTATGAAAAGTCGAAATTTCAAACTGCGAATACGTACCGAGAGCCAGAATTTGGCTCCAAAATATGGCTAAGGCCTCGAAATTGGGATGTTTGGGATATTTTGAAAATTGCATGGGGGATTTTGACAAATGTGACCAAACGCCGCTTTCAGTACTTGGCATTTGTTGGGTATAAAAAGTCATAATATCATTCTGCGAATACGTGCAGAGAGCCAGAATTTGGCTCCAAAATATGGCTCAGGCCACGAAATTGGGATGTTTGGGATATTTTGAAAACTGCAGGGGAGATTGTGCAAAATGTGACTCACTGCCGCTTTCAGTACTTGGCATATGTTGGGTATAAAAAGTCGTTATATCAAACTGCGAATACGTGCAAAGAGCCAGAACTTGGCTCCAAAATTTGGCTCAGGCCACGATATTGGGACTTTTGGGATATTTGGAAAACTGCAGAAAGGTTGGAGACAAATGTGACCAAACACCGCTTTCAGTACTTCGCATATGTTGGGTATAAAAAAGTCGTAATTTCAAACTGTGAATACGTGCAGAGAGCCAGAATTAGGCTCTAAAATATTGCTCAGGCCTCGAAATTGGGATGTTTGGGATATTTTGAAAACTGCAGGGGAGTTCGTACAAAATGTGACTCACTGCCGCTTTCAGTACTTGGAATATGTTGGTATAAAAAGTCGTAATATCAAACTGCGAAAACGTGCAGAGAGCCAGAATTTGCCTCCAAAATATTGCTCAGGCCTCGAAATTGGGATGTTTGGGTTATTTTGAAAACTGCAGGGGTGTTTGTGCAAAATGTGACTCACTGCTGCTTTCAGTACTTGGCATATGTTGGGTATAAAAAATCGTAATATAAAACTGCGAAAACGTGCAGAGTGCCAGAATTTGGCTCCAAAATATGGCTCAGGCCTCGATATTGGGATGTTTGGGATATTTTGAAAACTGCAGGGAGGTTTGGGACAAATGTAACCAAAGCCGCTTTTAGTACTTCGCATATGTTGGATATAAAAAGTCGTAATTTCAAATTGCGAATACGTGCAAAGAGCCAGAATTTGGCTCCAAAATATGGCTACGTCCTCTTAATTGAGATGTTTGGGATATTTTGAAAACTGCAGGGAAGTTTGAGCAAAATGTGACTCACTGCCGCTTTCAGTACTTGACATACGTTGGTATAAAAAGTCGTAATATCAAACTGCAAATACGTGCAAAGAACCAGAATTTGACTCCAAAATATGGCTCAGGCCTCGATATTGGGATGTTTGGGATATTTTGAAAACTGCAGGTTAGTTTGTGCAAAATTTGACAAACTGCCGCTTTTAGTACTTGGAATATGTTGTGTATAAAAAGTCCTAATTTCAAACTGCGAATACGTGCATAGAGCTAGAATCTGGCTCCAAAATATGGCTCAGGCCTCGAAATTGGGATGTTTGGGATATTTTGAAAACTGCAGGGACGTTTGGGACAAATGTGACTAAACGCCTCTTTCAGTACTTCACTTATGTTGGGTATAAAAAGTCGTAATTTCAAACTGCGAATACGTGCAGAGAGCCAGAATTTGGCTCCAAAATATGGCTCAGGCCTCGAAATTGGGATGTTTTGGATATTTTGAAAACTGCAGGGAAGTTTGTGCAAAATGTGACTCACTGCCGCTTTCAGTACTTGGCATATGTTGGGTATAAAAATTCGTTATATAAAACTGCGAATACGTGTAAAGAGGCAGAATTTGGCTCCAAAATATGGCTCAGGCCTCGATATTGGGACTTTTGGGATATTTGGAAAACTGCAGGGAGGTTGGAGACAAATGTGACCAAACGCAGCTTTCAGTACTTTGCATATGTTGGGTATAAAAAAGTCGTAATTTCAAACTGCGAATACGTGCAGAGAGCTAGAATTAGGCTGCAAAATATTGCTCAGGTCTCGAAATTAGGATGTTTGGGATATTTTGAAAACTGCAGGGGAGTTTGTGCAAAATGTGACTCACTGCCGCTTTCAGTACTTGGCATATGTTGGTATAAAAAGTCGTATTATCAAACTGCGAAAACGTGCAGAGAGCCAGAATTTGCCTCCAAAATATTGCTCAGGCCTCGAAATTGGGATGTTTGGGTTATTTTGAAAACTGCAGGGGTGTTTGTGCAAAATGTGACTCACTGCTGCTTTCAGTACTTGGCATATGTTGGGTATAAAAAATCGTAATATAAAACTGCGAAAACGTGCAGAGAGCCAGAATTTGGCTCCAAAATATGGCTCAGGCCTCGATATTGGGATGTTTGGGATATTTTGAAAACTGCAGGGAGGTTTGGGACAAATGTAACCAAAGCCGCTTTTAGTACTTCGCATATGTTGGATATAAAAAGTCGTAATTTCAAATTGCGAATACGTGCAAAGAGCCAGAATTTGGCTCCAAAATATGGCTACGTCCTCTTAATTGAGATGTTTGGGATATTTTGAAAACTGCAGGGAAGTTTGAGCAAAATGTGACTCACTGCCGCTTTCAGTACTTGACATACGTTGGTATAAAAAGTCGTAATATCAAACTGCAAATACGTGCAAAGAACCAGAATTTGACTCCAAAATATGGCTCAGGCCTCGATATTGGGATGTTTGGGATATTTTGAAAACTGCAGGTTAGTTTGTGCAAAATTTGACACACTGCCGCTTTTAGTACTTGGCATATGTTGGGTATAAAAAGTAGTATTTTCAAACTGCGAATTCGTGCAAAGAGCCAGAATTTGGCTCCAAAATATAGCTCAGGCCTCGAAATTGGGATGCTTGGGATATTTTGAAAACTGCAGGAGAGTTTGTGCAAAATGTGACTCACTGCCACTTTCAGTACTTGGAATATGTTGTGTATAAAAAGTCCTAATTTCAAACTGCGAATACGTGCATAGAGCTAGAATCTGGCTCCAAAATATGGCTCAGGTTTCGAAATTGGGATGTTTGGGATATTTTGAAAACTGCAGGGACGTTTGGGACAAATGTGACTAAACGCCTCTTTCAGTACTTCACTTATGTTGGGTATAAAAAGTCGTAATTTCAAACTGCGAATACGTGCAGAGAGCCAGAATTTGGCTCCAAAATATGGCTCAGGCCTCGAAATTGGGATGTTTTGGATATTTTGAAAACTGCAGGGGAGTTTGTGCAAAATGTGACTCACTGCCGCTTTCAGTACTTGGCATATGTTGGGTATAAAAATTCGTTATATAAAACTGCGAATACGTGTAAAGAGGCAGAACTTGGCTCCAAAATATGGCTCAGGCCTCGATATTGGGACTTTTGGGATATTTGGAAAACTGCAGGGAGGTTGGAGACAAATGTGACCAAACGCAGCTTTCAGTACTTTGCATATGTTGGGTATAAAAAAGTCGTAATTTCAAACTGCGAATACGTGCAGAGAGCTAGAATTAGGCTCCAAAATATTGCTCAGGTCTCGAAATTAGGATGTTTGGGATATTTTGAAAACTGCAGGGGAGTTTGTGCAAAATGTGACTCACTGCCGCTTTCAGTACTTGGCATATGTTGGGTATAAAAAGTCGTAATTTCAAACTGCGAATACGTGCATAGAGCCAGAATCTGGCTCCAAAATATGGCTCAGGCCTCGAAATTGGGATGTTTGGGATATTTTTAAAACTGCTGGGGAGTTTGGGACAAATATAACCAAACGCCGCTTTCAGTACTTCGCATATGTTGGGTATAAAAAATCGTAATATAAAACTGCGAAAACGTGCAGAGAGCCAGAATTTGGCTCCAAAATATGGCTCAGGCCTCGATATTGGGATGTTTGGGATATTTTGAAAACTGCAGGGAGGTTTGGGACAAATGTAACCAAAGCCGCTTTTAGTACTTCGCATATGTTGGATATAAAAAGTCGTAATTTCAAATTGCGAATACGTGCAAAGAGCCAGAATTTGGCTCCAAAATATGGCTACGTCCTCTTAATTGAGATGTTTGGGATATTTTGAAAACTGCAGGGAAGTTTGAGCAAAATGTGACTCACTGCCGCTTTCAGTACTTGACATACGTTGGTATAAAAAGTCGTAATATCAAACTGCAAATACGTGCAAAGAACCAGAATTTGACTCCAAAATATGGCTCAGGCCTCGATATTGGGATGTTTGGGATATTTTGAAAACTGCAGGTTAGTTTGTGCAAAATTTGACACACTGCCGCTTTTAGTACTTGGCATATGTTGGGTATAAAAAGTAGTATTTTCAAACTGCGAATTCGTGCAAAGAGCCAGAATTTGGCTCCAAAATATAGCTCAGGCCTCGAAATTGGGATGCTTGGGATATTTTGAAAACTGCAGGAGAGTTTGTGCAAAATGTGACTCACTGCCGCTTTCAGTACTTGGAATATGTTGTGTATAAAAAGTCCTAATTTCAAACTGCGAATATGTGCATAGAGCTAGAATCTGGCTCCAAAATATGGCTCAGGCCTCGAAATTGGGATGTTTGGGATATTTTGAAAACTGCAGGGACGTTTGGGACAAATGTGACTAAACGCCTCTTTCAGTACTTCACTTATGTTGGGTATAAAAAGTCGTAATTTCAAACTGCGAATACGTGCAGAGAGCCAGAATTTGGCTCCAAAATATGGCTCAGGCCTCGAAATTGGGATGTTTTGGATATTTTGAAAACTGCAGGGGAGTTTGTGCAAAATGTGACTCACTGCCGCTTTCAGTACTTGGCATATGTTGGGTATAAAAATTCGTTATATAAAACTGCGAATACGTGTAAAGAGGCAGAATTTGGCTCCAAAATATGGCTCAGGCCTCGATATTGGGACTTTTGGGATATTTGGAAAACTGCAGGGAGGTTGGAGACAAATGTGACCAAACGCAGCTTTCAGTACTTTGCATATGTTGGGTATAAAAAAGTCGTAATTTCAAACTGCGAATACGTGCAGAGAGCTAGAATTAGGCTGCAAAATATTGCTCAGGTCTCGAAATTAGGATGTTTGGGATATTTTCAAAACTGCAGGGGAGTTTGTGCAAAATGTGACTCACTGCCGCTTTCAGTACTTGGCATATGTTGGTATAAAAAGTCGTATTATCAAACTGCGAAAACGTGCAGAGAGCCAGAATTTGCCTCCAAAATATTGCTCAGGCCTCGAAATTGGGATGTTTGGGTTATTTTGAAAACTGCAGGGGTGTTTGTGCAAAATGTGACTCACTGCTGCTTTCAGTACTTGGCATATGTTGGGTATAAAAAATCGTAATATAAAACTGCGAAAACGTGCAGAGAGCCAGAATTTGGCTCCAAAATATGGCTCAGGCCTCGATATTGGGATGTTTGGGATATTTTGAAAACTGCAGGGAGGTTTGGGACAAATGTAACCAAAGCCGCTTTTAGTACTTCGCATATGTTGGATATAAAAAGTCGTAATTTCAAATTGCGAATACGTGCAAAGAGCCAGAATTTGGCTCCAAAATATGGCTACGTCCTCTTAATTGAGATGTTTGGGATATTTTGAAAACTGCAGGGAAGTTTGAGCAAAATGTGACTCACTGCCGCTTTCAGTACTTGACATACGTTGGTATAAAAAGTCGTAATATCAAACTGCAAATACGTGCAAAGAACCAGAATTTGACTCCAAAATATGGCTCAGGCCTCGATATTGGGATGTTTGGGATATTTTGAAAACTGCAGGTTAGTTTGTGCAAAATTTGACACACTGCCGCTTTTAGTACTTGGCATATGTTGGGTATAAAAAGTAGTATTTTCAAACTGCGAATTCGTGCAAAGAGCCAGAATTTGGCTCCAAAATATAGCTCAGGCCTCGAAATTGGGATGCTTGGGATATTTTGAAAACTGCAGGAGAGTTTGTGCAAAATGTGACTCACTGCCGCTTTCAGTACTTGGAATATGTTGTGTATAAAAAGTCCTAATTTCAAACTGCGAATACGTGCATAGAGCTAGAATCTGGCTCCAAAATATGGCTCAGGCCTCGAAATTGGGATGTTTGGGATATTTTGAAAACTGCAGGGACGTTTGGGACAAATGTGACTAAACGCCTCTTTCAGTACTTCACTTATGTTGGGTATAAAAAGTCGTAATTTCAAACTGCGAATACGTGCAGAGAGCCAGAATTTGGCTCCAAAATATGGCTCAGGCCTCGAAATTGGGATGTTTTGGATATTTTGAAAACTGCAGGGGAGTTTGTGCAAAATGTGACTCACTGCCGCTTTCAGTACTTGGCATATGTTGGGTATAAAAATTCGTTATATAAAACTGCGAATACGTGTAAAGAGGCAGAATTTGGCTCCAAAATATGGCTCAGGCCTCGATATTGGGACTTTTGGGATATTTGGAAAACTGCAGGGAGGTTGGAGACAAATGTGACCAAACGCAGCTTTCAGTACTTTGCATATGTTGGGTATAAAAAAGTCGTAATTTCAAACTGCGAATACGTGCAGAGAGCTAGAATTAGGCTCCAAAATATTGCTCAGGTCTCGAAATTAGGATGTTTGGGATATTTTGAAAACTGCAGGGGAGTTTGTGCAAAATGTGACTCACTGCCGCTTTCAGTACTTGGCATATGTTGGTATAAAAAGTCGTATTATCAAACTGCGAATACGTGCAAAGAGACAGAATTTGGCTTCAAAATATGGCTCAAGCCTCGATATTGGGATGTTGGGATATTTTGAAAACTGCAGGGGAGTTTGGTCAAAATGTGACTCACTGCCGCTTTCAGTACTTGGCATATGTTGGGTATAAAAAGTCGTAATTTCAAACTGCGAATACGTGCATAGAGCCAGAATCTGGCTCCAAAATATGGCTCAGGCCTCGAAATTGTAATGTTTGGGATATTTTTAAAACTGCTGGGGAGTTTGGGACAAATATAACCAAACGCCGCTTTCAGTACTTCGCATATGTTGGGTATAAAAAAGTCGTAATTTCAAACTGCGAATACGTGCAGAGAGCCAGAATTTGGCTCCAAAATATGGCTCAGGCCTCGAAATTGGGATATTTGGGATATTTTGAAAACCGCAGGAAGTTTGTGCAAAATGTGACTCACTGCAGCCTTCAGTACATTTCCATATGTTGGGTATAATAAGTTGTAATTTCAAACAGCAAATATGTAACGAGAGCCAAAATTTGGCTCCAAAATATGGCTAAGGCCTCGAAATTGGGATGTTTTGGATATTATGAAATTTGCATTGGGGATTGGGACAAATGTGATCAAACGCCGCTTTCAGTACTTTTTCATACGTTGGGTATAAAAAGTCGTAATATCAAACTGGAATACGTGCAGAGAGCCAGAATTTGGCTCCAATATATAGCTCAGGCTTCGAAATTGGGATATTTGGGATATTTTGAAAACTGCAGGGGAGTTTGTGCAAAATGTGACTCACTGCCACTTTCAGTACTTGGCATATGTTGGGTATAAAAAATCGTAATTTCAAACTGCGAATACGTGCAGAGAGCCTGAATTTGGCTCCAAAACATGGCTCAGGCCTCGAAATTGGGATGTTTGAGATATTTTGAAAACTGCAGGGGAGTTTGTGCAAAATGTGACTCACTGCCGCTTTCAGTACTTGGCATATGTTGTGTATAAAAAGTCTTAATTTCAAACTGCGAATACGTGCATAGAGCCGTAATCTGGCTCCAAAATATGGCTCAGGCCTCGAAATTGGGATGTTTGGGATATTTTGAAAACTGCAGGGACGTTTGGGACAAATGGGACTAAACGCCGCTTTCAGTACTTCACTTATGTTGGGTATAAAAATCGTAATTTCAAACTGCGAATACGTGCAGAGAGCAATAATTTGGCTCCAAAATATTGCTCAGGCCTCGAAATTGGGATGTTTGGGATATTTTGAAAACTTTAGGGGAGTTTGTGCAAAATGTGACTCACTGCTGCTCTCAGTACTTGGCATATGTTGGGTATAAAAATTCGTTATATAAAACTGCGAATACGTGCAAAGAGCCAGAATTTGGCTCCAAAATATGGCTCAGGCCTCGATATTGGGACTTTTGGGATATTTGGAAAACTGCAGGGAGGTTGGAGACAAATGTGACCAAACGCAGCTTTCAGTACTTTGCATATGTTGGGTATAAAAAAGTCGTAATTTCAAACTGCGAATACGTGCAGAGAGCTAGAATTAGGCTCCAAAATACTGCTCAGGTCTCGAAATTAGGATGTTTGGGATATTTTGAAAACTGCAGGGGAGTTTGTGCAAAATGTGACTCACTGCCGCTTTCAGTACTTGGCATATGTTGGTATAAAAAGTCGAATTATCAAACTGCGAATACGTGCAAAGAGACAGAATTTGGCTCCAAAATATGGCTCAGGCCTCGAAATTGGGAAGTTTGGGATATTTTTAAAACTGCAGGGGAGTTTGGTCGAAATGTGACTCACTGCCGCTTTCAGTACTTGGCATATGTTGGTATGAAAAGTCGTATTATCAAACTGCGAATACGTGCAAAGAGCCAGAATTTGGCTCCAAAATATGGCTCAAGCCTCGATATTGGGATGTTTGGGATATTTTGAAAAATGCAGGGAGGTTTTAGACAAATGTGACCAAACGCGGCTTTCAATACTACGCATATGTTGGGTATAAATAATTCGTAATTTCAAACTGCAAGTACGTGCATAGAGCCAGAATCTGGCTCCAAAATATCGCTCAGGCCTCGAAATTGGGATGTTTGGGATATTTTTAAAACTGCAGGGGAGTTTGTGCAAAATGTGACTCACTGCCGCCTTCAGTACTTGCCATATCTTGGGTATAAAAAGTCGTAATTTCAAACAGCGAATACGTACCGAGAGCCAGAATTTGGCTCCAAAATATGGCTCAGGCCTCGAAATTGGGATATTTGGGATATTTTGAAAACTGCAGGGGAGTTTGTGCAAAATGTGACTCACTGCCGCCTTCAGTACTTGCCATATCTTGGGTATAAAAAGTCGTAATATCAAACAGCGAATACGTACCGAGAGCCGGAATTAGGCTCCAAAATATGGCTCAGGCCTCAATATTGGGATGTTTGGGATATTTTGAAAACTGCAGGGAGGTTTGGGACAAATGTGACCAAACGCCGCTTTTAGTACTTCGTATATGTTGGGTATAAAAAGTCGTAATTTCAAACTGCGAATACGTGCAAAGAGCCTGAATTTGGCTCCAAAATATGGCTCAGGCATCGAAATTGGGATGTTTGGGATATTTTTAAAACTGCAGGGGAGTTTGGGACAAATATGACCAAACGCCGCTTTCAGTACTTCGCATATGTTGGGTTTAAAAAAGTCGTAATTTCAAACTGTGAATACGTGCAGAGAGCCAGAATTTGGCTCCAAAATATGGCTCAGGCCTCGAAATTGGGATATTTGGGATATTTTGAAAACTGCAGGGGAGTTTGTGCAAAATGTGACTCACTGCCGCCTTCAGTACTTGCCATATCTTGGGTATAAAAAGTCGTAATTTCAAACAGCGAATACGTACCGAGAGCCAGAATTTGGCTCCAAAATATGGCTCAGGCCTCAATATTGGGATGTTTGGGATATTTTGAAAACTGCAGGGAGGTTTGGGACAAATGTGACCAAACGCCGCTTTTAGTACTTCGCATATGTTGGGTATAAAAAGTCGTAATTTCAAACTGTGAATACGTGCAGAGAGCCAGAATTTGGCTCCAAAATATGGCTCAGGCATCGAAATTGGGATGTTTGGGATATTTTGAAAACTGCAGGGACGTTTGGGACAAATGTGACTCACTGCCGCTTTCAGTACTTGGCATATGTTGTGTATAAAAAGTCCTAATTTCAAACTGCGAATACGTGCATAGAGCCAGAATCTGGCTCCAAAATATGGCTAAGGCCTCGAAATTGGAATGTTTGGGATATTTTGAAAATTACATAGGGGATTGGGACAAATGTGACCAAACGCCACTTTCAGTACTTGGCATATGTTGGGTATAAAAAGTCGTAATATCAAACTGCGAATACGTGCAGAGAGCCAGAATTTGGCTCCAAAATATGGCTCAGGCATCGAAATTGGGATGTTTGGGATATTTTGAAAACTGCAGGGACGTTTGGGACAAATGTGACCAAACGCCGCTTTCAATACTACGCATATGTTGGGTATAAAAAATTCGTAATTTCAAACTGCAAATACGTACAGAGAGCCAGAATTTGGCTCCAAAATATGGGTCAGGCCTTGAAATTGGGATATTTGGGATATTTTGAAAACTGCAGGGGAGTTTGTGCAAAATGTGACTCACTGCCGCTTTCAGTGCTTGGTATATGTTGTGTATAAAAAGTCGTAATTTCAAACTGCCAATTAGTGCATAGAGCCAGAATCTGTCTCCAAAATATGGCTCAGGCCTCGAAATTGGGATGTTTGGGATATTTTTAAAACTGCAGGGGAGTTTGGGACAAATATGACTAAACGCCGCTTTCAGTACTTCGCATATGTTGGGTATAAAAAATCATAATTTCAAACTGCGAATACGTGCAGAGAGCCAGAATTTGGCTCCAAAATATGGCTCAGGCCTCGAAATTGGGATATTTGGGATATTTTGAAAACTGCAGGGGAGTTTGTGCAAAATGTGACTCACTGCCGTTTTCAGTACTTGGAATATGTTGTGTAAAAAAAGTCGTAATTTCAAACTGCGAATACGTCAAGAGAGCCAGAATTTTGCTCCAAAATATGGCTCAGGCCTTGAAATTGGGATGTTTGGGATATTTTGAAAAATGCATGGGAGATTAGGACAAATGTGACCAAACGCCGCTTTCAGTACTCTGCATATGTTGAGTATAAAAAGTAGTAATTTCAAAATGCGAACACGTGCAGAGAGCCAGAATTTAGCTCCAAAATATGGCTCAGGCCTCGAAATTGAGATATTTGGGATATTTTGAAAACTGCAAGGGAGTTTGTGCAAAATGTGACTCACTGCCGCTATCAGTACTTTGCATATGTTGTGTATGAAAAGTCGTAATTTCAAACTGCGAATACGTACCGAGAGCCAGAATTTGGCACCAAAATATGGCTAAGGCCTCGAAATTGGGATGTTTGGGATATTTTGAAAATTGCATGGGGGATTTTGACAAATGTGACCAAATGCCGCTTTCAGTACTTGGCATTTGTTGGGTAAAAAAAGTCGTAATATCAATCTGCAAATACGTGCAGAGAGCCAGAATTTGGCTCCAAAATATGGCTCAGGCCTCGATATTGGGACTTTTGGGATATTTGGAAAACTGCAGGGAGGATGGAGACAAATGTGACCAAACGCCGCTTTCAGTACTTCGCATATGTTGGGTATAAAAAAGACGTAATTTCAAACTGCGAATACGTGCAGAGAGCCAGAATTAGGCTCCAAAATATTGCTCAGGCCTCGAAATTGGGATGTTTGGGATATTTTGAAAACTGCAGGGGAGTTCATGAAAAATGTGACTCACTGCCGCTTTCAGTACTTGGCATATGTTGGTATAAAAAGTCGTAATATCAAACTGCGAAAACGTGCAGAGAGACAGAATTTGGCTCCAAAATATTGCTCAGGCCTCGAAATTGGGATGTTTGGGTTATTTTGAAAACTGCAGGGGAGTTTGTGCAAAATGTGACTCACTGCTGCTTTCAGTACATGGCATATGTTGGGTATAAAAAATCGTAATATAAAACTGCGAAAACGTGCAGAGCCAGAATTTGGCTCAAAAATATGGCTCAGGCCTCGATATTGGGATGTTTGGGATATTTTGAAAAATGCAGGGAGGTTTGGGACAAATGTGACCAAACGCCGCTTTTAGTACTTCGCATATGTTGGGTATAAAAAGTCGTAATTTCCAACTGCGAAACGTGCAAAGAGCCAGAATTTGGCTCCAAAATATGGCTCCGGCCTCGAAATTGAGATGTTTGGGATATTTTGAAAACTGCAGGGAAGTTTGAGCAAAATGTGGCTCACTGCCGCTTTCAGTACTTGGCATACGTTGGTATAAAAAGTCGTAATATCAAACTGCGAATTCGTGAAAAGAGCCAGAATTTGGCTCCAAAATATAGCTCAGGCCTCGAAATTGGGATGCTTGGGATATTTTGAAAACTGCAGGAGAGTTTGTGCAAAATGTGACTCACTGCCTCTTTCAGTACTTGGAATATGTTGTGTATAAAAAGTCCTAATTTCAAACTGTGAATACGGTCAGAGAGCCAGAACCAGGCTCCAAAATATTGCTCAGGCCTCGAAATTGGGATGTTTGGGATATTTTTAAAACTGCAGGGGAGTTTGGGACAAATATGACCAAACGCCGCTTTCAGTACTTTGCATATGTTGGGTTTAAAAATTTCGTAATTTCAAACAGTGAATACGTGCAGAGAACCAGAATTTGGCTCCAAAAATATGGTTCAGGCCTAGAAATTGGGATATTTATAAAATGCAGGGGAGTTGGAGACAAATGTGACCAAACGCCGCTTTCAGTACTTCCCATATGTTGAATATAAAAAAGTCGTAATTTCCAACTGCGAATACGTGCAGAGAGCCAGAATTAGGCTCCAAAATATTGCTCAGGCCTCGAAATTAGGATATTTGGGAAATTTTGAAAACTGCAGGGGAGTTTGTGCAAAATGTGACTCACTGCCGCTTTCAGTACTTGGCATATGTTGGGTATAAAAAGTCGTAATTTCAAACTGCAAATACGTGCATAGAGCCAGAATCTGGCTCCAAAATATGGCTCAGGCCTCGAAATTGGGATGTTTGGGATATTTTTAAAACTGCAGGGGAGTTTGGGACAAATATGACCAAACGCCGTTTTCAGTACTTCGCATATGTTGGGTATAAAAAAGTCGTAATTTCAAACTGCGAATACGTGCAGAGAGCCAGAATTTGGCTCCAAAATATGGCTCAGGCCTCGAAATTGGGATCTTTGGAATATTTTGAAAACTGCAGGAAGTTTGTGCAAAATGTGACTCACTGCCTTCAGTACATTTCCATATGTTGGGTATAATAAGTCGTAATTTCAAACAGCGAATACGTAACGAGAGCCAGAATTTGGCTCCAAAATATGGCTAAGGCCTCGAAATTGGGATGTTTTGGATATTATGAAATTTGCAGGGGGGATTGGGACAAATGTGACCAAACGCCGCTTTCAGTACTTTTTCATACGTTGGGTATAAAAAGTCGTAATATCAAACTGCGAATACGTGCAGAGAGACAGAACTTGGCTCCAATATATGGCTCAGGCTTCGAAATTGGGATATTTGGGATATTTTGAAAACTGCAGGGGAGTTTGTGCAAAATGTGACTCACTGCCGCTTTCAGTACTTGGCATATGTTGTGTATAAAAAGTCTTAATTTCAAACTGCGAATACGTGCATAGAGCCGTAATCTGGCTCCAAAATATGGCTCAGGCCTCGAAATTGGGATGTTTGGGATAATTTGAAAACTGCAGGGACGTTTGGGACAAATGTGACTAAACGCCGCTTTCAGTACTTCACTTATGTTGGGTATAAAAAGTCGTAATTCCAAACTGCGAATACGTGCAGAGAGCAATAATTTGGCTCCAAAATATGGCTCAGGCCTCGATATTGGGACTTTTGGGATATTTGGAAAACTGCAGGGAGGTTGGAGACAAATGTGACCAAACGCAGCTTTCAGTACTTTGCATATGTTGAGTATAAAAAAGTCCTAATTTCAAACTGCGAATACGTGCAGAGAGCTAGAATTAGGCTCCAAAATATTGCTCAGGCCTCGAAATTAGGATGTTTGGGATATTTTGAAAACTGCAGGGGAGTTTGTGCAAAATGTGACTCACTGCCGCTTTCAGTACTTGGCATATGTTGGGTTTAAAAAGTCGAAATTTCAAACTGCGAAAACGTGCATAGAGCCAGAATCTGGCTCCAAAATATGGCTCAGGCCTCGAAATTGGGATGTTTGGGATATTTTTAAAACTGCAGGGGAGTTTGGGACAAATATGTCCAAACGCCGCTTTCAGTACTTCGCATATGTTGGGTATAAAAAAGTCGTAATTTCAAACTGCGAATACGTGCAGAGAGCCAGAATTTGGCTCCAAAATATGGCTCAGGCCTCGAAATTCGGATATTTGGGATATTTTGAAAACTGCAGGGGAGTTTGTGCAAAATGTGACTCACTGCCGCCTTCAGTACTTGCCATATCTTGGGTATAAAAAGTCGTAATTTCAAACAGCGAATACGTACCGAGAGCCAGAATTTGGCTTTAAAATATGGCTCAGGCCTCGACATTGGGATGTTTGGGATATTTTGAAAACTGCAGGGAGGTTTGAGACAAATGTGACCAAACGCCGCTTTTAGTACTTCGCATATGTTGCGTATAAAAAGTCGTAATTTCAAACTGCGAATACGTGCAAAGAGCCTGAATTTGGCTCCAAAATATGGCTCCGGCCACGAAATTGAGATGTTTGGGATATTTTGAAAACTGCAGGGAAGTTTGTGCAAAATGTGACTCACTGCCGCTTTCAGTACTTGGCATATGTTGGGTATAAAAAATCGCAAATTTAAACTGCGAATACGTGCAGAGAGCCAGAATTGGGTCCAAAATATGACTCAGGCCTCGAAATTGGGATGTTTGGGATATTTTCAAAACTGCAGGGGAGATTGTGACAAATGTGACCAAACGCCGCTTTCAGTACTTGGCATATGTTGGGTATAAAAGTCCTAATTTCAAACTGCGAATACGTACAGAGGCCTGCATTTGGCTCCAAAATACGGCTCAGGCCACGAAATTAGTATGTTTGGGATATTTTGAAAACTGCAGGGAGGTTTGAGACAAATGTGACCAAACGCCGCTTTCAGTATTACGCATATGTTGGGTATAAAAAATTCGTAATTTCAAACCTCGAATACGTGCAGAGAGCCAGAATTTGACTCCAAAATATTGCTTAGGCCTCGAAATTGGGATGTTTGGGATATTTTGAAAACTGCAGAGTTTGTGCAAAATGTGACTCACTGCTGCTTTCAGTACGTGGTATATGTTGGGTATAAAAAGTCGTAATATCAAACTGCGAATACGGGCATAAAGCCAGAATTTGGCTCCAAAATATGGCTCAGGCCTCGAAATTGGGATGTTTGGGATATTTTTAAAACTGCAGGGGAGTTTGGGACAAATATGACGAAACACCTCTTTCAGTACTTCGCATATATTGGGTATAAAATTCGTAACTTCAAACTGTGAATACGTGCAGAGAGCCAGAATTTGGCTCCAATATATGGCTCAGGCCTTGAAATTGGAATGTTTGGGATATTTTTAAAAATGCAGGGGAGATTGGGACAAATGTGACCAAACGCCGCTTTCAGTACTTCGCATATGCTGGGTATAAAAAGTCGTTATTTTAAACTGCGAATACGTACAGAGAGCCTGAATTTGGGTCCAAAATATGGCTCAGGCCTCGAAATTCGGATGTTTGGGATATTTTGAAAACTGCAGGGGAGTTTGTGCAAAATTTGACTCACTGCCGCTTTTTAGTACTTGGCATATGTTTGGTATAAAAAGTCGTAATATCAAACTGCGAATACGTGCAGATAGCTAGAAGTTGGCTCCAAAATATAACTCAGGCCTCGAAATTGGAATGTTTGGGATATTTTGAAAACTGAAGGGAGATTTGGGACAAATGTCACCAAACGCCGCTTTCAGTACTTCGCATATGTTGTGTATAAAAAGTCGTAATTTCAAACTGTGAATACGTGCAGAGAGCCGGAATTTGGCTCCAAAATATGGCTCAGGCCTCGAAATCGGGATATTTGAGATATTTTGAAAACTGCAGGGGAGTTTGTGCAAAATGTGACTCACTGCCGCCTTCAGTACTTGCCATATCTTGGGTATAAAAAGTCGTAATATCAAACAGCGAATACGTACCGAGAGCCGGAATTTGGCTCCAAAATATGGCTCAGGCCTCGAAATTGGGATATTTAGGATATTTTGAAAACTGCAGAGGAGTTTGTGCAAAATGTGACTCACTGCCGCCTTCAGTACTTGCCATATCTTGGGTATAAAAAGTCGTAATATCAAACAGCGAATACGTACCGAGAGCCGGAATTTGGCTCCAAAATATGGCTCAGGCCTCAATATTGGGATGTTTGGGATATTTTGAAAACTGCAGGGAGGTTTGGGACAAATGTGACCAAACGCCGCTTTTAGTACTTCGTATATGTTGGGTATAAAAAGTCGTAATTTCAAACTGCGAATACGTGCAAAGAGCCTGAATTTGGCTCCAAAATATGGCTCAGGCATCGAAATTGGGATGTTTGGGATATTTTTAAAACTGCAGGGGAGTTTGGGACAAATATGACCAAACGCCGCTTTCAGAACTTCGCATATGTTGGGTTTAAAAAAGTCGTAATTTCAAACTGTGAATACGTGCAGAGAGCCAGAATTTGGCTCCAAAATATGGCTCAGGCCTCGAAATTGGGATATTTGGGATATTTTGAAAACTGCAGGGGAGTTTGTGTAAAATGTGACTCACTGCCGCCTTCAGTACTTGCCATATCTTGGGTATAAAAAGTCGTAATTTCAAACAGCGAATACGTACCGAGAGCCAGAATTTGGCTCCAAAATATGGCTCAGGCCTCAATATTGGGATGTTTGGGATATTTTGAAAACTGCAGGGAGGTTTGGGACAAATGTGACCAAACGCCGCTTTTAGTACTTCGCATATGTTGGGTATAAAAAGTCGTAATTTCAAACTGTGAATACGTGCAAAGAGCCTGAATTTGGCTCCAAAATATGGCTCAGGCATCGAAATTGGGATGTTTGGGATATTTTTAAAACTGCAGGGGAGTTTGGGACAAATATGACCAAACGCCGCTTTCAGTACTTCGCATATGTTGGGTTTAAAAAAGTCGTAATTTCAAACTGTGAATACGTGCAGAGAGCCAGAATTTGGCTCCAAAATATGGCTCAGGCATCGAAATTGGGATGTTTGGGATATTTTGAAAACTGCAGGGACGTTTGGGACAAATGTGACTCACTGCCGCTTTCAGTACTTGGCATATGTTGTGTATAAAAAGTCCTAATTTCAAACTGCGAATACGTGCATAGAGCCAGAATCTGGCTTCAAAATATGGCTAAGGCCTCGAAATTGGAATGTTTGGGATATTTTGAAAATTGCATAGGGGATTGGGACAAATGTGACCAAACGCCACTTTCAGTACTTGGCATATGTTGGGTATAAAAAGTCGTAATATCAAACTGCGAATACGTGCAGAGAGCCAGAATTTGGCTCCAAAATATGGCTCAGGCATCGAAATTGGGAAGTTTGGGATATTTTGAAAACTGCAGGGACGTTTGGGACAAATGTGACCAAACGCCGCTTTCAATACTACGCATATGTTGGGTATAAAAAATTCGTAATTTCAAACTGCAAATACGTACAGAGAGCCAGAATTTGACTCCAAAATATGGGTCAGGCCTTGAAATTGGGATATTTGGGATATTTTGAAAACTGCAGGGGAGTTTGTGCAAAATGTGACTCACTGCCGCTTTCAGTGCTTGGTATATGTTGTGTATAAAAAGTCGTAATTTCAAACTGCCAATTCGTGCATAGAGCCAGAATCTGTCTCCAAAATATGGCTCAGGCCTCGAAATTGAGATGTTTGGGATATTTTTAAAACTGCAGGGGAGTTTGGGACAAATATGACCAAACGCCGCTTTCAGTACTTCGCATATGTTGGGTATAAAAAATCGTAATTTCAAACTGCGAATACGTGCAGAGAGCCAGAATTTGGCTCCAAAATATGGCTCAGGCCTCGAAATTTGGATATTTGGGATATTTTGAAAACTGCAGGGGAGTTTGTGCAAAATGTGACTCACTGCCGTTTTCAGTACTTGGAATATGTTGTGTAAAAAAAGTCGTAATTTCAAACTGCGAATACGTCCAGAGAGCCAGAATTTTGCTCCAAAATATGGCTCAGGCCTTGAAATTGGGATGTTTGGGATATTTTGAAAAATGCATGGGAGATTAGGACAAATGTGACCAAACGCCGCTTTCAGTACTCTGCATATGTTGAGTATAAAAAGTAGTAATTTCAAAATGCGAACACGTGCAGAGAGCCAGAATTTAGCTCCAAAATATGGCTCAGGCCTCGAAATTGAGATATTTGGGATATTTTGAAAACTGCAGGGGAGTTTGTGCAAAATGTGACTCACTGCCGCTATCAGTACTTTGCATATGTTGTGTATGAAAAGTCGTAATTTCAAACTGCGAATACGTACCGAGAGCCAGAATTTGGCACCAAAATATGGCTAAGGCCTCGAAATTGGGATGTTTGGGATATTTTGAAAATTGCATGGGGGATTTTGAGAAATGTGACCAAATGCCGCTTTCAGTACTTGGCATTTGTTGGGTAAAAAAAGTCGTAATATCAATCTGCAAATACGTGCAGAGAGCCAGAATTTGGCTCCAAAATATGGCTCAGGCCTCGATATTGGGACTTTTGGGATATTTGGAAAACTGCAGGGAGGATGGAGACAAATGTGACCAAACGCCGCTTTCAGTACTTCGCATATGTTGGGTATAAAAAAGACGTAATTTCAAACTGCGAATACGTGCAGAGAGCCAGAATTAGGCTCCAAAATATTGCTCAGGCCTCGAAATTGGGATGTTTGGGATATTTTGAAAACTGCAGGGGAGTTCATGAAAAATGTGACTCACTGCCGCTTTCAGTACTTGGCATATGTTGGTATAAAAAGTCGTAATATCAAACTGCGAAAACGTGCAGAGAGACAGAATTTGGCTCCAAAATATTGCTCAGGCCTCGAAATTGGGATGTTTGGGTTATTTTGAAAACTGCAGGGGAGTTTGAGCAAAATGTGACTCACTGCTGCTTTCAGTACATGGCATATGTTGGGTATAAAAAATCGTAATATAAAACTGCGAAAACGTGCAGAGCCAGAATTTGGCTCCAAAATATGGCTCAGGCCTCGATATTGGGATGTTTGGGATATTTTGAAAAATGCAGGGAGGTTTGGGACAAATGTGACCAAACGCCGCTTTTAGTACTTCGCATATGTTGGGTATAAAAAGTCGTAATTTCCAACTGCGAAACGTGCAAAGAGCCAGAATTTGGCTCCAAAATATGGCTCCGGCCTCGAAATTGAGATGTTTGGGATATTTTGAAAACTGCAGGGAAGTTTGAGCAAAATGTGGCTCACTGCCGCTTTCAGTACTTGGCATACGTTGGTATAAAAAGTCGTAATATCAAACTGCGAATTCGTGAAAAGAGCCAGAATTTGGCTCCAAAATATAGCTCAGGCCTCGAAATTGGGATGCTTGGGATATTTTGAAAACTGCAGGAGAGTTTGTGCAAAATGTGACTCACTGCCTCTTTCAGTACTTGGAATATGTTGTGTATAAAAAGTCCTAATTTCAAACTGTGAATACGGTCAGAGAGCCAGAACCAGGCTCCAAAATATTGCTCAGGCCTCGAAATTGGGATGTTTGGGATATTTTTAAAACTGCAGGGGAGTTTGGGACAAATATGACCAAACGCCGCTTTCAGTACTTTGCATATGTTGGGTTTAAAAAAGTCGTAATTTCAAACAGTGAATACGTGCAGAGAACCAGAATTTGGCTCCAAAAATATGGTTCAGGCCTAGAAATTGGGATATTTATAAAATGCAGGGGAGTTGGAGACAAATGTGACCAAACGCCGCTTTCAGTACTTCCCATATGTTGAATATAAAAAAGTCGTAATTTCCAACTGCGAATACGTGCAGAGAGCCAGAATTAGGCTCCAAAATATTGCTCAGGCCTCGAAATTAGGATATTTGGGAAATTTTGAAAACTGCAGGGGAGTTTGTGCAAAATGTGACTCACTGCCGCTTTCAGTACTTGGCATATGTTGGGTATAAAAAGTCGTAATTTCAAACTGCAAATACGTGCATAGAGCCAGAATCTGGCTCCAAAATATGGCTCAGGCCTCGAAATTGGGATGTTTGGGATATTTTTAAAACTGCAGGGGAGTTTGGGACAAATATGACCAAACGCCGTTTTCAGTACTTCGCATATGTTGGGTATAAAAAAGTCGTAATTTCAAACTGCGAATACGTGCAGAGAGCCAGAATTTGGCTCCAAAATATGGCTCAGGCCTCGAAATTGGGATATTTGGAATATTTTGAAAACTGCAGGAAGTTTGTGCAAAATGTGACTCACTGCCTTCAGTACATTTCCATATGTTGGGTATAATAAGTCGTAATTTCAAACAGCGAATACGTAACGAGAGCCAGAATTTGGCTCCAAAATATGGCTAAGGCCTCGAAATTGGGATGTTTTGGATATTATGAAATTTGCAGGGGGGATTGGGACAAATGTGACCAAACGCCGCTTTCAGTACTTTTTCATACGTTGGGTATAAAAAGTCGTAATATCAAACTGCGAATACGTGCAGAGAGACAGAACTTGGCTCCAATATATGGCTCAGGCTTCGAAATTGGGATATTTTGAAAACTGCAGGGGAGTTTGTGCAAAATGTGACTCACTGCCGCTTTCAGTACTTGGCATATGTTGTGTATAAAAAGTCTTAATTTCAAACTGCGAATACGTGCATAGAGCCGTAATCTGGCTCCAAAATATGGCTCAGGCCTCGAAATTGGGATGTTTGGGATAATTTGAAAACTGCAGGGACGTTTGGGACAAATGTGACTAAACGCCGCTTTCAGTACTTCACTTATGTTGGGTATAAAAAGTCGTAATTCCAAACTGCGAATACGTGCAGAGAGCAATAATTTGGCTCCAAAATATGGCTCAGGCCTCGATATTGGGACTTTTGGGATATTTGGAAAACTGCAGGGAGGTTGGAGACAAATGTTACCAAACGCAGCTTTCAGTACTTTGCATATGTTGGGTATAAAAAAGTCCTAATTTCAAACTGCGAATACGTGCAGAGAGCTAGAATTAGGCTCCAAAATATTGCTCAGGCCTCGAAATTAGGATGTTTGGGATATTTTGAAAACTGCAGGGGAGTTTGTGCAAAATGTGACTCACTGCCGCTTTCAGTACTTGGCATATGTTGGGTTTAAAAAGTCGAACATTCAAACTGCGAAAACGTGCATAGAGCCAGAATCTGGCTCCAAAATATGGCTCAGGCCTCGAAATTGGGATGTTTGGGATATTTTTAAAACTGCAGGGGAGTTTGGGACAAATAGGTCCAAACGCCGCTTTCAGTACTTCGCATATGTTGGGTATAAAAAAGTCGTAATTTCAAACTGCGAATACGTGCAGAGAGCCAGAATTTGGCTCCAAAATATGGCTCAGGCCTCGAAATTCGGATATTTGGGATATTTTGAAAACTGCAGGGGAGTTTGTGCAAAATGTGACTCACTGCCGCCTTCAGTACTTGCCATATCTTGGGTATAAAAAGTCGTAATTTCAAACAGCGAATACGTACCGAGAGCCAGAATTTGGCTTTAAAATATGGCTCAGGCCTCGACATTGGGATGTTTGGGATATTTTGAAAACTGCAGGGAGGTTTGAGACAAATGTGACCAAACGCCGCTTTCAGTACTTGGCATATGTTGGGTATAAAAAATCGCAAATTTAAACTGCGAATACGTGCAGAGAGCCAGAATTGGGTCCAAAATATGACTCAGGCCTCGAAATTGGGATGTTTGGGATATTTTCAAAACTGCAGGGGAGATTGTGACAAATGTGACCAAACGCCGCTTTCAGTACTTGGAATATGTTGGGTATAAAAGTCCTAATTTCAAACTGCGAATACGTACAGAGGCCTGCATTTGGCTCCAAAATACGGCTCAGGCCACGAAATTAGTATGTTTGGTATATTTTGAAAACTGCAGGGAGGTTTGAGACAAATGTGACCAAACGCCGCTTTCAGTATTACGCATATGTTGGGTATAAAAAATTCGTAATTTCAAACCTCGAATACGTGCAGAGAGCCAGAATTTGACTCCAAAATATTGCTTAGGCCTCGAAATTGGGATGTTTGGGATATTTTGAAAACTGCAGAGTTTGTGCAAAATGTGACTCACTGCTGCTTTCAGTACGTGGTATATGTTGGGTATAAAAAGTCGTAATATCAAACTGCGAATACGGGCATAAAGCCAGAATTTGGCTCCAAAATATGGCTCAGGCCTCGAAATTGGGATGTTTGGGATATTTTTAAAACTGCAGGGGAGTTTGGGACAAATATGACGAAACACCTCTTTCAGTACTTCGCATATATTGGGTATAAAATTCGTAACTTCAAACTGTGAATACGTGCAGAGAGCCAGAATTTGGCTCCAATATATGGCTCAGGCCTTGAAATTGGAATGTTTGGGATATTTTTAAAAATGCAGGGGAGATTGGGACAAATGTGACCAAACGCCGCTTTCAGTACTTCGCATATGCTGGGTATAAAAAGTCGTTATTTTAAACTGCGAATACGTACAGAGAGCCTGAATTTGGGTCCAAAATATGGCTCAGGCCTCGAAATTCGGATGTTTGGGATATTTTGAAAACTGCAGGGGAGTTTGTGCAAAATTTGACTCACTGCCGCTTTTTAGTACTTGGCATATGTTTGGTATAAAAAGTCGTAATATCAAACTGCGAATACGTGCAGATAGCCAGAAGTTGGCTCCAAAATATAACTCAGGCCTCGAAATTGGAATGTTTGGGATATTTTGAAAACTGAAGGGAGATTTGGGACAAATGTCACCAAACGCCGCTTTCAGTACTTCGCATATGTTGTGTATAAAAAGTCGTAATTTCAAACTGTGAATACGTGCAGAGAGCCGGAATTTGGCTCCAAAATATGGCTCAGGCCTCGAAATCGGGATATTTGAGATATTTTGAAAACTGCAGGGGAGTTTGTGCAAAATGTGACTCACTGCCGCCTTCAGTACTTGCCATATCTTGGGTATAAAAAGTCGTAATATCAAACAGCGAATACGTACCGAGAGCCGGAATTTGGCTCCAAAATATGGCTCAGGCCTCGAAATTGGGATATTTAGGATATTTTGAAAACTGCAGAGGAGTTTGTGCAAAATGTGACTCACTGCCGCCTTCAGTACTTGCCATATCTTGGGTATAAAAAGTCGTAATATCAAACAGCGAATACGTACCGAGAGCCGGAATTTGGCTCCAAAATATGGCTCAGGCCTCAATATTGGGATGTTTGGGATATTTTGAAAACTGCAGGGAGGTTTGGGACAAATGTGACCAAACGCCGCTTTTAGTACTTCGTATATGTTGGGTATAAAAAGTCGTAATTTCAAACTGCGAATACGTGCAAAGAGCCTGAATTTGGCTCCAAAATATGGCTCAGGCATCGAAATTGGGATGTTTGGGATATTTTTAAAACTGCAGGGGAGTTTGGGACAAATATGACCAAACGCCGCTTTCAGTACTTCGCATATGTTGGGTTTAAAAAAGTCGTAATTTCAAACTGTGAATACGTGCAGAGAGCCAGAATTTGGCTCCAAAATATGGCTCAGGCCTCGAAATTGGGATATTTGGGATATTTTGAAAACTGCAGGGGAGTTTGTGTAAAATGTGACTCACTGCCGCCTTCAGTACTTGCCATATCTTGGGTATAAAAAGTCGTAATTTCAAACAGCGAATACGTACCGAGAGCCAGAATTTGGCTCCAAAATATGGCTCAGGCCTCAATATTGGGATGTTTGGGATATTTTGAAAACTGCAGGGAGGTTTGGGACAAATGTGACCAAACGCCGCTTTTAGTACTTCGCATATGTTGGGTATAAAAAGTCGTAATTTCAAACTGTGAATACGTGCAAAGAGCCTGAATTTGGCTCCAAAATATGGCTCAGGCATCGAAATTGGGATGTTTGGGATATTTTTAAAACTGCAGGGGAGTTTGGGACAAATATGACCAAACGCCGCTTTCAGTACTTCGCATATGTTGGGTTTAAAAAAGTCGTAATTTCAAACTGTGAATACGTGCAGAGAGCCAGAATTTGGCTCCAAAATATGGCTCAGGCATCGAAATTGGGATGTTTGGGATATTTTGAAAACTGCAGGGACGTTTGGGACAAATGTGACTCACTGCCGCTTTCAGTACTTGGCATATGTTGTGTATAAAAAGTCCTAATTTCAAACTGCGAATACGTGCATAGAGCCAGAATCTGGCTTCAAAATATGGCTAAGGCCTCGAAATTGGAATGTTTGGGATATTTTGAAAATTGCATAGGGGATTGGGACAAATGTGACCAAACGCCACTTTCAGTACTTGGCATATGTTGGGTATAAAAAGTCGTAATATCAAACTGCGAATACGTGCAGAGAGCCAGAATTTGGCTCCAAAATATGGCTCAGGCATCGAAATTGGGAAGTTTGGGATATTTTGAAAACTGCAGGGACGTTTGGGACAAATGTGACCAAACGCCGCTTTCAATACTACGCATATGTTGGGTATAAAAAATTCGTAATTTCAAACTGCAAATACGTACAGAGAGCCAGAATTTGACTCCAAAATATGGGTCAGGCCTTGAAATTGGGATATTTGGGATATTTTGAAAACTGCAGGGGAGTTTGTGCAAAATGTGACTCACTGCCGCTTTCAGTGCTTGGTATATGTTGTGTATAAAAAGTCGTAATTTCAAACTGCCAATTCGTGCATAGAGCCAGAATCTGTCTCCAAAATATGGCTCAGGCCTCGAAATTGAGATGTTTGGGATATTTTTAAAACTGCAGGGGAGTTTGGGACAAATATGACCAAACGCCGCTTTCAGTACTTCGCATATGTTGGGTATAAAAAATCGTAATTTCAAACTGCGAATACGTGCAGAGAGCCAGAATTTGGCTCCAAAATATGGCTCAGGCCTCGAAATTTGGATATTTGGGATATTTTGAAAACTGCAGGGGAGTTTGTGCAAAATGTGACTCACTGCCGTTTTCAGTACTTGGAATATGTTGTGTAAAAAAAGTCGTAATTTCAAACTGCGAATACGTCCAGAGAGCCAGAATTTTGCTCCAAAATATGGCTCAGGCCTTGAAATTGGGATGTTTGGGATATTTTGAAAAATGCATGGGAGATTAGGACAAATGTGACCAAACGCCGCTTTCAGTACTCTGCATATGTTGAGTATAAAAAGTAGTAATTTCAAAATGCGAACACGTGCAGAGAGCCAGAATTTAGCTCCAAAATATGGCTCAGGCCTCGAAATTGAGATATTTGGGATATTTTGAAAACTGCAGGGGAGTTTGTGCAAAATGTGACTCACTGCCGCTATCAGTACTTTGCATATGTTGTGTATGAAAAGTCGTAATTTCAAACTGCGAATACGTACCGAGAGCCAGAATTTGGCACCAAAATATGGCTAAGGCCTCGAAATTGGGATGTTTGGGATATTTTGAAAATTGCATGGGGGATTTTGAGAAATGTGACCAAATGCCGCTTTCAGTACTTGGCATTTGTTGGGTAAAAAAAGTCGTAATATCAATCTGCAAATACGTGCAGAGAGCCAGAATTTGGCTCCAAAATATGGCTCAGGCCTCGATATTGGGACTTTTGGGATATTTGGAAAACTGCAGGGAGGATGGAGACAAATGTGACCAAACGCCGCTTTCAGTACTTCGCATATGTTGGGTATAAAAAAGACGTAATTTCAAACTGCGAATACGTGCAGAGAGCCAGAATTAGGCTCCAAAATATTGCTCAGGCCTCGAAATTGGGATGTTTGGGATATTTTGAAAACTGCAGGGGAGTTCATGAAAAATGTGACTCACTGCCGCTTTCAGTACTTGGCATATGTTGGTATAAAAAGTCGTAATATCAAACTGCGAAAACGTGCAGAGAGACAGAATTTGGCTCCAAAATATTGCTCAGGCCTCGAAATTGGGATGTTTGGGTTATTTTGAAAACTGCAGGGGAGTTTGTGCAAAATGTGACTCACTGCTGCTTTCAGTACATGGCATATGTTGGGTATAAAAAATCGTAATATAAAACTGCGAAAACGTGCAGAGCCAGAATTTGGCTCCAAAATATGGCTCAGGCCTCGATATTGGGATGTTTGGGATATTTTGAAAAATGCAGGGAGGTTTGGGACAAATGTGACCAAACGCCGCTTTTAGTACTTCGCATATGTTGGGTATAAAAAGTCGTAATTTCCAACTGCGAAACGTGCAAAGAGCCAGAATTTGGCTCCAAAATATGGCTCCGGCCTCGAAATTGAGATGTTTGGGATATTTTGAAAACTGCAGGGAAGTTTGAGCAAAATGTGGCTCACTGCCGCTTTCAGTACTTGGCATACGTTGGTATAAAAAGTCGTAATATCAAACTGCGAATTCGTGAAAAGAGCCAGAATTTGGCTCCAAAATATAGCTCAGGCCTCGAAATTGGGATGCTTGGGATATTTTGAAAACTGCAGGAGAGTTTGTGCAAAATGTGACTCACTGCCTCTTTCAGTACTTGGAATATGTTGTGTATAAAAAGTCCTAATTTCAAACTGTGAATACGGTCAGAGAGCCAGAACCAGGCTCCAAAATATTGCTCAGGCCTCGAAATTGGGATGTTTGGGATATTTTTAAAACTGCAGGGGAGTTTGGGACAAATATGACCAAACGCCGCTTTCAGTACTTTGCATATGTTGGGTTTAAAAAAGTCGTAATTTCAAACAGTGAATACGTGCAGAGAACCAGAATTTGGCTCCAAAAATATGGTTCAGGCCTAGAAATTGGGATATTTATAAAATGCAGGGGAGTTGGAGACAAATGTGACCAAACGCCGCTTTCAGTACTTCCCATATGTTGAATATAAAAAAGTCGTAATTTCCAACTGCGAATACGTGCAGAGAGCCAGAATTAGGCTCCAAAATATTGCTCAGGCCTCGAAATTAGGATATTTGGGAAATTTTGAAAACTGCAGGGGAGTTTGTGCAAAATGTGACTCACTGCCGCTTTCAGTACTTGGCATATGTTGGGTATAAAAAGTCGTAATTTCAAACTGCAAATACGTGCATAGAGCCAGAATCTGGCTCCAAAATATGGCTCAGGCCTCGAAATTGGGATGTTTGGGATATTTTTAAAACTGCAGGGGAGTTTGGGACAAATATGACCAAACGCCGTTTTCAGTACTTCGCATATGTTGGGTATAAAAAAGTCGTAATTTCAAACTGCGAATACGTGCAGAGAGCCAGAATTTGGCTCCAAAATATGGCTCAGGCCTCGAAATTGGGATATTTGGAATATTTTGAAAACTGCAGGAAGTTTGTGCAAAATGTGACTCACTGCCTTCAGTACATTTCCATATGTTGGGTATAATAAGTCGTAATTTCAAACAGCGAATACGTAACGAGAGCCAGAATTTGGCTCCAAAATATGGCTAAGGCCTCGAAATTGGGATGTTTTGGATATTATGAAATTTGCAGGGGGGATTGGGACAAATGTGACCAAACGCCGCTTTCAGTACTTTTTCATACGTTGGGTATAAAAAGTCGTAATATCAAACTGCGAATACGTGCAGAGAGACAGAACTTGGCTCCAATATATGGCTCAGGCTTCGAAATTGGGATATTTTGAAAACTGCAGGGGAGTTTGTGCAAAATGTGACTCACTGCCGCTTTCAGTACTTGGCATATGTTGTGTATAAAAAGTCTTAATTTCAAACTGCGAATACGTGCATAGAGCCGTAATCTGGCTCCAAAATATGGCTCAGGCCTCGAAATTGGGATGTTTGGGATAATTTGAAAACTGCAGGGACGTTTGGGACAAATGTGACTAAACGCCGCTTTCAGTACTTCACTTATGTTGGGTATAAAAAGTCGTAATTCCAAACTGCGAATACGTGCAGAGAGCAATAATTTGGCTCCAAAATATGGCTCAGGCCTCGATATTGGGACTTTTGGGATATTTGGAAAACTGCAGGGAGGTTGGAGACAAATGTGACCAAACGCAGCTTTCAGTACTTTGCATATGTTGGGTATAAAAAAGTCCTAATTTCAAACTGCGAATACGTGCAGAGAGCTAGAATTAGGCTCCAAAATATTGCTCAGGCCTCGAAATTAGGATGTTTGGGATATTTTGAAAACTGCAGGGGAGTTTGTGCAAAATGTGACTCACTGCCGCTTTCAGTACTTGGCATATGTTGGGTTTAAAAAGTCGAAATTTCAAACTGCGAAAACGTGCATAGAGCCAGAATCTGGCTCCAAAATATGGCTCAGGCCTCGAAATTGGGATGTTTGGGATATTTTTAAAACTGCAGGGGAGTTTGGGACAAATAGGTCCAAACGCCGCTTTCAGTACTTCGCATATGTTGGGTATAAAAAAGTCGTAATTTCAAACTGCGAATACGTGCAGAGAGCCAGAATTTGGCTCCAAAATATGGCTCAGGCCTCGAAATTCGGATATTTGGGATATTTTGAAAACTGCAGGGGAGTTTGTGCAAAATGTGACTCACTGCCGCCTTCAGTACTTGCCATATCTTGGGTATAAAAAGTCGTAATTTCAAACAGCGAATACGTACCGAGAGCCAGAATTTGGCTTTAAAATATGGCTCAGGCCTCGACATTGGGATGTTTGGGATATTTTGAAAACTGCAGGGAGGTTTGAGACAAATGTGACCAAACGCCGCTTTCAGTACTTGGCATATGTTGGGTATAAAAAATCGCAAATTTAAACTGCGAATACGTGCAGAGAGCCAGAATTGGGTCCAAAATATGACTCAGGCCTCGAAATTGGGATGTTTGGGATATTTTCAAAACTGCAGGGGAGATTGTGACAAATGTGACCAAACGCCGCTTTCAGTACTTGGAATATGTTGGGTATAAAAGTCCTAATTTCAAACTGCGAATACGTACAGAGGCCTGCATTTGGCTCCAAAATACGGCTCAGGCCACGAAATTAGTATGTTTGGGATATTTTGAAAACTGCAGGGAGGTTTGAGACAAATGTGACCAAACGCCGCTTTCAGTATTACGCATATGTTGGGTATAAAAAATTCGTAATTTCAAACCTCAAATACGTGCAGAGAGCCAGAATTTGACTCCAAAATATTGCTTAGGCCTCGAAATTGGGATGTTTGGGATATTTTGAAAACTGCAGAGTTTGTGCAAAATGTGACTCACTGCTGCTTTCAGTACGTGGTATATGTTGGGTATAAAAAGTCGTAATATCAAACTGCGAATACGGGCATAAAGCCAGAATTTGGCTCCAAAATATGGCTCAGGCCTCGAAATTGGGATGTTTGGGATATTTTTAAAACTGCAGGGGAGTTTGGGACAAATATGACGAACCACCTCTTTCAGTACTTCGCATATATTGGGTATAAAATTCGTAATTTCAAACTGTGAATACGTGCAGAGAGCCAGTATTTGGCTCCAAAATATGGCTCAGGCCTTGAAATTGGAATGTTTGGGATATTTTTAAAAATGCAGGGGAGATTGGGACAAATGTGACCAAACGCCGCTTTCAGTACTTCGCATATGCTGGGTATAAAAAGTCGTTATTTTAAACTGCGAATACGTACAGAGAGCCTGAATTTGGGTCCAAAATATGGCTCAGGCCTCGAAATTCGGATGTTTGGGATATTTTGAAAACTGCAGGGGAGTTTGTGCAAAATTTGACTCACTGCCGCTTTTTAGTACTTGGCATATGTTTGGTATAAAAAGTCGTAATATCAAACTGCGAATACGTGCAGATAGCCAGAAGTTGTCTCCAAAATATAACTCAGGCCTCGTAATTGGAATGTTTGGGATATTTTGAAAACTGAAGGGAGATTTGGGACAAATGTCACCAAACGCCGCTTTCAGTACTTCGCATATGTTGTGTATAAAAAGTCGTAATTTCAAACTGTGAATACGTGCAGAGAGCCGGAATTTGGCTCCAAAATATGGCTCAGGCCTCGAAATTGGGATGTTTGGGATATTTTGAAAACTGCAGGGGAGTTTGTTCAAAATGTGACTCACTGTCGCTTTTAGTACTTGGCATATGTTTGATATAAAAAAACGTAATATCAAATTGCGAATACGTGCAGAGAGCCAGAATTGGGTCCAAAATATGACTTAGGCCTCGAAATTATGATGTTTGGGATATTTTGAAAACTGCAGGGGAGATTGTGACAAATGTGACCAAACGCCGCTTTCAGTACTTGGCATATGTTGTGTATAAAAAATCGCAAATTTAAACTGCTAATACGTGCAGAGAGCCAGAATTGGGTCCAAAATATGACTCAGGCCTCGAAATTGGGATGTTTGGGATATTTTGAAAACTGCAGGGGAGATTGTGACAAATGTGACCAAACGCCGCTTTCAGTACTTGGCATATGTTGGGTATCAAAGTCCTAATTTCAAACTGCGAATACGTACAGAGGCCTGCATTTGGCTCCAAAATATGGCTCAGGCCACGAAATTAGTATGTTTGGGATATTTTGAAAACTGCAGGGAGGTTTGAGACAAATGTGACCAAACGCCGCTTTCAGTATTACGCATATGTTGGGCATAAAAAAGTCGTAATTTTAAACCTCGAATACGTTCAGAGAGCCAGAATTTGACTCCAAAATATTGCTTAGGCCTCGAAATTGGGATGTTTGGGATATTTTGAAAACTGCAGAGTTTGTGCAAAATGTGACTCACTGCTGCTTTCAGTACGTGGTATATGTTGGGTATAAAAAGTCGTAATATCAAACTGCGAATACGGGCATAAAGCCAGAATTTGGCTCCAAAATATGGCTCAGGCCTCGAAATTGGGATGTTTGGGATATTTTTAAAACTGCAGGGGAGTTTGGGACAAATATGACCAAACACCTCTTTCAGTACTTCGCATATATTGGGTATAAAAAGTCGTAATTTCAAACTGCGAATACGTGCAGAGAGCCGGAATTTGGCTCCAAAATATGGCTCAGGCCTTGAAATTGGAATGTTTGGGATATTTTAAAAAATGCAGGGGAGATTGGGACAAATGTGACCAAACCCCGCTTTCAGTACTTCGCATATGCTGGGTATAAAAAGTCGTAATATCAAACTGCGAATACGTGCAGATAGCCAGAAGTTGGCTCCAAAATATAACTCAGGCCTTGAAATTGGAATGTTTGGGATATTTTGAAAACTGAAGGGAGATTTGGGACAAATGTCACCAAACGCCGCTTTCAGTACTTCGCATATGTTGTGTATAAAAAGTCGTAATTTCAAACTGCGAATACGTGCAGAGAGCCGGAATTTGGCTCCAAAATATGGCTCAGGCCTCGAAATTGGGATGTTTTGGATATTTTGAAAACTGCAGGGGAGTTTGTTCAAATTGTGACTCACTGCCGCTTTTAGTACTTGGCATATGTTGGGTATAAAAAATCGTATTTTCAAACTGCGAATACGTGCAAAGAGCCAAAATTTGGCTCCAAAATATGTCTCAGGGCTCGGAATTGGGATGTTTGGGATATTTTGATAACTGCATAGGAGTTTGTGCAAAATGTGACTCACTGCCGCTTTCAGTACATGGCATATGTTGGGTATAAAAAGTCGTAATATCAAACAGCGAATACGTGCAGAGAGCCAGAATTTGGCTCCAAAATATGACTCAGGCCTCGAAATTGGGATATTTTGGATATTTTGAAAACTGCAGGTGAGTTTGTGCAAAATGTGACTCACTGACGCTTTCAGTACTTGGCATATGTTGGGTATAAAAAGTCATAATTTCAAACTGCGAATACGTGCAGAGAGCCAGAATTTTGCTCAGGCCTCGAAATTGGGATGTTTGATATATTTTGAAAACTGCAGGGGGGTTTGGGACAAATATGACCAAACGCTGCTCTCAGTACTTGGCATATGTTGGGTATAAAAAATTGCAATTTTAAACTGCGAATACGTGCAGAGAGCCAGAATTGGGTCCAAAATATGGCTCAGGCCTCGAAATTGGGATGTTTGGGATATTTTGAAAAGTGCAGGGGAGATTGTGACAAATGTGACCAAACGCTGCTTTCAGTACTTGTCATATGTTGGGTATAAAAAATCGCAATTTTAAACAGCGAATACGTGCAGAGAGCCAGAATGTGGTCCAAAATATTACTCAGGCCTCGAAATTGAGATGTTTGGGATATTTTGAAAACTGCAGGGGAGATTGTGACAAATGTGACCAAACGCCGCTTTCAGTACTTGGCATATGTTGGGTATAAAAAAGTCGCAATTTTAAACTGCGAATACGTGCAGAAGCCAGAATTTGGCTCCAAAATATAGCTCAGGCCTTGAAATTGCGCTGTTTGGGATATTTTGAAAACTGCTGGGGGAATTGGGACAAAGGTGACCAAACGCCGCTTTCAGTACTTGGCATATGTTGGGTATAAAAAGTCGAAATTTCAAACTGCGAATACGTACAGAGAGCCTATATTTAGCTGCAAAATATGGTTCAGGCCTCGAAATTCGGATGTTTGGGATATTTTGAAAACTGTAGTCGAGTTTGTGCAAAATTTGACTCACTGCCGCTTTCAGTACTTGGCATATGTTGGGTATAAAAAGTCGTAATTTCAAACTGCGAATACGTGCAGAGAGCCAGAATTTGGGTCCAAAATATGACTCATGCCTCGAAATTAGGAAGTTTGGGATATTTTTAAAACTGCAGGGGAGTTTTGAACGAATATGACCAAACGACTCTTTCACTACTTGGCATATGTTGGGTATAAAAAATCCCAATTTTAAACTGCGAATACGTGCAGAGAGCATGAATTTGGGTCCAAAATATGACTCAGGGCTCAAAATTTGGATGTTTGGGATATTTTGAAAACTGCAGGGGAGATTGTGACAAATGTGACCAAACGCCACTTTCAGTACTTGGCATATGTTGGGAATAAAAGTCGTAATTTCAAACTGCGAATACATGCAGAGAGCCAGAATTTAGCTCCAAAATATTGTTCAGGCCTCGAAATTGGGATATTTGGGATATTTTGAAAACTGCAGGGGAGTTTGTGCAAAACGTGACTCACTGCCGCTTTCAGTATTTGGCATATGTTTGTTATAAAAAGTCATAATTTCAAGCTGCGAATACGTGGAGAGAGCCAGAATTTGGCTCCAAAACATGGCTCAGGCCTCGAAATTGGGATGTTTGTGATATTTTGAAAACTACAGGGGAGTTTGTGCAAAATTTGACACACTGCCGCTTTTAGTACTTGGCATATGTTGGGTATAAAAAGTCGTAATATCAAACTGCGAATACGCGCAGAGAGCCAGAATTTGGGTCCAAAATATGACTCATGCCTCGAAATTAGGAAGTTTGGGATATTTTTAAAACTTCAGGGGAGTTTTGAACAAATATGACCAAACGCCACTTTCAGTACTTGGCATGTGTTGGGTATAAAAAAGTTGCAATTTTAAACTGCGAATACGTGCAGAGAGCCTGAATTTGGGTCCAAAATATGACTCAGGGCTCGAAATTGGGATGTTTGGGATATTTTGAAAACTGCAGGGGAGATTGTGACAAATGTGACCAAACGCCGCTTTCAGTACTTGGCATATGTTGGGTATAAAATTCGTAATATCAAACTGCGAATACATGCAGAGAACCAGAATTTAGCTCCAAAATATGGCTCAGTCCTCGAAATTGGGATATTTGGGATATTTTGAAAACTGCAGGGGAGTTTGTGCAAAATGTGACTCACTGCCGCTTTCAGTATTTGGCATAAGTTGGGTATAAAAAGTCATAATTTCAAGTTGTGAATACATGGAGAGAGCCAGATTTTGGCTCCAAAACATGGCTCAGGCCTCGAAATTGGGATGTTTGTGATATTTTGAAAACTACAGGGGAGTTTGTGCAAAATTTGACACACTGCCGCTTTTAGTACTTGGCATATGTTGGGTATAAAAAATTGTAATATCAAACTGCGAATACGCGCAGAGAGCCAGAGTTTGGCTCCAAAATATACTCAGGCCTCGAAATTGGGATGCATGGGATATTTTGAAAACTGCAGGGGAGTTTGTGCAAAATGTGACTCACTGCCGCGTTCAGTACTTGGCATATTTTGGGTATAAAAAGTCGTAATATCAAACTGCGAATACGCGCAGAGAGCCAGAAATTGGCTCCAAAATATAGCTCAGGCCTCGAAATTGGGATGTTTGGGATATTTTGGAAACTGCAGGGGAGATTGTGCAAATTGTGACTCACTGCCGCTTTTAGTACTTGGCATATGTTGGGTATAAAAAATCGTATTTTCAAACTGCGAATACGTGCAGAAAGCCAGAATTTGGCTCAGGCCTCGAAATTGGGATGTTTGGGATATTTTGGAAACTGCAGGTGGGATTGGGACAAATGTGACCAAACGCCGTTTTCAGTACTTTGCATATGTTGGGTATAAAAAAGTCGCAAATACAAACTGAGAATACGTGCAGAGAGCCAGAATTTGGCTCCAAAATATGGCTCTGGCCTCGAAATTGGGTTGTTTGTGATATTTTGAAAACTGCAGGGGGGTTTGGGACCAATGTGACCAAACACCGCTTACAGTACTTTGCATATGTTGGGTATAAAAAGTCGTAATTTCAAACTGCGAATACGTGCAGAGAGCCTGAATTTGATTCCAAAATATGGCTCAGGACGCGAAATTGGGATGTTTGGGATATTTTGAAAACTGCAGGGGAGTTTGTTCAAAATGTGACTCACTGCCTCTTTCAGTACTTGGCATATGTTGGGTATAAAAAGTTGTAGTTTCAAACTGCGAATACGTGCAGAGAGCCAGAATTTAACTTCAAAATATGGCTCAGGCCTCGATATTGGGATATTTGGGATATTTTGAAAAGTACAGCGAGGTTTGGGACAAATGTGACCAAACCCCGCTTTTACTACTTGGCATATGTTGGGTATAAAAATTCGTAATTTCAAACTCCGAATAAGTGCAGAGAGCCAGAATTTGGTTCCAAAATATGGCTCAGGCCTCGAAATTGGGATGTTTGGGATATTTTATAAACTGCAGGGGAGTTTGTGCAAAATGTGACTCACTGTTGCTTTCAGTACTTGGCATATGTTGGGTATAACATGTCGTAATTTCAAACTGCGAATACGTGCAGAGAGCCAAAATTTGGCTCCAAAATATGGTTCAGGCCTCGAAATTGGGATATTTGGGATATTTCGAAAACTGCAGGGGAGTTTGTGCAAAATGTGACTCACTGCCACTTTCAGGACATGGCATATATTGGGTATAAAAAGTCGTAATATCAAACTGCGAATATGTGCAGAGAGCCAGAATTTGGCTCCAAAATATGGCTCAGGCCTCGAAATTGAGATGTTTGGGATATTTTGAAAACTACAGGGGGGATTGGGACAAATGTGTCCAAACGCCGCTTTCAGTACTTGGCATATGTTGGGTATAAAAAAGTCGCAATTTCAAACTGCGAATATGTACAGAGAGCCAGAATTTGGAACCAAAATATTGCTCAGGCTTTGAAATTGGGATATTTGGGATATTTTGAATACTGAAGGGGGGATTGGGACAAATGTGTCCAAACGCCGCTTTCAATACTTGGCATATGTTGGGTATAAAAAGTCGTAATATCAAACTGCGAATACGTGCATAGAGCCATATTTTGGCTCCAAAATATGGCTCTGGCCTCGAAATTGGGATGTTTGGGATATTTTGAAAAGTGCAGGGAGGTTTGGGACAAATGTGACCAAACGCCACTTTCAGTACTTGGCATATGTTGGGAATAAAAAAGTCGCAATTTCAAACTGCGAATACGTGCAGAAAGCCAGAATTTGGCTAAAAAATATGGTTCAGGCCTTAAAAAATTGGGATATTTGGGATATTTTGAAAACTGCAGGGAGGTTTGAGACAAATGTGACCAAACGCCGCTTTCAGTACTTGGCATATGTTGGGTATAAAAAGTCGTAATTTCAAACTGCGAATACGTGCAGAGAGCCTGAATTTGGCTCGAAAATATATCTCAGGCCTCGATATTGGGTTGTTTGGGATATTTTGAAAACTGCAGGGAGGTTTGGGACAAATGTGACCAAACGCCGCTTACAGTACTTTGCATATGTTGGGTATAAAAAGTCGTAATTTCAAACTGCGAATACGTGCAGAGAGCCTGAATTTGATTCCAAAATATGGCTCAGGACGCGAAATTGGGATGTTTGGGATATTTTGAAAACTGCAGGGGAGTTTGTTCAAAATGTGACTCACTGCAGCTTTCAGTTCTTGGCATATGTTGGGTATAAAAAGTCGTAATATCAAACTGCGAATACGTTCAGAGCGCCAGAATTTGGCTCCAAAATATGGCTCAGGAGTCGAAATTGGGGTGTTTGGTATATTTTGAAAACTGCAGGGGAGTTTGTGCAAAATGTGACTCACTGCCTCTTTCAGGACTTGGCATATGTTGGGTATAAAAAGTCGTAATTTCAAACTGCGAATACGTGCAGAGAGCCTGAATTTGGCTCGAAAATATATCTCAGGCCTCGATATTGGGTTGTTTGGGATATTTTGAAAACTGCAGGGAGGTTTGGGACAAATGTGACCAAATGCTGCTTTCAGTACTTCGCATATGTTGGGTATAAAAAAGTCGTAATTTCACACTGCGAATACGTGCAAAGCGCCTGAATTTGGCTCCAAAATATGGCTCAGGCCTCGAAATTGGGATGTTTGGTATATTTTGAAAACTGCAGGGGAGTTTATGCAAAATGTGACTCACTGCCGCTTTCAGTACTTGGCATATGTTGGGTATAAAAAGTCGTAATATCAAACTGCAAATATGTGCAGAGAGCCAGAATTTGGCTCCAAAATATGGCTCAGGCCTTGAAATTGAGATGTTTGGTATATTTTGAAAATTGCAGGGGAGTTTATGCAAAATGTGACTCACTGCCGCTTTCAGTACTTGGCATATGTTGGGCATAAAAAAGTCGCAATTACAAACTGAGAATACGTGCAGAGAGCCAGAATTTGGCTCCAAAATATGGCTCAGGCCTCGAAATTGGGTTGTTTGTGATATTTTGAAAACTGCAGGGGAGTTTGGGACAAATGTGACCAAACGCCGCTTACAGTACTTTGCATATGTTGGGTATAAAAAGTCGTAATTTCAAACTGCGAATACGTGCAGAGAGCCTGAATTTGATTCCAAAATATGGCTCAGGACGCGAAATTGGGATGTTTGGGATATTTTGAAAACTGCAGGGGAGTTTGTTCAAAATTTGACTCACTGCAGCTTTCAGTTCTTGGCATATGTTGGGTATAAAAAGTCGTAATATCAAACTGCGAATACGTTCAGAGCGCCAGAATTTGGCTCCAAAATATGGCTCAGGCCTCGATATTGGGATGTTTGGGATATTTTGAAAACTGCTGGGAGGTTTGGGACAAATGTGACCTAACGCCGCTTTCAGTACTTCGCATATGCTGGGTATAAAAAAGTCGTAATTTCAAACTGCGAATACGTGCAGAGAGCTTGAATTTGGCTCCAAAATATGGCTCAGGCCTCGAAATTGGGATGTTTGGTATATTTTGAAAACTGCAGGGGAGTTTGTGCAAAATGGGACTCACTGCCTCTTTCAGGACTTGGCATATGTTGGGTATAAAATGTCGTAATTTCAAACTGCGAATACGTGCAGAGAGCCTGAATTTGGCTCAAAAATATATCTCAGGCCTGGATATTGGGTTGTTTGGGATATTTTGAAAACTGCAGGGAGGTTTGGGACAAATGTGACCAAATGCTGCTTTCAGTACTTCGCATATGTTGGGTATAAAAAAGTCGTAATTTCACACTGCGAATACGTGCAAAGCGCCTGAATTTGGCTCCAAGATATGGCTCAGGAGTCGATATTGGGATGTTTGGGATATTTTGAAAACTGCAGGGAGGTTTGGGACAAATGTGACCTAACGCCGCTTTCAGTACTTCGCATATGCTGGGTATAAAAAAGTCGTAATTTCAAACTGTGAATACGTGCAGAGAGCTTGAATTTGGCTCCAAAATATGGCTCAGGCCTCGAAATTGGGGTGTTTGGTATATTTTGAAAACTGCAGGGGAGTTTGTGCAAAATGTGACTCACTGCCTCTTTCAGGACTTGGCATATGTTGGGTATAAAAAGTCGTAATTTCAAACTGCGAATACGTGCAGAGAGCCTGAATTTGGCTCGAAAATATATCTCAGGCCTCGATATTGGGTTGTTTGGGATATTTTGAAAACTGCAGGGAGGTTTGGGACAAATGTGACTAAATGCTGCTTTCAGTACTTCGCATATGTTGGGTATAAAAAAGTCGTAATTTCACACTGCGAATACGTGCAAAGCGCCTGAATTTGGCTCCAAAATATGGCTCAGGCCTCGAAATTAGGATGTTTGGTATATTTTGAAAACTGCAGGGGAGTTTATGCAAAATGTGACTCACTGCCGCTTTCAGTACTTGGCATATGTTGGGTATAAAAAGTCGTAATATCAAACTGCGAATATGTGCAGAGAGCCAGAATTTGGCTCCAAAATATGGCTCAGGCCTTGAAATTGAGATGTTTGGTATATTTTGAAAATTGCAGGGGAGTTTATGCAAAATGTGACTCACTGCCGCTTTCAGTACTTGGCATATGTTGGGTATAAAAAGTCGTAATATCAAACTGCGAATACGTTCAGAGCGCCAGAATTTGGCTCCAAAATATGGCTCAGGAGTCGATATTGGGATGTTTGGGATATTTTGAAAACTGCAGGGAGGTTTAGGACAAATGTGACCTAACGCCGCTTTCAGTACTTCGCATATGCTGGGTATAAAAAAGTCGTAATTTCAAACTGCGAATACGTGCAGAGAGCTTGAATTTGGCTCCAAAATATGGCTCAGGCCTCGAAATTGGGATGTTTGGTATATTTTGAAAACTGCAGGGGAGTTTGTGCAAAATGTGACTCACTGCCTCTTTCAGGACTTGGCATATGTTGGGTATAAAAAGTCATAATTTCAAACTGCGAATACGAGCAGAGAGCCTGAATTTGGCTCGAAAATATATCTCAGGCCTCGATATTGGGTTGTTTGGGATATTTTTAAAACTGCAGGGAGGTTTGGGACAAATGTGACCAAATGCTTCTTTCAGTACTTCGCATATGTTGGGTATAAAAAAGTCGTAATTTCACACTGCGAATACGTGCAAAGCGCCTGAATTTGGCTCCAAAATATGGCTCAGGCCTCGAAATTGGGATGTTTGGTGTATTTTGAAAACTGCAGGGGAGTTTATGCAAAATGTGACTCACTGCCGCTTTCAGTACTTGGCATATGTAGGGCATAAAAAAGTTGCAATTACAAACTGAGAATACGTGCAGAGAGCCAGAATTTGGCTCCAAAATATGGCTCCGGCCTCGAAATTGGGTTGTTTGTGATATTTTGAAAACTGCAGGGGGGTTTGGGACAAATGTGACCAAACGCCGCTTACAGTACTTTGCATATGTTGGGTATAAAAAGTCGTAATTTCAAACTGCGAATACGTTCAGAGCGCCAGAATTTGGCTCCAAAATATGGCTCAGGCCTCGATATTGGGATGTTTGGGATATTTTGAAAACTGCTTGGAGGTTTGGGACAAATGTGACCTAACGCCGCTTTCAGTACGTCGCATATGCTGGGTATAAAAAAGTCGTAATTTCAAACTGCAAATACGTGCAGAGAGCTTGAATTTGGCTCCAAAATATGGCTCAGGCCTCGAAATTGGGATGTTTGGTATATTTTGAAAACTGCAGGGGAGTTTGTGCAAAATGTGACTCACTGCCTCTTACAGGACTTGGCATATGTTGGGTATAAAAAGTCGTAATTTCAAACTGCGAATACGTGCAGAGAGCCTGAATTTGGCTCGAAAATATATCTCAGGCCTCGATATTGGGTTGTTTGGGATATTTTGAAAACTGCAGGGAGGTTTGGGACAAATGTGACCAAATGCTGCTTTCAGTACTTCGCATATGTTGGGTATAAAAAAGTCGTAATTTCACACTGCGAATACGTGCAAAGCGCCTGAATTTGGCTCCAAGATATGGCTCAGGCCTCGAAATTGTGACGTTTGGTATATTTTGAAAACTGCAGGGGATATTATGCAAAATGTGACTCACTGCCGCTTTCAGAACTTGGCATATGTTGGGTATAAAAAGTCGTAATATCAAACTGCGAATATGTGCAGAGAGCCAGAATTTGGCTCCAAAATATGGCTCAGGCCTTGAAATTGAGATGTTTGGTATATTTTGAAAATTGCAGGGGAGTTTATGCAAAATGTGACTCACTGCCGCTTTCAGTACTTGGCATATGTTGGGTATAAAAAGTCGTAATATCAAACTGCGAATACGTGCAGAGAGCCTGAATTTGGCTCGAAAATATATCTCAGGCCTCGAAATTGGGATGTTTGGAATATTTTGAAAACTGCAGGGGGGATTGGGACAAATGTGACCAAACGCCGCTTTCAGTACTTGGCATATATTGGGTATAAAAAAGTTGCAATTACAAACTGAGAATACGTGCAGAGAGCCAGAATTTGGCTCCAAAATATGGCTCCCGCCTCGAAATTGGGTTGTTTGTGATATTTTGAAAACTGCAGGGGGGTTTGGGACAAATGTGACCAAATGCCGCTTACAGTACTTTGCATATGTTGGGTATAAAAAGTCGTAATTTCAAACTGCGAATACGTGCAGAGAGCCTGAATTGATTCCAAAATATGGCTCAGGACGCGAAATTGGGATGTTTGGGATATTTTGAAAACTGCAGGGGAGTTTGTTCAAAATGTGACTCACTGCAGCTTTCAGTTCTTGGCATATGTTGGGTATAAAAAGTCGTAATATCAAACTGCGAATACGTTCAGAGCGCCAGAATTTGGCTCCAAAATATGTCTCAGGCCTCGATATTGGGATGTTTGGGATATTTTGAAAACTGCAGGGAGGTTTGGGACAAATGTGACCTAACGCCGCTTTCAGTACTTCGCATATGCTGGGTATAAAAAAGTCGTAATTTCAAACTGCGAATACGTGCAGAGAGCTTGAATTAGGCTCCAAAATATGGCTCAGGCCTCGAAATTGGGGTGTTTGGTATATTTTGAAAACTGCAGGGGAGTTTGTGCAAAATGTGACTCACTGCCTCTTTCAGGACTTGGCATATGTTGGGTATAAAAAGTCGTAATTTCAAACTGCGAATACGTGCAGAGAGCCTGAATTTTGCTCGAAAATATATCTCAGGCCTCGATATTGGGTTGTTTGGGATATTTTGAAAACTGCAGGGAGGTTTGGGACAAATGTGACCAAATGCTGCTTTCAGTACTTCGCATATGTTGGGTATAAAAAAGTCGTAATTTCACACTGCGAATACGTGCAAAGCGCCTGAATTTGGCTCCAAGATATGGCTCAGGCCTCGAAATTGTGACGTTTGGTATATTTTGAAAACTGCAGGGGATATTATGCAAAATGTGACTCACTGCCGCTTTCAGAACTTGGCATATGTTGGGTATAAAAAGTCGTAATATCAAACTGCGAATATGTGCAGAGAGCCAGAATTTGGCTCCAAAATATGGCTCAGGCCTTGAAATTGAGATGTTTGGTATATTTTGAAAATTGCAGGGGAGTTTATGCAAAATGTGACTCACTGCCGCTTTCAGTACTTGGCATATGTTGGGTATAAAAAGTCGTAATATCAAACTGCGAATACGTGCAGAGAGCCTGAATTTGGCTCGAAAATATATCTCAGGCCTCGAAATTGGGATGTTTGGAATATTTTGAAAACTGCAGGGGGGATTGGGACAAATGTGACCAAACGCCGCTTTCAGTACTTGGCATATATTGGGTATAAAAAAGTCGCAATTACAAACTGAGAATACGTGCAGAGAGCCAGAATTTGGCTCCAAAATATGGCTCCCGCCTCGAAATTGGGTTGTTTGTGATATTTTGAAAACTGCAGGGGGGTTTGGGACAAATGTGACCAAATGCCGCTTACAGTACTTTGCATATGTTGGGTATAAAAAGTCGTAATTTCAAACTGCGAATACGTGCAGAGAGCCTGAATTGATTCCAAAATATGGCTCAGGACGCGAAATTGGGATGTTTGGGATATTTTGAAAACTGCAGGGGAGTTTGTTCAAAATGTGACTCACTGCAGCTTTCAGTTCTTGGCATATGTTGGGTATAAAAAGTCGTAATATCAAACTGCGAATACGTTCAGAGCGCCAGAATTTGGCTCCAAAATATGTCTCAGGCCTCGATATTGGGATGTTTGGGATATTTTGAAAACTGCAGGGAGGTTTGGGACAAATGTGACCTAACGCCGCTTTCAGTACTTCGCATATGCTGGGTATAAAAAAGTCGTAATTTCAAACTGCGAATACGTGCAGAGAGCTTGAATTAGGCTCCAAAATATGGCTCAGGCCTCGAAATTGGGGTGTTTGGTATATTTTGAAAACTGCAGGGGAGTTTGTGCAAAATGTGACTCACTGCCTCTTTCAGGACTTGGCATATGTTGGGTATAAAAAGTCGTAATTTCAAACTGCGAATACGTGCAGAGAGCCTGAATTTTGCTCGAAAATATATCTCAGGCCTCGATATTGGGTTGTTTGGGATATTTTGAAAACTGCAGGGAGGTTTGGGACAAATGTGACCAAATGCTGCTTTCAGTACTTCGCATATGTTGGGTATAAAAAAGTCGTAATTTCACACTGCGAATACGTGCAAAGCGCCTGAATTTGGCTCCAAGATATGGCTCAGGCCTCGAAATTGTGACGTTTGGTATATTTTGAAAACTGCAGGGGATATTATGCAAAATGTGACTCACTGCCGCTTTCAGAACTTGGCATATGTTGGGTATAAAAAGTCGTAATATCAAACTGCGAATATGTGCAGAGAGCCAGAATTTGGCTCCAAAATATGGCTCAGGCCTTGAAATTGAGATGTTTGGTATATTTTGAAAATTGCAGGGGAGTTTATGCAAAATGTGACTCACTGCCGCTTTCAGTACTTGGCATATGTTGGGTATAAAAAGTCGTAATATCAAACTGCGAATACGTGCAGAGAGCCTGAATTTGGCTCGAAAATATATCTCAGGCCTCGAAATTGGGATGTTTGGAATATTTTGAAAACTGCAGGGGGGATTGGGACAAATGTGACCAAACGCCGCTTTCGGTACTTGGCATATATTGGGTATAAAAAAGTCGCAATTACAAACTGAGAATACGTGCAGAGAGCCAGAATTTGGCTCCAAAATATGGCTCCCGCCTCGAAATTGGGTTGTTTGTGATATTTTGAAAACTGCAGGGGGGTTTGGGACAAATGTGACCAAATGCCGCTTACAGTACTTTGCATATGTTGGGTATAAAAAGTCGTAATTTCAAACTGCGAATACGTGCAGAGAGCCTGAATTGATTCCAAAATATGGCTCAGGACGCGAAATTGGGATGTTTGGGATATTTTGAAAACTGCAGGGGAGTTTGTTCAAAATGTGACTCACTGCAGCTTTCAGTTCTTGGCATATGTTGGGTATAAAAAGTCGTAATATCAAACTGCGAATACGTTCAGAGCGCCAGAATTTGGCTCCAAAATATGTCTCAGGCCTCGATATTGGGATGTTTGGGATATTTTGAAAACTGCAGGGAGGTTTGGGACAAATGTGACCTAACGCCGCTTTCAGTACTTCGCATATGCTGGGTATAAAAAAGTCGTAATTTCAAACTGCGAATACGTGCAGAGAGCTTGAATTAGGCTCCAAAATATGGCTCAGGCCTCGAAATTGGGGTGTTTGGTATATTTTGAAAACTGCAGGGGAGTTTGTGCAAAATGTGACTCACTGCCTCTTTCAGGACTTGGCATATGTTGGGTATAAAAAGTCGTAATTTCAAACTGCGAATACGTGCAGAGAGCCTGAATTTTGCTCGAAAATATATCTCAGGCCTCGATATTGGGTTGTTTGGGATATTTTGAAAACTGCAGGGAGGTTTGGGACAAATGTGACCAAATGCTGCTTTCAGTACTTCGCATATGTTGGGTATAAAAAAGTCGTAATTTCACACTGCGAATACGTGCAAAGCGCCTGAATTTGGCTCCAAAATATGGCTCAGGCCTCGAAATTAGGATGTTTGGTATATTTTGAAAACTGCAGGGGAGTTTATGCAAAATGTGACTCACTGCCGCTTTCAGTACTTGGCATATGTTGGGTATAAAAAGTCGTAATATCAAACTGCGAATATGTGCAGAGAGCCAGAATTTGGCTCCAAAATATGGCTCAGGCCTTGAAATTGAGATGTTTGGTATATTTTGAAAATTGCAGGGGAGTTTATGCAAAATGTGACTCACTGCCGCTTTCAGTACTTGGCATATGTTGGGTATAAAAAGTCGTAATATCAAACTGCGAATACGTTCAGAGCGCCAGAATTTGGCTCCAAAATATGGCTCAGGAGTCGATATTGGGATGTTTGGGATATTTTGAAAACTGCAGGGAGGTTTAGGACAAATGTGACCTAACGCCGCTTTCAGTACTTCGCATATGCTGGGTATAAAAAAGTCGTAATTTCAAACTGCGAATACGTGCAGAGAGCTTGAATTTGGCTCCAAAATATGGCTCAGGCCTGGAAATTGGGATGTTTGGTATATTTTGAAAACTGCAGGGGAGTTTGTGCAAAATGTGACTCACTGCCTCTTTCAGGACTTGGCATATGTTGGATATAAAAAGTCATAATTTCAAACTGCGAATACGAGCAGAGAGCCTGAATTTGGCTCGAAAATATATCTCAGGCCTCGATATTGGGTTGTTTGGGATATTTTTAAAACTGCAGGGAGGTTTGGGACAAATGTGACCAAATGCTGCTTTCAGTACTTCGCATATGTTGGGTATAAAAAAGTCGTAATTTCACACTGCGAATACGTGCAAAGCGCCTGAATTTGGCTCCAAAATATGGCTCAGGCCTCGAAATTGGGATGTTTGGTGTATTTTGAAAACTGCAGGGGAGTTTATGCAAAATGTGACTCACTGCCGCTTTCAGTACTTGGCATATGTAGGGCATAAAAAAGTTGCAATTACAAACTGAGAATACGTGCAGAGAGCCAGAATTTGGCTCCAAAATATGGCTCCGGCCTCGAAATTGGGTTGTTTGTGATATTTTGAAAACTGCAGGGGGGTTTGGGACAAATGTGACCAAACGCCGCTTACAGTACTTTGCATATGTTGGGTATAAAAAGTCGTAATTTCAAACTGCGAATACGTTCAGAGCGCCAGAATTTGGCTCCAAAATATGGCTCAGGCCTCGATATTGGGATGTTTGGGATATTTTGAAAACTGCTTGGAGGTTTGGGACAAATGTGACCTAACGCCGCTTTCAGTACGTCGCATATGCTGGGTATAAAAAAGTCGTAATTTCAAACTGCAAATACGTGCAGAGAGCTTGAATTTGGCTCCAAAATATGGCTCAGGCCTCGAAATTGGGATGTTTGGTATATTTTGAAAACTGCAGGGGAGTTTGTGCAAAATGTGACTCACTGCCTCTTTCAGGACTTGGCATATGTTGGGTATAAAAAGTCGTAATTTCAAACTGCGAATACGTGCAGAGAGCCTGAATTTGGCTCGAAAATATATCTCAGGCCTCGATATTGGGTTGTTTGGGATATTTTGAAAACTGCAGGGAGGTTTGGGACAAATGTGACCAAATGCTGCTTTCAGTACTTCGCATATGTTGGGTATAAAAAAGTCGTAATTTCACACTGCGAATACGTGCAAAGCGCCTGAATTTGGCTCCAAGATATGGCTCAGGCCTCGAAATTGTGACGTTTGGTATATTTTGAAAACTGCAGGGGATATTATGCAAAATGTGACTCACTGCCGCTTTCAGAACTTGGCATATGTTGGGTATAAAAAGTCGTAATATCAAACTGCGAATATGTGCAGAGAGCCAGAATTTGGCTCCAAAATATGGCTCAGGCCTTGAAATTGAGATGTTTGGTATATTTTGAAAATTGCAGGGGAGTTTATGCAAAATGTGACTCACTGCCGCTTTCAGTACTTGGCATATGTTGGGTATAAAAAGTCGTAATATCAAACTGCGAATACGTGCAGAGAGCCTGAATTTGGCTCGAAAATATATCTCAGGCCTCGAAATTGGGATGTTTGGAATATTTTGAAAACTGCAGGGGGGATTGGGACAAATGTGACCAAACGCCGCTTTCAGTACTTGGCATATATTGGGTATAAAAAAGTCGCAATTACAAACTGAGAATACGTGCAGAGAGCCAGAATTTGGCTCCAAAATATGGCTCCCGCCTCGAAATTGGGTTGTTTGTGATATTTTGAAAACTGCAGGGGGGTTTGGGACAAATGTGACCTAATGCCGCTTACAGTACTTTGCATATGTTGGGTATAAAAAGTCGTAATTTCAAACTGCGAATACGTGCAGAGAGCCTGAATTGATTCCAAAATATGGCTCAGGACGCGAAATTGGGATGTTTGGGATATTTTGAAAACTGCAGGGGAGTTTGTTCAAAATGTGACTCACTGCAGCTTTCAGTTCTTGGCATATGTTGGGTATAAAAAGTCGTAATATCAAACTGCGAATACGTTCAGAGCGCCAGAATTTGGCTCCAAAATATGTCTCAGGCCTCGATATTGGGATGTTTGGGATATTTTGAAAACTGCAGGGAGGTTTGGGACAAATGTGACCTAACGCCGCTTTCAGTACTTCGCATATGCTGGGTATAAAAAAGTCGTAATTTCAAACTGCGAATACGTGCAGAGAGCTTGAATTAGGCTCCAAAATATGGCTCAGGCCTCGAAATTGGGGTGTTTGGTATATTTTGAAAACTGCAGGGGAGTTTGTGCAAAATGTGACTCACTGCCTCTTTCAGGACTTGGCATATGTTGGGTATAAAAAGTCGTAATTTCAAACTGCGAATACGTGCAGAGAGCCTGAATTTTGCTCGAAAATATATCTCAGGCCTCGATATTGGGTTGTTTGGGATATTTTGAAAACTGCAGGGAGGTTTGGGACAAATGTGACCAAATGCTGCTTTCAGTACTTCGCATATGTTGGGTATAAAAAAGTCGTAATTTCACACTGCGAATACGTGCAAAGCGCCTGAATTTGGCTCCAAAATATGGCTCAGGCCTCGAAATTAGGATGTTTGGTATATTTTGAAAACTGCAGGGGAGTTTATGCAAAATGTGACTCACTGCCGCTTTCAGTACTTGGCATATGTTGGGTATAAAAAGTCGTAATATCAAACTGCGAATATGTGCAGAGAGCCAGAATTTGGCTCCAAAATATGGCTCAGGCCTTGAAATTGAGATGTTTGGTATATTTTGAAAATTGCAGGGGAGTTTATGCAAAATGTGACTCACTGCCGCTTTCAGTACTTGGCATATGTTGGGTATAAAAAGTCGTAATATCAAACTGCGAATACGTTCAGAGCGCCAGAATTTGGCTCCAAAATATGGCTCAGGAGTCGATATTGGGATGTTTGGGATATTTTGAAAACTGCAGGGAGGTTTAGGACAAATGTGACCTAACGCCGCTTTCAGTACTTCGCATATGCTGGGTATAAAAAAGTCGTAATTTCAAACTGCGAATACGTGCAGAGAGCTTGAATTTGGCTCCAAAATATGGCTCAGGCCTGGAAATTGGGATGTTTGGTATATTTTGAAAACTGCAGGGGAGTTTGTGCAAAATGTGACTCACTGCCTCTTTCAGGACTTGGCATATGTTGGATATAAAAAGTCATAATTTCAAACTGCGAATACGAGCAGAGAGCCTGAATTTGGCTCGAAAATATATCTCAGGCCTCGATATTGGGTTGTTTGGGATATTTTTAAAACTGCAGGGAGGTTTGGGACAAATGTGACCAAATGCTGCTTTCAGTACTTTGCATATGTTGGGTATAAAAAGTCGTAATTTCAAACTGCGAATACGTTCAGAGCGCCAGAATTTGGCTCCAAAATATGGCTCAGGCCTCGATATTGGGATGTTTGGGATATTTTGAAAACTGCTTGGAGGTTTGGGACAAATGTGACCTAACGCCGCTTTCAGTACGTCTCATATGCTGGGTATAAAAAAGTCGTAATTTCAAACTGCAAATACGTGCAGAGAGCTTGAATTTGGCTCCAAAATATGGCTCAGGCCTCGAAATTGGGATGTTTGGTATATTTTGAAAACTGCAGGGGAGTTTGTGCAAAATGTGACTCACTGCCTCTTTCAGGACTTGGCATATGTTGGGTATAAAAAGTCGTAATTTCAAACTGCGAATACGTGCAGAGAGCCTGAATTTGGCTCGAAAATATATCTCAGGCCTCGATATTGGGTTGTTTGGGATATTTTGAAAACTGCAGGGAGGTTTGGGACAAATGTGACCAAATGCTGCTTTCAGTACTTCGCATATGTTGGGTATAAAAAAGTCGTAATTTCACACTGCGAATACGTGCAAAGCGCCTGAATTTGGATCCAAGATATGGCTCAGGCCTCGAAATTGTGACGTTTGGTATATTTTGAAAACTGCAGGGGATATTATGCAAAATGTGACTCACTGCCGCTTTCAGAACTTGGCATATGTTGGGTATAAAAAGTCGTAATATCAAACTGCGAATATGTGCAGAGAGCCAGAATTTGGCTCCAAAATATGGCTCAGGCCTTGAAATTGAGATGTTTGGTATATTTTGAAAATTGCAGGGGAGTTTATGCAAAATGTGACTCACTGCCGCTTTCAGTACTTGGCATATGTTGGGTATAAAAAGTCGTAATATCAAACTGCGAATACGTGCAGAGAGCCTGAATTTGGCTCGAAAATATATCTCAGGCCTCGAAATTGGGATGTTTGGAATATTTTGAAAACTGCAGGGGGGATTGGGACAAATGTGACCAAACGCCGCTTTCAGTACTTGGCATATATTGGGTATAAAAAAGTCGCAATTACAAACTGAGAATACGTGCAGAGAGCCAGAATTTGGCTCCAAAATATGGCTCCCGCCTCGAAATTGGGTTGTTTGTGATATTTTGAAAACTGCAGGGGGGTTTGGGACAAATGTGACCAAATGCCTCTTACAGTACTTTGCATATGTTGGGTATAAAAAGTCGTAATTTCAAACTGCGAATACGTGCAGAGAGCCTGAATTGATTCCAAAATATGGCTCAGGACGCGAAATTGGGATGTTTGGGATATTTTGAAAACTGCAGGGGAGTTTGTTCAAAATGTGACTCACTGCAGCTTTCAGTTCTTGGCATATGTTGGGTATAAAAAGTCGTAATATCAAACTGCGAATACGTTCAGAGCGCCAGAATTTGGCTCCAAAATATGTCTCAGGCCTCGATATTGGGATGTTTGGGATATTTTGAAAACTGCAGGGAGGTTTGGGACAAATGTGACCTAACGCCGCTTTCAGTACTTCGCATATGCTGGGTATAAAAAAGTCGTAATTTCAAACTGCGAATACGTGCAGAGAGCTTAAATTTGGCTCCAGAATATGGCTCAGGCCTCGAAATTGGGATGTTTGGTATATTTTGAAAACTGCAGGGGAGTTTGTGCAAAATGTGACTCACTGCCTCTTTCAGTACTTGGCATATGTTGGGTATAAAAAGTCGTAATTTCAAATGCGAATACGTGCAGAGAGACAGAATTTGGCTCCAAAATATTGCTCAGGCCTCGAAATTGGGATATTTGGGATATTTCGAAAACTGCAGGGGAGTTTGTGCAAAATATTACTCACTTCCACTTTCAGGTCTTGGCATATTTTGGGTATAAATAGTCGTAATTTTAAACTGCGAATACGTGCAGAGAGCCAGAATTTGGCTCCAAAATATAGCTCAGTCCTCGAAATTGGGATATTTGGGATATTTCGAAAACTGCAGGGGAGTTTGTGCAAAATTTGACTCTTTTGCCACTTTCAGGACTTGGCATATGTTGGGTATAAAAAGTCTTAATTTCAAACTGCGAATACGTGCATAGAGCCAGATTTTGGCTCCAAAATATGGTTCAGGCCTCGATATGGGAATGTTTAGGATATTTTTAAAACTGCAGGGAGGTTTGGGACAAATGTGACCAAACGCCACTTTCAGTACTTGGCATATGTTGGGTATAAAAAGTCGTAATTTCAAACTGCGAATACGTGCAGAGAGCCTGAATTTGGCTCGAAAATATATCTCAGGCCTCGAAATTGGGTTGTTTGGGATACTTTGAAAACTGCAGGGAGGTTTGGGACAAATGTGACCAAACGCTGCTTACAGTACTTTGCATATGTTGGGTATAACAAGTCGTAATTTCAAACTGCGAATACGTGCAGAGAGCCAGAATTTGGCTCCAAAATATGGCTCAGGCCTCGAAATTGGGATGTTTGGGATATTTTGAAAACTGCAGAGGAGTTTGTTCAAAATGTGACTCACTGACGCTTTTACTACTTGGCATATGTTGGGTATAAAAAGTCGTAATTTCAAACTCCGAATAAGTGCAAAGAGCCAGAATTTGGTTCCAAAATATGGCTCAGGCCTCGAAATTGGGATAATTGGGATATTTTGAAAACTGCAGGGGAGTTTGTGCAAAATGTGACTCACTGTTGCTTTCAGTACTTGGCATAAGTTGGGTATAACAAGTCGTAATTTCAAACTGCGAATACGTGCAGAGAGCCAGAATTTGGCTCCAAAATATGGCTCAGGCCTCGAAATTGGGATATTTGGGATATTTTGAATACTGCAGGGGGGATTGGGACAAATGTGTCCAAACGCCGCTTTCAGTACTTGGCATATGTTCGGTATAAAAAAGTTGCAATTTCAAACTGCGAATACGTACAGAGAGCCAGAATTTGGCACCAAAATATTGCTCAGGCTTTGAAATTGGGATATTTGGGATATTTTGGATACTGCAGGGGGGATTGGGACAAATGTGTCCAAACGCCGCTTTCAGTACTTGGCATATGTTGGTTATAAAAAGTCGTAATATCAAACTGCGAATACGTGCATAGAGCCAGAATTTGGCTCCAAAATATGGCTCAGTCCTCGAAATTGGGATATTTCGAAAACTGCAATGGAGTTTGTGCAAAATGTGACTCTTTTGCCACTTTCAGGACTTGGCATATGTTGGGTATAAAAAATCGTAATTTCAAACTGCGAATACGTGCATAGAGCCAGATTTTGGCTCCAAAATATGGTTCAGGTCTCGAAATTGGGATGTTTAGGATATTTTTAAAACTGCAGGGAGGTTTGGGACAAATGTGATTAAACGCCGCTTTCAGTACTTGGCATATGTTGTGTATAAAAAGTCGTAATTTCAAACTACGAATACGTGCAGAGAGCCTGAATTTGGCTCGAAAATATATCTCAGGCCTCGATATTGGGTTGTTTGGGATACTTTGAAAACTGCAGGGAGGTTTGGGACAAATGTGACCAAACGCTGCTTTCAGTACTTCGCATATGTTGGGTATAAAAAAGTCGTAATTTCATACTGCGAATACGTGCAAAGCGCCTGAATTTGGCTCCAAAATATGGCTCAGGCCTCGAAATTGGGATGTTTGGTATATTTTGAAAACTGCAGGGGAGTTTATGCAAAATGTGACTCACTGCCGCTTTCAGTACTTGGCATATGTTGGGTATAAAAAGTCGTAATATCAAACTGCGAATATGTGCAGAGAACCAGAATTTGGCTCCAAAATATGGCTCAGGCCTTGAAATTGAGATGTTTGGTATATTTTGAAAACTGCAGGGGAGTTTATTCAAAATGTGACTAACTGCTGCTTTCAGTACTTGGCATATGTTGGGTATAAAAAGTCGTAATTTCAAACTCCGAATAAGTGCAAAGAGCCAGAATTTGGTTCCAAAATATGGCTCAGGCCTAGAAATTGGGATAATTGGGATATTTTGAAAACTGCAGGGGAGTTTGTGCAAAATGTGACTCACTGTTGCTTTCAGTACTTGGCATATGTTGGGTATAACAAGTCGTAATTTCAAACTGCGAATGGGTGCAGAGAGCCAGAATTTGGCACCAAAATATGGCTCAGGCCTCAAAATTTTGATATTTGGGATATTTTGAAAACTGCAGGGGGAGTTTTTGCAAAATGTTACCAAACGCCGCTTACAGTACTTCGCATATGTTGGGTATAAAAAATTCGTAATTTCAAACTGTGAATACGAGCAGAGAGCCAGAATTTGGCTCCAAAATATGGCTCAGGCCTTGGAATTGGGATGTTTGGGATATTTTGAAAACTGCAGGGGAGTTTGTGCAAAATGTGACTCACTGACGCTTTTACTACTTGGCATATGTTGGGTATAAAAAGTCGTAATTTCAAACTCCGAATAAGTGCAAAGAGCCAGAATTTGGTTCCAAAATATGGCTCAGGCCTAGAAATTGGGATAATTGGGATATTTTGAAAACTGCAGGGGAGTTTGTGCAAAATGTGACTCACTGTTGCTTTCAGTACTTGGCATATGTTGGGTATAACAAGTCGTAATTTCAAACTGCGAATGGGTGCAGAGAGCCAGAATTTGGCTCCAAAATATGGCTCAGGCCTCGAAATTGGGATATTTGGGATATTTTGAATACTGCAGGGGGGATTGGGACAAATGTGTCCAAACGCCGCTTTCAGTACTTGGCATATGTTGGGTATAAAAACGTCGCAATTTCAAACTGCGAATACGTACAGAGAGCCAGAATTTGGCACCAAAATATTGCTCAGGTTTTGAAATTGGGATATTTGGGATATTTTGGATACTGCAGGGGTGATTGGAACAAATGTGTCCAAACTCCGCTTTTAGTACTTGGCATATGTTGGGTATAAAAAGTCGTAATATCAAACTGCGAATACGTGCATAGAGCCAGAATTTGGCTCCAAAATATGGCTCAGTCCTCGAAATTGGGATATTTGGGATATTTCGAAAACTGCAGGGGAGTTTGTGCAAAATGTGACTCTTTTGCCACTTTCAGGACTTGGCATATGTTGGGTATAAAAAGTCGTAATTTCAAACTGCGAATACGTGCATAGAGTCAGATTTTGGCTCCAAAATATAGTTCAGGTCTCGAAATTGGGATGTTTGGGATATTTTGAAAACTGCAGGGGGGGGGGGGGTTTGGGACAAATATGACCAAACGCCGCTTCCATTACTTTGCATATGTTTTGTATAAAAAACCGTAATTTCAAACTGCGAATACGTGCAGAGAGCCAGAATTTGGCTCCAAAATATGGCTCAGGCCTCGATATGGGGATGTTTAGGATATTTTTAAAACTGCAGGGAGGTTTGGGACAAATGTGACCAAACGCTGCTTTCAGTACTTGGCATATGTTGGGTATAAAATGTCGTAATTTCAAACTGCGAATACGTGCAGAGAGCCTGAATTTGATTCCAAAATATGGCTCAGGACGCGAAATTGGGATGTTTGGGATATTTTGAAAACCTCAGGGGAGTTTGTTCAAAATGACACTCACTGCAGCTTACAGTTCTTGGCATATGTTGGGTATAAAAAGTCGTAATATCAAACTGCGAATACGTGCAGAGCGCCAGAATTTGGCTCCAAATTATGGCTCAGGCCTCGATATTGGGATGTTTGGGATATTTTCAGAACTGCAGGGAGGTTTGGGTCAAATGTTACCTAACGCTGCTTTCAGTACTTCGCATATGCTTGGTATAAAAAAGTCGTAATTTCAAACTGCGAATACGTGCAGAGAGCTTGAATTTGGCTCCAAAATATGGCTCAGGCCTCGAAATTGGGATGTTTGGTATATTTTACAAACTGCAGGGGAGTTTGTGCAAAATGTGACTCACTGCCTCTTTCAGTACTTGGCATATGTTGGGTATAAAATGTCATAGTTTCAAACTGCGAATACGTGCAGAGAGCTAGAATTTAACTTCAAAATATGGCTTAGGCCTCGATATTGGGATATTTTGGATATTTTGAAAACTACAGCGAGGTTTGGGACAAATGTGACCAATCCCCGCTTTCAGTACTTGTCATATGTTGGGTATAAAAAGCCGTAATTTCAGACTGCGAATACGTGTAGAGAGCCAGAATTTGGCTCCAAAATATGGCTCAGGCCTCAAAATTTTGATATTTGGGATATTTTGAAAACTGCAGGGGAGTTTTTGCAAAATGTTACCAAACGCCGCTAACAGTACTTCGCATATGTTGGGTATAAAAAATTCGTAATTTCAAACTGCGAATTTGAGCAGAGAGCCAGAATTTGGCTCCAAAATATGGCTCAGGCCTTGGAATTGGGATGTTTGGTATATTTTACAAACTGCAGGGGAGTTTGTGCAAAATGTGACTCACTGACGCTTTTACTATTTGGCATATGTTGGGTATAAAAAGTCGTAATTTCAAACTCCGAATAAGTGCAAAGAGCCAGAATTTGGTTCCAAAATATGGCTCAGGCCTCGAAATTGGGATAATTGGGATATTTTGAAAACTGCAGGGGAGTTTGTGCAAAATGTGACTCACTGTTGCTTTCAGTACTTGGCATATGTTGGGTATAACAAGTCGTAATTTCAAACTGCGAATGGGTGCAGAGAGCCAGAATTTGGCTCCAAAATATGGCTCAGGCCTCGAAATTGGGATATTTGGGATATTTTGAATACTGCAGGGGGGATTGGGACAAATGTGTCCAAACGCCGCTTTCAGTACTTGGCATATGTTGGGTATAAAAACGTCGCAATTTCAAACTGCGAATACATACAGAGAGCCAGAATTTGGCACCAAAATATTGCTCAGGCTTTGAAATTGGGATATTTGGGATATTTTGGATACTGCAGGGGTGATTGGAACAAATGTGTCCAAACTCCGCTTTTAGTACTTGGCATATGTTGGGTATAAAAAGTCGTAATATCAAACTGCGAATACGTGCATAGAGCCAGAATTTGGCTCCAAAATATGGCTCAGTCCTCGAAATTGGGATATTTGGGATATTTCGAGAACTGCAGGGGAGTTTGTGCAAAATGTGACTCTTTTGCCACTTTCAGGACTTGGCATATGTTGGGTATAAAAAGTCGTAATTTCAAACTGCGAATACGTGCATAGAGCCAGATTTTGGCTCCAAAATATAGTTCAGGTCTCGAAATTGGGATGTTTGGGATATTTTGAAAACTGCAGGGGGGGGGGGGTTGGGACAAATATGACCAAACGCCGCTTCCATTACTTTGCATATGTTTTGTATAAAAAAACGTAATTTCAAACTGCGAATACGTGCAGAGAGCCAGAATTTGGCTCCAAAATATGGCTCAGGCCTCGATATGGGGATGTTTAGGATATTTTTAAAACTGCAGGGAGGTTTGGGACAAATGTGACCAAACGCTGCTTTCAGTACTTGGCATATGTTGGGTATAAAATGTCGTAATTTCAAACTGCGAATACGTGCAGAGAGCCTGAATTTGATTCCAAAATATGGCTCAGGACGCGAAATTGGGATGTTTGGGATATTTTGAAAACCTCAGGGGAGTTTGTTCAAAATGACACTCACTGCAGCTTACAGTTCTTGGCATATGTTGGGTATAAAAAGTCGTAATATCAAACTGCGAATACGTGCAGAGCGCCAGAATTTGGCTCCAAATTATGGCTCAGGCCTCGATATTGGGATGTTTGGGATATTTTCAGAACTGCAGGGAGGTTTGGGACAAATGTTACCTAACGCTGCTTTCAGTACTTCGCATATGCTTGGTATAAAAAAGTCGTAATTTCAAACTGCGAATACGTGCAGAGAGCTTGAATTTGGCTCCAAAATATGGCTCAGGCCTCGAAATTGGGATGTTTGGTATATTTTACAAACTGCAGGGGAGTTTGTGCAAAATGTGACTCACTGCCTCTTTCAGTACTTGGCATATGTTGGGTATAAAATGTCATAGTTTCAAACTGCGAATACGTGCAGAGAGCCAGAATTTAACTTCAAAATATGGCTCAGGCCTCGATATTGGGATATTTTGGATATTTTGAAAACTACAGCGAGGTTTAGGACAAATGTGACCAATCCCCGCTTTCAGTACTTGTCATATGTTGGGTATAAAAAGCCGTAATTTCAAACTGCGAATACGTGTAGAGAGCCAGAATTTGGCTCCAAAATATGGCTCAGGCCTCAAAATTTTGATATTTGGGATATTTTGAAAACTGCAGGGGAGTTTTTGCAAAATGTTACCAAACGCCGCTTACAGTACTTCGCATATGTTGGGTATAAAAAATTCGTAATTTCAAACTGCGAATTTGAGCAGAGAGCCAGAATTTGGCTCCAAAATATGGCTCAGGCCTTGGAATTGGGATGTTTGGTATATTTTACAAACTGCAGGGGAGTTTGTGCAAAATGTGACTCACTGACGCTTTTACTACTTGGCATATGTTGGGTATAAAAAGTCGTAATTTCAAACTCCGAATAAGTGCAAAACCCCAGAATTTGGTTCCAAAATATGGCTCAGGCCTCGAAATTGGGATGTTTGGGATATTTTGAAAACTGCAGGGGAGTTTGTGCAAAATGTGACTCACTGTTGCTTTCAGTACTTGGCATATGTTGGGAACAACAAGTCGTAATTTCAAACTGCGCATACGTGCAGAGAGCCAGAATTTGGCTCCAAAATATGGCTCAGGCCTCGAAATTGGGATATTTGGGATATTTTGAATACTGCAGGGGGGATTCGGACAAATGTGTCCAAACGCCGCTCTCAGTACTTGGCATATGTTGGGTATAAAAAAGTCGCAATTTCAAACTGCGAATACGTACAGAGAGCCAGAATTTGGCACCAAAATATTGCTCAGGCTTTGAAATTGGGATATTTGGGATATTTTGAATACTGCAGGGGGGGATTGGGACAAATGTGTCCAAACGCCGCTTGCAGTACTTGGCATATGTTGGGTATAAAAAGTCGTAATATCAAACTGCGAATATGTGCAGAGAGCCAGAATTTGGCTCCAAAATATGGTTCTGGCCTCGAAATTGGGATGTTTGGGATATTTTGAAAACTGCAGGGGGGATTGGGACAAATGTGTCCAAACGCCGCTTTCAGTACTTGGCATATGTTGGGTATAAAAAAGTCCCAATTTCAAACTGCGAATACGTGCAGAGACCCAGAATTTGGCTCCAAAATATGGTTCACGTCTCGAAATTGGGATGATTGGGATATTTTGAAAACTGCAGGGAGGTTTGGGACAAATGTGACCAAATGCCGCTTTCAGTTCTTCGCATATGTTGGGTATAAAAAATGCGCAATTTCAAACTACGAATACGTGCAGAGAGCCAGAATTTGGTTCCAAAATATGGCTCAGGCCTCGAAATTGGGATGTTTGGAATATTTTAAAAACTGCAGGGGAGTTTGTGCAAAATGTGACTCACTTCCGCTTTCAGTACTTGGCATATGTTGGGTATAAAAAGTCGTAAATGGAAACTGCGAATACGTGAAGAGAGTCTGAAGTTGGCTCCAAAATATGGCTCAGGCCTTGAAATTGGGATGTTTGGGATAATTTGAAAACTGCAGGGGGGATTGGGACAAATGTGTCCAAATACCGCTTTCAGTACTTGGAATATGTTGGGTATAAAAAAGTCGCAATTTCAAACTGCGAATACTTACAGAGATCCAGAATTTGGCACCAAAATATTGCTCAGGCTTTGAAATTTGGATATTTGGGATATTTTGAAAACTGCATGGGGGATTGGGACAAATGTGTCCAAACGCTGCTTTCAGTACTTGGCATATGTTGGGTATAAAAAGTCGTAATATCTAACTGCAAATACGTGCATAGAGCCATAAATTGGCTCCAAAATATGGCTCTGGCCTCGAAATTGGGTTATTTGGGATATTTTGAAAAGTGCAGGGAGGTTTGGGACAAATGTGACCAAACGCCGCTTTCAGTACTTGGCATATGTTGGGTATGAAAAAGTCGCAATTTCAAACTGCGAATACGTGTAGAAAGCCAGAATTTGGCTCCAAGATATGGCTCAGGCCTCGAAATTGGGATATTTGGGATATTTCGAAAACTGCAGGGGAGGTTGTGCAAATTGAAACTCACTGCCGCTTTCAGGACATGGAAAATGTTGGGTATAAAAAGTCGTAATTTCAAACTGCGAATACGTGCATAGAGCAAGATTTTGGCTTCAAAATATGGTTCAGGTCTCGAAATTGGGATGTTTCGAAAATTTTGAAAACTGCTGGGGGGTTTGGGACCAATATGACCAAACGCCGCTTCCATTACTTTGCATATGTTTCATATAAAAAGTCGTAATTTCAAACTGCGAATACGTGCCGAGAGCCAGAATTTGGCTCCAAAATATGGCTCAGGCCTCGAAATTGAGGTGTTTGGGATATTTTGAAAACTGCGGGGGGGATTGGGACATATATGACCAAACTCCGCTTTCAGTACTTGGCATATGTTGGGTATAAAAATTTGTAATTTCAAACTGCGAACACGTGCAGAGAGCCAGAATTTGGCTCCAAAATATAGCTCAGGCCTCAAAATTCGGATATTTGGGATATTTTTTAAACTACAGGGGAGTTTGTGCAAAATGGGACTCACTGCCACTTTCAGTACTTGGCATATGTTGGGTATAAAAAGTCGTAATTTCAATGTGCGAATACGTGCATAGAGCTAGAATTTATCTCCAAAATATGGCTCAGGCCTCGAAATTGGGATGTTTGGGTTATTTTAAAAACTGCAGGGAGGTTTGTGACAAATGTGACCAAACGTTGCTTTCAGTACTTGGCATATGTTTGGTATAAAAAAGTCGCAATTTCAAACTACGAATACGTGCAGAGATCCAGAATTTGGCTCCAAAATATGGCTCAGGCCCCGAAATTGGGATATTTGGGATATTTTGAAAACTGCAGGGCAGTTTGTGCAAAATGTGACTCACTGCCACTTTCAGGACTTGACATATGTTGGATATAAAAAGTCGTAATTTCAAACTGCGAATACGTGCATAGAGCCTGAATTTGGCTCCAAAATATTGCTCAGGCTTCGAAATTGGGATGTTTGGGATATTTTGAAAACTGCTGGGGAGTTTGGGACAAATATGACCAAACGCCGCTTTCAGTACTTGGCATATGTTGGGTATAAAAAGTCTTAATTTCAAATTGCAAATACGTGCAGAGAGCATGAATTTGGCTCCAAAATATAGCTCAGGCCTCGAAATTATAATGTTTGGGATATTTTGAAAACTGCAGGGGAGTTTGTCCAAAATGTGACTCACTGCCGCTTACAGTACTTGGCATATGTTGGGTATAAAAAGTCGTAATATCAAACTGCGAATATGTGCAGAGAACCAGAATTTGGCTCCAAAATATGGCTCAGGCCTTGAAATTGAGATGGTTGGTATATTTTGAAAACTGCAGGGGAGTTTATGCAAAATGTGACTAACTGCTGCTTTCAGTACTTGGCATATGTTGGGTATAAAAAGTCGTAATATCAAACTGCGATTATGTGCAGAGAGACAGAATTTGGCTCCAAAATATAACTCAGGCCTCGAAATTGGGATGTTTGGGATATTTTGAAAACTGCAGGGGGGATTGGGACAAATGTGACCAAACGCCGCTTTCAGTACTTGGCATATGTTGGGTATAAAAAAGTCGCAATTACTAACTGAGAATACGTGCAGAGAGCCAGAATTTGGCTCCAAAATATGGCTCCGGCCTCGAAATTGGGTTGTTTGGGATATTTTGAAAACTGCAGGAGGGTTTGGGACAAATGTGACCAAACGTCGCTTACAGTACTTTGCATATGTTGGGTATAAAAAGTCGTAATTTCAAACTGCGAAAACGTGCAGAGAGCCTGAATTTGATTCCAAAATATGGCTCAGGGCGCGAAATTGGGATGTTTGGGATATTTTGAAAACCTCAGGGGAGTTTGTTCAAAATGACACTCACTGCAGCTTTCAGTTCTTGGCATATGTTGGGTATAAAAAGTCGTAATATCAAACTGCGAATACGTGCAGAGCGCCAGAATTTGGCTCCCAATTATGGCTCAGGCCTCGATATTGGGATGTTTGGGATATTTTCAGAACTTTAGGGAGGTTTGGGACAAATGTTACCTAACGCCGCTTTCAGTACTTCGCATATGCTTGGTATAAAAAAGTCATAATTTCAAACTGCGAATACGTGCAGAGAGCTTGAATTTGGCTCCAAAATATGGCTCAGCCCTCGAAATTGGGATGTTTGGTATATTTTACAAACTGCAGGGGAGTTTGTGCAAAATGTGACTCACTGCCTCTTTCAGTACTTGGCATATGTTGGGTATAAAATGTCGTAGTTTCAAACTGCGAATACGTGCAGAGAGCCAAAATTTAACTTCAAAATATGGCTCAGGCCTCGATATTGGGATATTTTGGATATTTTGAAAACTACAGCGAGGTTTGGGACAAATGTGACCAATCCTCGCTTTCAGTACTTGTCATATGTTGGGTATAAAAAGTCGTAATTTCAAACTGCGAATACGTGTAGAGAGCCAGAATTTGTCTCCAAAATATGGCTCAGGCCTCAAAATTTTGATATTTGGGATATTTTGAAAACTGCAGGGGAGTTTGTGCAAAATGTGACACACTGACGCTTTTACTACTTGGCATATGTTGGGTATAAAAAGTCGTAATTTCAAACTCCGAATAAGTGCAAAACCCCAGAATTTGGTTCCAAAATATGGCTCAGGCCTCGAAATTGGGATGTTTGGGATATTTTGAAAACTGCAGGGGAGTTTGTGCAAAATGTGACTCACTGTTGCTTTCAGTACTTGGCATATGTTGGGAACAACAAGTCGTAATTTCAAACTGCGCATACGTGCAGAGAGCCAGAATTTGGCTCCAAAATATGGCTCAGGCCTCGAAATTGGGATATTTGGGATATTTTGAATACTGCAGGGGGGATTCGGACAAATGTGTCCAAACGCCGCTTTCAGTACTTGGCATATGTTGGGTATAAAAAAGTCGCAATTTCAAACTGCGAATACGTACAGAGAGCCAGAATTTGGCACCAAAATATTGCTCAGGCTTTGAAATTGGGATATTTGGGATATTTTGAATACTGCAGGGGGGGATTGGGACAAATGTGTCCAAACGCCGCTTTCAGTACTTGGCATATGTTGGGTATAAAAAGTCGTAATATCAAACTGCGAATATGTGCATAGAGCCAGAATTTGGCTCCAAAATATGGTTCTGGCCTCGAAATTGGGATGTTTGGGATATTTTGAAAACTGCAGGGGGGATTGGGACAAATGTGTCCAAACGCCGCTTTCAGTACTTGGCATATGTTGGGTATAAAAAAGTCCCAATTTCAAACTGCGAATACGTGCAGAGACCCAGAATTTGGCTCCAAAATATGGTTCACGTCTCGAAATTGGGATGATTGGGATATTTTGAAAACTGCAGGGAGGTTTGGGACAAATGTGACCAAATGCCGCTTTCAGTTCTTCGCATATGTTGGGTATAAAAAATGCGCAATTTCAAACTACGAATACGTGCAGAGAGCCAGAATTTGGTTCCAAAATATGGCTCAGGCCTCGAAATTGGGATGTTTGGAATATTTTAAAAACTGCAGGGAAGTTTGTGCAAAATGTGACTCACTTCCGCTTTCAGTACTTGGCATATGTTGGGTATAAAAAGTCGTAAATGGAAACTGCGAATACGTGAAGAGAGTCTGAAGTTGGCTCCAAAATATGGCTCAGGCCTTGAAATTGGGATGTTTGGGATAATTTGAAAACTGCAGGGGGGATTGGGACAAATGTGTCCAAATACCGCTTTCAGTACTTGGAATATGTTGGGTATAAAAAAGTCGCAATTTCAAACTGCGAATACTTACAGAGAGCCAGAATTTGGCACCAAAATATTGCTCAGGCTTTGAAATTTGGATATTTGGGATATTTTGAAAACTGCATGGGGGATTGGGACAAATGTGTCCAAACGCTGCTTTCAGTACTTGGCATATGTTGGGTATAAAAAGTCGTAATATCAAACTGCAAATACGTGCATAGAGCCATAAATTGGCTCCAAAATATGGCTCTGGCCTCGAAATTGGGATGTTTGGGATATTTTGAAAAGTGCAGGGAGGTTTGGGACAAATGTGACCAAATGCCGCTTTCAGTACTTTGCATATGTTGGGTATGAAAAAGTCGCAATTTCAAACTGCGAATACGTGTAGAAAGCCAGAATTTGGCTCCAAGATATGGCTCAGGCCTCGAAATTGGGATATTTGGGATATTTCGAAAACTGCAGGGGAGGTTGTGCAAATTGTAACTCACTGCCGCTTTCAGGACATGGAAAATGTTGGGTATAAAAAGTCGTAATTTCAAACTGCGAATACGTGCATAGAGCAAGATTTTGGCTTCAAAATATGGTTCAGGTCTCGAAATTGGGATGTTTCGAAAATTTTGAAAACTGCTGGGGGGTTTGGGACCAATATGACCAAACGCCGCTTCCATTACTTTGCATATGTTTCATATAAAAAGTCGTAATTTCAAACTGCGAATACGTGCCGAGAGCCAGAATTTGGCTCCAAAATATGGCTCAGGCCTCGAAATTGAGGTGTTTGGGATATTTTGAAAACTGCGGGGGGGATTGGGACATATATGACCAAACTCCGCTTTCAGTACTTGGCATATGTTGGGTATAAAAATTTGTAATTTCAAACTGCGAACACGTGCAGAGAGCCAGAATTTGGCTCCAAAATATAGCTCAGGCCTCAAAATTGGGATATTTGGGATATTTTTTAAACTACAGGGGAGTTTGTGCAAAATGGGACTCACTGCCACTTTCAGTACTTGGCATATGTTGGGTATAAAAAGTCGAAATTTCAATGTGCGAATACGTGCATAGAGCTAGAATTTATCTCCAAAATATGGCTCAGGCCTCGAAATTGGGATGTTTGGGTTATTTTAAAAACTGCAGGGAGGTTTGTGACAAATGTGACCAAACATTGCTTTCAGTACTTGGCATATGTTTGGTATAAAAAAGTCGCAATTTCAAACTACGAATACGTGCAGAGATCCAGAATTTGGCTCCAAAATATGGCTCAGGCCCCGAAATTGGGATATTTGGGATATTTTGAAAACTGCAGGGCAGTTTGTGCAAAATGTGACTCACTGCCACTTTCAGGACTTGACATATGTTGGATATAAAAAGTCGTAATTTCAAACTGCGAATACGTGCATAGAGCCTGAATTTGGCTCCAAAATATTGCTCAGGCTTCGAAATTGGGATGTTTGGGATATTTTGAAAACTGCTGGGGAGTTTGGGACAAATATGACCAAACGCCGCTTTCAGTACTTGGCATATGTTGGGTATAAAAAGTCGTAATTTCAAATTGCAAATACGTGCAGAGAGCATGAATTTGGCTCCAAAATATAGCTCAGGCCTCGAAATTATAATGTTTGGGATATTTTGAAAACTGCAGGGGAGTTTGTCCAAAATGTGACTCACTGCCGCTTACAGTACTTGGCATATGTTGGGTATAAAAAGTCGTAATATCAAACTGCGAATACGTGCAGAGAGCCAGAATTTGGTTACATAATACGGCTCAGGCCACGAAATTTTGATGTTCGGGATATTTTGAAAATTGCAGGGGAGTTTGTTCAAAATGTGACCCACTGCCACTTTCAGTACTAGGCATATGTTGGGTATAAAAAGTCGTAATTTCAAACTGCTAATAAGTGCAGAGAGCCAGAATTTGGCTCCAAAATATGGCTCAGGCCTCGAAATGGGATGTTTGGGATATTTTGAAAACTGCATGGGAGTTTATCCAAAATGGGACTCACAGCTGCTTACAGTATTTTTAAAACTGCAGGGAGGTTTGGGACAAATGTGACCAAACGCCGCTTTCAGTACTTGGCATATGTTGGGTATAAAAAGTCGTAATTTCAAACTACGAATATGTGCAGAGAGCCTGAATTTGGCTCGAAAATATGGCTCAGGCCTCGAAATTGGGATGTTTGGTATATTTTGAAAACTGCAGGGGAGTTTATGCAAAATGAGACTCACTGCCGCTTTCAGTACTTGGCATATGTTGGGTATAAAATTCGTAATATCAAACTGCGAATATGTGCAGAGAACCAGAATTTGGCTCCAAAATGTGGCTCAGGCCTTGAAATTGAGATGTTTGGTATATTTTGAAAACTGCAGGGGAGTTTATACAAAATGTGACTAACTGCTGCTTTCAGTACTTGGCATATGTTGGGTATAAAAAGTCGTAATATCAAACTGCGAATATGTGCAGAGAGCCAGAATTTGGCTCCAAAATATGGCTCAGGCCTCGAAATTGGGATGTTTGGGATATTTTGAAAACTGCAGGGGGGATTGAGACAAATGTGACCAAACGCCGCTTTCAGTACTTGGCATATGTTGGGTATAAAAAAGTCGCAATTACTAACTGAGAATACGTGCAGAGAGCCAGAATTAGGCTCCAAAATATGGCTCCGGCCTCGAAATTGGGTTGTTTGGGATATTTTGAAAACTGCAGGAGGGTTTGGGACAAATGTGACCAAACGCTGCTTACAGCATATGTTGGGTATAAAAAGTCGTATTTTCAAACTGCGAATACGTGCAGAGAGCCTGAATTTGATTTCAAAATATGGCTCAGGACGCGAAATTGGGATGTTTGGGATTTTTTGAAAACCTCAGGGGAGTTTGTTCAAAATGACACTCACTGCAGCTTTCAGTTCTTGACATATGTTGGGTATAAAAAGTCATAATATCAAACTGCGAATACGTGCAGAGCGCCAGAATTTGGCTCCAAATTATGGCTCAGGCCTCGATATTGGGATGTTTGGGACATTTTCAGAACTGCAGGGAGGTTTGGGACAAATGTTACCTAACGCCGCTTTCAGTACTTCACATATGCTTGGTATAAAAAAGTCGTAATTTCAAACTGCGAATACGTGCAGAGAGCTTGAATTTGGCTCCAAAATATGGCTCAGGCCTCGAAATTGGGATGTTTGGTATATTTTACAAACTGCAGGGGAGTTTGTGCAAAATGTGACTCACTGCCACTTTCAGTACTTGGCATATGTTGGGTATAAAATGTCGTAGTTTCAAACTGCGAATACGTGCAGAGAGCCAGAATTTAACTTCAAAATATGGCTCAGGCCTCGATATTGGGATATTTTGAATATTTTGAAAACTACAGCGAGGTTTGGGACAAATGTGACCAAACCCCGCTTTCAGTACTTGTCATATGTTGGGTATAAAAAGACGTAATTTCAAACTGCGAATACGTGTAGAGAGCCAGAATTTGGCTCCAAAATATGGCTCAGGCCTCAAAATTTTGATATTTGGGATATTTTGAAAACTGCAGGGGAGTTTGTGCAAAATGTTACCAAACGCCGCTTACAGTACTTCGCATATGTTGGGTATAAAAAATTCGTAATTTCAAACTGTGAATACGAGCAGAGAGCCAGAATTTGGCTCCAAAATATGGCTCAGGCCTTGGAATTGGGATGTTTGGGATATTTTGAAAACTGCAGGGGAGTTGTGCAAAATGTGACTCACTGACGCTTTTACTACTTGGCATATGTTGGGTATAAAAAGTCGTAATTTCAAACTCTGAATAAGTGCAAAGAGCCAGAATTTGGTTCCAAAATATGGCTCAGGCCTCGAAATTGGGATAATTGGGATATTTTGAAAACTGCAGGGGAGTTTGTGCAAAATGTGACTCACTGTTGCTTTCAGTACTTGGCATATGTTGGGTATAACAAGTCGTAATTTCAAACTGCGAATACGTGCAGAGAGCCAGAATTTGGCTCCAAAATATGGCTCAGGCCTCGAAATTGGGATATTTGGGATATTTTGAATACTGCAGGGGGGATTGGGACAAATGTGTCCAAACGCCGCTTTCAGTACTTGGCATATGTTGGGTAAAAAAAGTCGCAATTTCAAACTGCGAATACGTACAGAGAGCCAGAATTTGGCACCAAAATATTGCTCAGGCTTTGAAATTGGGATATTTGGGATATTTTGAATACTGCAGGGGGGATTGGGACAAATGAGTCCAAACGCCGCTTTCAGTACTTGGCATATGTTGGGTATAAAAAGTCGTAATATCAAACTGCGAATATGTGCAGAGAGCCAGAATTTGGCTCCAAAATATGGCTCAGGCCTCGAAATTGGGATGTTTGTGATATTTTGAATACTGCAGGGGGGATTGGGACAAATGTGTCCAAACGCCGCTTTCAGTACTTGGCATATGTTGGGTAAAAAAAGTCGCAATTTCAAACTGCGAATACGTACAGAGAGCCAGAATTTGGCACCAAAATATTGCTCAGGCTTTGAAATTGGGATATTTGGGATATTTTGAATACTGCAGGGGGGATTGGGACAAATGTGTCCAAACGCCGCTTTCAGTACTTGGCATATGTTGGGTATAAAAAGTCGTAATATCAAACTGCGAATATGTGCAGAGAGCCAGAATTTGGCTCCAAAATATTGCTCAGGCCTCGAAATTGGGATGTTTGGGATATTTTGAAAACTGCAGGGGGGAATGGGACAAATGTGTCCAAACGCCGCTTTCAGTACTTGGCATATGTTGGGTATAAAAAAGTCGCAATTTCAAACTGCGAATACGTTCAGAGAGCCAGAATTTGGCACCAAAATATTGCTCAGGCTTTGAAATTGGGATATTTGGGATATTTTGAATACTGCAGGGGGGATTGGGACAAATTTGTCCAAACGCCGCTTTCAGTACTTGGCATATGTTGGGTATAAAAAGTCGTAATATCAAACTGCGAATACGTGCATAGAGTCAGAATTTGGCTCCAAAATATGGCTCAGTCCTCGAAATTGGGATATTTGGGATATTTCGAAAACTGCAGGGGAGTTTGTGCAAAATGTGACTCTTTTGCCACTTTCAGGACTTGGCATATGTTGGGTATAAAAAGTCTTAATTTCAAACTGCGAATACGTGCATAGAGCCAGATTTTGGCTCCAAAATATGGTTCAGGTCTCGAAATTGGGATGTTTGGGATATTTTGAAAACTGCATTTTTGGGACAAATATGACCAAACGCCGCTTCCATTACTTTGCATATGTTTTGTATAAAAAGCCGTAATTTCAAACTGCGAATACGTGCAGCGAGCCAGAATTTGGCTCCAAAATATGGCTCTGGCCTCGAAATTGGGATGTTTGGGATATTCTGAAAAGTGCAGGGAGGTTTGGGACAAATGTGACCAAACACCGCTTTCAGTACTTGGCATATGTTGGGAATAAAAATGTAGCAATTTCAAACTGCGAATACGTGCAGAAAGCCAGAATTTGGCTCCAAAATATGGTTCAGGCCTTAAAAAATTAGGATATTTGGGATATTTTGAAAACTGCAGGGAGGTTTGGGACAAATGTGACCAAACGCCGCTTTCAGTACTTGGCATATGTTGGGTATAAAAAGTCGTAATTTCAAACTGCGAATACGTGCAGAGACCCTGAATTTGGCTCAAAAATATATCTCAGGCCTCGATATTGGGTTGTTTGGGATATTTTGAAAACTTCAGGGAGGTTTGGGACAAATGTAACCAAACGCTGCTTTCAGTACTTCGCATATGTTGGGTATAAAAAAGTCGTAATTTCAAACTGCGAATACGTGCAGAGAGCCAGAATTTGGCTCCAAAATATTGCTCCAGCCTCGAAATCGGGTTGTTTGTGAAATTTTGAAAACTGCAGGGGGGTTTGGGACAAATGTGACCAAACGCCGCTTACAGTACTTTGCATATGTTGGGTATAAAAAGACGTAATTTCAAACTGCGAATACGTGCAGAGAGCATGAATTTGATTCCAAAATATGACTCAGGACGCGAAATTGGGATGTTTGGGATATTTTGAAAACTGCGGGGGGGGGGGGGGGGGGTTTGGAACAAATATGACCAAACGCCGCTTCCATTACTTTGCATATGTTTTGTATAAAAAGCCGTAATTTCAAACTGCGAATACGTGCAGAGAGCCAGAATTTGGCTCCAAAATATGGCTCAGGCCTCGATATGGGGATGTTTAGGATATTTTTAAAACTGCAGGGAGGTTTTGGACAAATGTGACCAAACGCTGCTTTCAATACTTGGCATATGTTGGGTATAAAAAGTCGTAATTTCAAACTGCGAATACGTGCAGAGAGCCTGAATTTGGCTCGAAAATATATCTCAGGCCTCGATATTGGGTTGTTTGGGATACTTTGAAAACTGCAGGGAGGTTTGGGACAAATGTGACCAAACGTTGCTCTCAGTACTTCGCATATGTTGGGTATAAAAAAGTCGTAATTTCAAACTGCAAATACGTGCAAAGCGCCTGAATGTGGCTCCAAAATATGGCTCAGGCCTCGAAATTGGAATGTTTGGTATATTTTGAAAACTGCAGGGGAGTTTATGCAAAATGTGACTCACTGCCGCTTTCAGTACTTGGCATATGTTGGGTATAAAAAGTCGTAATATCAAACTGCGAATATGTGCAGAGAACCAGAATTTGGCTCCAAAATATGGCTCAGGCCTTGAAATTGAGATGTTTGGTATATTTTGAAAACTGCAGGGGAGTTTATGCAAAATGTGACTAACTGCTGCTTTCAGTACTTGGCATATGTTGGGTATAAAAAGTCGTAATATCAAACTGCGAATATGTGCAGAGAGCCAGAATTTGGCTCCAAAATATGGCTCAGGCCTCGAAATTGGGATGTTTGGGATATTTTGAAAACTGCAGGGGGGATTGGGACAAATGTGACCAAACGCCGCTTTCAGTACTTGGCATATGTTGGGTTTAAAAAAGTCGCAATTACTAACTGAGAATACGTGCAGAGAGCCAGAATTAGGCTCCAAAATATGGCTCCGGCCTCGAAATTGGGTTGTTTGGGATATTTTGAAAACTGCAGGAGGGTTTGGGACAAATGTGACCAAACGCTGCTTACAGTACTTTGCATATGTTGGGTATAAAAAGTCGTATTTTCAAACTGCGAATACGTGCAGAGAGCCTGAATTTGATTCCAAAATATGGCTCAGGACGCGAAATTGGGATGTTTGGGATTTTTTGAAAACCTCAGGGGAGTTTGTTCAAAATGACACTCACTGCAGCTTTCAGTTCTTGGCATATGTTGGGTATAAAAAGTCGTAATATCAAACTGCGAATACGTGCAGAGCGCCAGAATTTGGCTCCAAATTATGGCTCAGGCCTCGATATTGGGATGTTTGGGACATTTTCAGAACTGCAGGGAGGTTTGGGACAAATGTTACCTAACGCCGCTTTCAGTACTTCACATATGCTTGGTATAAAAAAGTCGTAATTTCAAACTGCGAATACGTGCAAAGAGCTTGAATTTGGCTCCAAAATATGGCTCAGGCCTCGAAATTGGGATGTTTGGTATATTTTACAAACTGCAGGGGAGTTTGTGCAAAATGTGACTCACTGCCACTTTCAGTACTTGGCATATGTTGGGTATAAAATGTCGTAGTTTCAAACTGCGAATACGTGCAGAGAGCCAGAATTTAACTTCAAAATATGGCTCAGGCCTCGATATTGGGATATTTTGAATATTTTGAAAACTACAGCGAGGTTTGGGACAAATGTGACCAAACCCCGCTTTCAGTACTTGTCATATGTTGGGTATAAAAAGACGTAATTTCAAACTGCGAATACGTGTAGAGAGCCAGAATTTGGCTCCAAAATATGGCTCAGGCCTCAAAATTTTGATATTTGGGATATTTTGAAAACTGCAGGGGAGTTTGTGCAAAATGTTACCAAACGCCGCTTACAGTACTTCGCATATGTTGGGTATAAAAAATTCGTAATTTCAAACTGTGAATACGAGCAGAGAGCCAGAATTTGGCTCCAAAATATGGCTCAGGCCTTGGAATTGGGATGTTTGGGATATTTTGAAAACTGCAGGGGAGTTTGTGCAAAATGTGACTCACTGACGCTTTTACTACTTGGCATATGTTGGGTATAAAAAGTCGTAATTTCAAACTCTGAATAAGTGCAAAGAGCCAGAATTTGGTTCCAAAATATGGCTCAGGCCTCGAAATTGGGATAATTGGGATATTTTGAAAACTGCAGTGGAGTTTGTGCAAAATGTGACTCACTGTTGCTTTCAGTACTTGGCATATGTTGGGTATAACAAGTCGTAATTTCAAACTGCGAATACGTGCAGAGAGCCAGAATTTGGCTCCAAAATATGGCTCAGGCCTCGAAATTGGGATATTTGGGATATTTTGAATACTGCAGGGGGGATTGGGACAAATGTGTCCAAACGCCGCTTTCAGTACTTGGCATATGTTGGGTAAAAAAAGTCGCAATTTCAAACTGCGAATACGTACAGAGAGCCAGAATTTGGCACCAAAATATTGCTCAGGCTTTGAAATTGGGATATTTGGGATATTTTGAATACTGCAGGGGGGATTGGGACAAATGTGTCCAAACGCCGCTTTCAGTACTTGGCATATGTTGGGTATAAAAAGTCGTAATATCAAACTGCGAATATGTGCCGAGAGCCAGAATTTGGCTCCAAAATATTGCTCAGGCCTCGAAATTGGGATGTTTGGGATATTTTGAAAACTGCAGGGGGGAATGGGACAAATGTGTCCAAACGCCGCTTTCAGTACTTGGCATATGTTGGGTATAAAAAAGTCGCAATTTCAAACTGCGAATACGTTCAGAGAGCCAGAATTTGGCACCAAAATATTGCTCAGGCTTTGAAATTGGGATATTTGGGATATTTTGAATACTGCAGGGGGGATTGGGACAAATTTGTCCAAACGCCGCTTTCAGTACTTGGCATATGTTGGGTATAAAAAGTCGTAATATCAAACTGCGAATACGTGCATAGAGCCAGAATTTGGCTCCAAAATATGGCTCAGTCCTCGAAATTGGGATATTTGGGATATTTCGAAAACTGCAGGGGAGTTTGTGCAAAATGTGACTCTTTTGCCACTTTCAGGACTTGGCATATGTTGGGTATAAAAAGTCGTAATTTCAAACTGCGAATACGTGCATAGAGCCAGATTTTGGCTCCAAAATATGGTTCAGGTCTCGAAATTGGGATGTTTGGGATATTTTAAAAACTGCATTTTTGGGACAAATATGACCAAACGCCGCTTCCATTACTTTGCATATGTTTTGTATAAAAAGCCGTAATTTCAAACTGCGAATACGTGCAGCGAGCCAGAATTTGGCTCCAAAATATGACTCTGGCCTCGAAATTGGGATGTTTGGGATATTCTGAAAAGTGCAGGGAGGTTTGGGACAAATGTGTCCAAACGCCGCTTTCAGTACTTGGCATATGTTGGGAATAAAAATGTAGCAATTTCAAACTGCGAATACGTGCAGAAAGCCAGAATTTGGCTCCAAAATATGGTTCAGGCCTTAAAAAATTGGGATATTTGGGATATTTTGAAAACTGCAGGGAGGTTTGGGACAAATGTGACCAAACGCCGCTTTCAGTACTTGGCATATGTTGGGTATAAAAAGTCGTAATTTCAAACTGCGAATACGTGCAGAGACCCTGAATTTGGCTCGAAAATATATCTCAGGCCTCGATATTGGGTTGTTTGGGATATTTTGAAAACTTCAGGGAGGTTTGGGACAAATGTGACCAAACGCTGCTTTCAGTACTTCGCATATGTTGGGTATAAAAAAGTCGTAATTTCAAACTGCGAATACGTGCAGAGAGCCAGAATTTGGCTCCAAAATATTGCTCCAGCCTCGAAATTGGGTTGTTTGTGATATTTTGAAAACTGCAGGGGGGTTTGGGACAAATGTGACCAAACGCCGCTTACAGTACTTTGCATATGTTGGGTATAAAAAGACGTAATTTCAAACTGCGAATACGTGCAGAGAGCATGAATTTGATTCCAAAATATGACTCAGGACGCGAAATTGGGATGTTTGGGATATTTTGAAAACTGCGGGGGGGGGGGGGGTTTGGGACAAATATGACCAAACTCCGCTTCCATTACTTTGCATATGTTTTGTATAAAAAGCCGTAATTTCAAACTGCGAATACGTGCAGAGAGCCAGAATTTGGCTCCAAAATATGGCTCAGGCCTCGATATGGGGATGTTTAGGATATTTTTAAAACTGCAGGGAGGTTTTGGACAAATGTGACCAAACGCTGCTTTCAATACTTGGCATATGTTGGGTATAAAAAGTCGTAATTTCAAACTGCGAATACGTGCAGAGAGCCTGAATTTGGCTCGAAAATATATCTCAGGCCTCGATATTGGGTTGTTTGGGATACTTTGAAAACTGCAGGGAGGTTTGGGACAAATGTGACCAAACGTTGCTCTCAGTACTTCGCATATGTTGGGTATAAAAAAGTCGTAATTTCAAACTGCAAATACGTGCAAAGCGCCTGAATTTGGCTCCAAAATATGGCTCAGGCCTCGAAATTGGAATGTTTGGTATATTTTGAAAACTGCAGGGGAGTTTATGCAAAATGTGACTCACTGCCGCTTTCAGTACTTGGCATATGTTGGGTATAAAAAGTCGTAATATCAAACTGCGAATATGTGCAGAGAACCAGAATTTGGCTCCAAAATATGGCTCAGGCCTTGAAATTGAGATGTTTGGTATATTTTGAAAACTGCAGGGGAGTTTATGCAAAATGTGACTAACTGCTGCTTTCAGTACTTGGCATATGTTGGGTATAAAAAGTCGTAATATCAAACTGCGAATATGTGCAGAGAGACAGAATTTGGCTCCAAAATATGGCTCAGGCCTCGAAATTGGGATGTTTGGGATATTTTGAAAACTGCAGGGGGGATTGGGACAAATGTGACCAAACGCCGCTTTCAGTACTTGGCATATGTTGGGTATAAAAAAGTCGCAATTACTAACTGAGAATACGTGCAGAGAGCCAGAATTTGGCTCCAAAATATGGCTCCGGCCTCGAAATTGGGTTGTTTGGGATATTTTGAAAACTGCAGGAGGGTTTGGGACAAATGTGACCAAACGCCGCTTACAGTACTTTGCATATGTTGGGTATAAAAAGTCGTAATTTCAAACTGCGAATACGTGCAGAGAGCCTGAATTTGATTCCAAAATATGGCTCAGGAAGCGAAATTGGGATGTTTGGGATATTTTGAAAACCTCAGGGGAGTTTGTTCAAAATGACACTCACTGCAGCTTTCAGTTCTTGGCATATGTTGGGTATAAAAAGTCGTAATATCAAACTGCGAATACGTGCAGAGCGCCAGAATTTGGCTCCAAATTATGGCTCAGGCCTCGATATTGGGATGTTTGGGATATTTTCAGAACTTTAGGGAGGTTTGGGACAAATGTTACCTAACGCCGCTTTCAGTACTTCGCATATGCTTGGTATAAAAAAGTCGTAATTTCAAACTGCGAATACGTGCAGAGAGCTTGAATTTGGCTCCAAAATATGGCTCAGGCCTCGAAATTGGGATGTTTGGTATATTTTACAAACTGCAGGGGAGTTTGTGCAAAATGTGACTCACTGCCTCTTTCAGTACTTGGCATATGTTGGGTATAAAATGTCGTAGTTTCAAACTGCGAATACGTGCAGAGAGCCACAATTTAACTTCAAAATATGGCTCAGGCCTCGATATTGGGATATTTTGGATATTTTGAAAACTACAGCGAGGTTTGGGACAAATGTGACCAATCCCCGCTTTCAGTACTTGTCATTTGTTGGGTATAAAAAGTCGTAATTTCAAACTGCGAATACGTGTAGAGAGCCAGAATTTGGCTCCAAAATATGGCTCAGGCCTCAAAATTTTGATATTTGGGATATTTTGAAAACTGCAGGGGAGTTTGTGCAAAATGTTACCAAACGCCGCTTACAGTACTTCGCATATGTTGGGTATAAAAAATTCGTAATTTCAAACTGCGAATACGAGCAGAGAGCCAGAATTTGGCTCCAAAATATGGCTCAGGCCTTGGAATTGGGATGTTTGGGATATTTTGAAAACTGCAGGGGAGTTTGTGCAAAATGTGACACACTGACGCTTTTACTACTTGGCATATGTTGGGTATAAAAAGTCGTAATTTCAAACTCCGAATAAGTGCAAAACCCCAGAATTTGGTTCCAAAATATGGCTCAGGCCTCGAAATTGGGATGTTTGGGATATTTTGAAAACTGCAGGGGATTTTGTGCAAAATGTGACTCACTGTTGCTTTCAGTACTTGGCATATGTTGGGAACAACAAGTCGTAATTTCAAACTGCGCATACGTGCAGAGAGCCAGAATTTGGCTCCAAAATATGGCTCAGGCCTCGAAATTGGGATATTTGGGATATTTTGAGTACTGCAGGGGGGATTCGGACAAATGTGTCCAAACGCCGCTTTCAGTACTTGGCATAAAACTTGGTACTGGTAAAACTTTCAGTACTTGGGTATAAAAAAGTCGCAATTTCAAACTGCGAATACGTACAGAGAGCCAGAATTTGGCACCAAAATATTGCTCAGGCTTTGAAATTGGGATATTTGGGATATTTTGAATACTGCAGGGGGGATTGGGACAAATGTGTCCAAACGCCGCTTTCAGTACTTGGCATATGTTGGGTATAAAAAGTCGTAATATCAAACTGCGAATATGTGCAGAGAGCCAGAATTTGGCTCCAAAATATGGTTCTGGCCTCGAAATTGGGATGTTTGGGATATTTTGAAAACTGCAGGGGGGATTGGGACAAATGTGTCCAAACGCCGCTTTCAGTACTTGGCACATGTTGGGTATAAAAAAGTCGCAATTTCACACTGCGAATACGTACAGAGAGCCAGAATTTGGCACAAAAATATTGCTCAGGCTTTGAAATTGGGATATTTGGGATATTTTGAAAACTGCAGGGGGGATTGGGACAAATGTGTCCAAACGCCGCTTTCAGTACTTGGCATATGTTGGGTATAAAAAGTCGTAATGTCAAACTGCGAATACGTGCATAGAGCCATAATTTGGCTCCAAGATATGGCTCTGGCCTCGAAATTGGGATGTTTGGGATATTTTGAAAAGTGCAGGGAGGTTTGGGACAAATGTGACCAAACGCCGCTTTCAGTACTTTTCATATGTTGGGTATAAAAAAGTCGCAATTTCAAACTGCGAATACGTGCAGAAAGCCAGAATTTGGCTCCAAAATATGGTTCAGGCCTTCAAAGTTGGGATATTTGGGATATTTTGAAAACTGCAAGGAGGTTTGGGACAAATGTGACCAAACGCCGCTTTCAGTACTTGGCATATGTTGGGTATAAAAAGTCGTAATTTCAAACTGCGAATACGTGCAGAGAGCCTGAATTTGGCTCGAAAATATATCTCAGGCCTCGATATTGGGTTGTTTGGGATATTTTGAAAACTGCAGGGAGGTTTGGGACAAATGTGACCAAACGCCGCTTTCAGTACTTGGCAAATGTTGGGTATAAAAAGTCGTAATTTCAAACTGCGAATACGTGCAAAGCGCCTGAATTTGGCTCCAAAATATGCCTCAGGCCTCGAAATTGGGATGTTTGGTATATTTTGGAAACTGCAGGGGAGTTTATGCAAAATGTGACTCATTGCCGCTTTCAGTACTTGGCATATTTTGGGTATAAAAAGTCGTAATATCAAACTGCGAATATGTGCCGAGAGCCAGAATTTGGCTCCAAAATATGGCTCAGGCCTTGAAATTGAGATGTTTGGTATATTTTGAAAACTGCAGGGAAGTTTATGCAAAATGTGACTCACTGCCGCTTTCAGTACTTGGCATATGTTGGGTATAAAAAGTCGTAATATCAAACTGCGAATATGTGCAGAGAGCCAGATTTTGGCTCCAAAATATGGCTCAGGCCTCGAAATTGGGATGTTTGGGATATTTGGAAAACTGCAGGCGGGATTGGGACAAATGTGACCAAACGCCGCTTTCAGTACTTGGCATATGTTGGGTATAAAAAAGTCGCAATTACAAACTGAGAATACGTGCAGAGAGCAGAATTTGGCTCCAAAATATGGCTCCGGCCTCGAAATTGGGTTGTTTGGGATATTTTGAAAACTGCAGGGGGGTTTGGGACAAATGTGACCAAACGCCGCTTACAGTACTTTGCATATGTTGGGTATAAAAAGTCGTAATTTCAAAATGCGAATACTAGCAGAGAGCCTGAATTTGATTCCAAAATATGGCTCAGGACGCGAAATTTTTGATGTTTGGGATATTTTGAAAACTGCAGGGGAGTTTGTTCAAAATGTGACTCACTGCAGCTTTCAGTTCTTGGCAAATGTTGGGTATAAAAAGTCGTAATATCAAACTGCGAATATGTGCAGAGAACCAGAATTTGGCTCCAAAATATGGCTCAGGCCTTAAAATTGAGATGTTTGGTATATTTTGAAAACTGCAGGGGAGTTTATGCAAAATGTGACTAACTGCTGCTTTCAGTACTTGGCATATGTTGGGTATAAAAAGTCGTAATATCAAACTGCGAATATGTGCAGAGAACCAGAATTTGGCTCCAGAATATGGCTCAGGCCTCGAAATTGGGATGTTTGGGATATTTTGAAAACTGCAGGGGGGATTGGGACAAATGTGACCAAACGCCGCTTTCAGTACTTGGCATATGTTGGGTATAAAAAAGTCGCAATTACTAACTGAGAATTCGTGCAGAGAGACCGAATTTGGCTCCAAAATATGGCTCCGGCCTCGAAATTGTGTTGTTTGGGATATTTTGAAAACTGCAGGAGGGTTTGGGACAAATGTGACCAAACGCCGCTTACAGTACTTTGCATATGTTGGGTATAAAAATCGTAATTTCAAACTGCGAATACGTGCAGAGAGCCTGAATTTGATTCCAAAATATGGCTCAGGATGCGAAATTGGGATGTTTAGGATATTTTGAAAACCTCAGGGGAGTTTGTTCAAAATGACACTCACTGCAGCTTTCAGTTCTTGGCATATGTTGGGTATAAAAAGTCGTAATATCAAACTGCGAATACGTGCAGAGCGCCAGAATTTGGCTCCAAATTATGGCTCAGGCCTCGATATTGGGATGTTTGGGATATTTTCAGAACTTTAGGGAGGTTTGGGACAAATGTTACCTAACGCCGCTTTCAGTACTTCGCATAAGCTTGGTATAAAAAAGTCGTAATTTCAAACTGCGAATACGTGCAGAGAGCTTGAATTTGGCTCCAAAATATGGCTCAGGCCTCGAAATTGGGATGTTTGGTATATTTTACAAACTGCAGGGGAGTTTGTGCAAAATGTGACTCACTGCCTCTTTCAGTACTTGGCATATGTTGGGTATAAAATGTCGTAGTTTCAAACTGCGAATACGTGCAGAGAGCCACAATTTAACTTCAAAATATGGCTCAGGCCTCGATATTGGGATATTTTGGATATTTTGAAAACTACAGCGAGGTTTGGGACAAATGTGACCAATCCCCGCTTTCAGTACTTGTCATCTGTTGGGTATAAAAAGTCGTAATTTCAAACTGCGAATACGTGTAGAGAGCCAGAATTTGGCTCCAAAATATGGCTCAGGCCTCAAAATTTTGATATTTGGGATATTTTGAAAACTGCAGGGGAGTTTGTGCAAAATGTTACCAAACGCCGCTTACAGTACTTCGCATAAGTTGGGTATAAAAAATTCGTAATTTCAAACTGCGAATACGAGCAGAGAGCCAGAATTTGGCTCCAAAATATGGCTCAGGCCTTGGAATTGGGATGTTTGGGATATTTTGAAAATTGCAGGGGAGTTTGTGCAAAATGTGACACACTGACGCTTTTACTACTTGGCATATGTTGGGTATAAAAAGTCGTAATTTCAAACTCCGAATAAGTGCAAAACCCCAGAATTTGGTTCCAAAATATGGCTCAGGCCTCGAAATTGGGATGTTTGGGATATTTTGAAAACTGCAGGGGAGTTTGTGCAAAATGTGACTCACTGTTGCTTTCAGTACTTGGCATATGTTGGGAACAACAAGTCGTAATTTCAAACTGCGCATACGTGCAGAGAGCCAGAATTTGGCTCCAAAATATGGCTCAGGCCTCGAAATTGGGATATTTGGGATATTTTGAATACTGCAGGGGGGATTCGGACAAATGTGTCCAAACGCCGTTTTCAGTACTTGGCATAAAACTTGGTACTGGTAAAACTTTCAGTACTTGGGTATAAAAAAGTCGCAATTTCAAACTGCGAATACGTACAGAGAGCCAGAATTTGGCACCAAAATATTGCTCAGGCTTTGAAATTGGGATATTTGGGATATTTTGAATACTGCAGGGGGGATTGGGACAAATGTGTCCAAACGCCGCTTTCAGTACTTAGCATATGTTGGGTATAAAAAGTCGTAATATCAAACTGCGAATATGTGCAGAGAGCCAGAATTTGACTCCAAAATATGGTTCTGGCCTCGAAATTGGGATGTTTGGGATATTTTGAAAACTGCAGGGGGGATTGGGACAAATGTGTCAAAACGCCGCTTTCAGTACTTGGCACATGTTGGGTATAAAAAAGTCGCAATTTCACACTGCGAATACATACAGAGAGCCAGAATTTGGCACAAAAATATTGCTCAGGCTTTGAAATTGGGATATTTGGGATATTTTGAAAACTGCAGGGGGGATTGGGACAAATGTGTCCAAACGCCGCTTTCAGTACTTGGCATATGTTGGGTATAAAAAGTCGTAATGTCAAACTGCGAATACGTGCATAGAGCCATAATTTGGCTCCAAGATATGGCTCTGGCCTCGAAATTGGGATGTTTGGGATATTTTGAAAAGTGCAGGGAGGTTTGGGACAAATGTGACCAAACGCCGCTTTCAGTACTTGGCATATGTTGGGTATAAAAAAGTCGCAATTTCAAACTGCGAATACGTGCAGAAAGCCAGAATTTGGCTCCAAAATATGGTTCAGGCCTTCAAAGTTGGGATATTTGGGATATTTTGAAAACTGCAAGGAGGTTTGGAACTAATGTGACCAAACGCCGCTTTCAGTACTTGGCATATGTTGGGTATAAAAAGTCGTAATTTCAAACTGCGAATACGTGCAGAGAGCCTGAATTTGGCTCGAAAATATATCTCAGGCCTCGATATTGGGTTGTTTGGGATATTTTGAAAACTGCAGGGAGGTTTGGGACAAATGTGACCAAACGCCGCTTTCAGTACTTGGCAAATGTTGGGTATAAAAAGTCGTAATTTCAAACTGCGAATACGTGCAAAGCGCCTGAATTTGGCTCCAAAATATGCCTCAGGCCTCGAAATTGGGATGTTTGGTATATTTTGGAAACTGCAGGGGAGTTTATGCAAAATGTGACTCATTGCCGCTTTCAGTACTTGGCATATGTTGGGTATAAAAAGTCGTAATATCAAACTGCGAATATGTACCGAGAGCCAGAATTTGGCTCCAAAATATGGCTCAGGCCTTGAAATTGAGATGTTTGGTATATTTTGAAAACTGCAAGGAAGTTTATGCAAAATGTGACTCACTGCCGCTTTCAGTACTTGGCATATGTTGGGTATAAAAAGTCGTAATATCAAACTGCGAATATGTGCAGAGAGCCAGATTTTGGCTCCAAAATATGGCTCAGGCCTCGAAATTGGGATGTTTGGGATATTTTGAAAACTGCAGGGGGGATTGGGACAAATGTGACCAAACGCCGCTTTCAGTACTTGGCATATGTTGGGTATAAAAAGTCGTAATTTCAAACTGCGAATACTAGCAGAGAGCCTGAATTTGATTCCAAAATATGGCTCAGGACGCGAAATTTTTGATGTTTGGGATATTTTGAAAACTGCAGGGGAGTTTGTTCAAAATGTGACTCACTGCAGCTTTCAGTTCTTGGCAAATGTTGGGTATAAAAAGTCGTAATATCAAACTGCGAATATGTGCAGAGAACCAGAATTTGGCTCCAAAATATGGCTCAGGCCTTGAAATTGAGATGTTTGGTATATTTTGAAAACTGCAGGGGAGTTTATGCAAAATGTGACTAACTGCTGCTTTCAGTACTTGGCATATGTTGGGTATAAAAAGTCGTAATATCAAACTGCGAATATGTGCAGAGAACCAGAATTTGGCTCCAGAATATGGCTCAGGCCTCGAAATTGGGATGTTTGGGATATTTTGAAAACTGCAGGGGGGATTGGGACAAATGTGACCAAACGCCGCTTTCAGTACTTGGCATATGTTGGGTATAAAAAAGTCGCAATTACTAACTGAGAATTCGTGCAGAGAGCCAGAATTTGGCTCTAAAATATGGCTCCGGCCTCGAAATTGGGTTGTTTGGGATATTTTGAAAACTGCAGGAGGGTTTGGGACAAATGTGACCAAACGCCGCTTACAGTACTTTGCATATGTTGGGTATAAAAAGTCGTAATTTCAAACTGCGAATACGTGCAGAGAGCCTGAATTTGATTCCAAAATATGGCTAAGGCCTCGAAATTGGGATGTTTGGCATATTTTGAAAACTGCAGGGGGGATTGGGACAAATTTGACCAAACGCCACTTTCAGTACTTGGCATATGTTGGGTATAAAAAAGTCGCAATTACAAACTGAGAATACGTGCAGAGAGCCAGAATTTGGCTCCAAATTATGGCTCCGGCCTCGAAATTGGGTTGTTTGGGATATTTTGAAAACTGCAGGGGGGTTTGGGTCAAATGTGACCAAACGCCGCTTACAGTACTTTGCATATGTTGGGTATAAAAAGTCGTAATTTCAAACTGCGAATACTAGCAGAGAGCATGAATTTGATTCCAAAATATGGCTCAGGACGCGAAATTGGGATGTTTGGGATATTTTGAAAACTGCAGGGGAGTTTGTTCAAAATGTGACTCACTGCAGCTTTCAGTTCTTGGCAAATGTTGGGTATAAAAAGTCGTAATATCAAACTGCGAATATGTGCAGAGAACCAGAATTTGGCTCCAAAATATGGCTCAGGCCTTGAAATTGAGATGTTTGGTATATTTTGAAAACTGCAGGGGAGTTTATGCAAAATGTGACTAACTGCTGCTTTCAGTACTTGGCATATGTTGGGTATAAAAAGTCGTAATATCAAACTGCGAATATGTGCAGAGAACCAGAATTTGGCTCCAAAATATGGCTCAGGCCTCGAAATTGGGATGTTTGGGATATTTTGAAAACTGCAGGGGGGATTGGGACAAATGTGACCAAACGCCGCTTTCAGTACTTGGCATATGTTGGGTATAAAAAAGTCGCAATTACTAACTGAGAATACATGCAGAGAGCCAGAATTTGGCTCCAAAATATGGCTCCGGCCTCGAAATTGGGTTGTTTGGGATATTTTGAAAACTGCAGGGGGGTTTGGGACAAATGTGACCAAACGCCGCTTACAGTACTTTGCATATGTTGGGTATAAAAAGTCGTAATTTCAAACTGCGAATACTAGCAGAGAGCCTGAATTTGATTCCAAAATATGGCTCAGGACGCGAAATTGGGATGTTTGGGATATTTTGAAAACTGCAGGGGAGTTTGTTCAATATGTGACTCACTGCAGCTTTCAGTTCTTGGCAAATGTTGGGTATAAAAAGTCGTAATATCAAACTGCGAATATGTGCAGAGAACTAGAATTTGGCTCCAAAATATGGCTCAGGCCTTGAAATTGAGATGTTTGGTATATTTTGAAAACTGCAGGGGAGTTTATGCAAAATGTGACTAACTGCTGCTTTCAGTACTTGGCATATGTTGGGTATAAAAAGTCGTAATATCAAACTGCGAATATGTGCAGAGAACCAGAATTTGGCTAAAGAATTTGGCTCCAGAATATGGCTCAGGCCTCGAAATTGGGATGTTTGGGATATTTTGAAAACTGCAAGGGGGATTGGGACAAATGTGACCAAACGCCGCTTTCAGTACTTGGCATATGTTGGGTATAAAAAAGTCGCAATTACTAACTGAGAATTCGTGCAGAGAGCCAGAATTTGGCTCCAAAATATGGCTCCGGCCTCGAAATTGGGTTGGTTGGGATATTTTGAAAACTGCAGGAGGGTTTGGGTCAAATGTGACCAAACGCCGCTTACAGTACTTTGCATATGTTGGGTATAAAAAGTCGAAATTTCAAACTGCGAATACGTGCAGAGAGCCTGAATTTGATTCCAAAATATGGCTAAGGCCTCGAAATTGGGATGTTTGGCATATTTTGAAAACTGCAGGGGGGATTGGGACAAATGTGACCAAACGCCACTTTCAGTACTTGGCATATGTTGGGTATAAAAAAGTCGCAATTACAAACTGAGAATACGTGCAGAGAGCCAGAATTTGGCTCCAAAATATGGCTCCGGCCTCGAAATTGGGTTGTTTGGGATATTTTGAAAACTGCAGGGGGGTTTGGGTCAAATGTGACCAAACGCCGCTTACAGTACTTTGCATATGTTGGGTATAAAAAGTCGTAATTTCAAACTGCGAATACTAGCAGAGAGCATGAATTTGATTCCAAAATATGGCTCAGGACGCGAAATTAGGATGTTTGGGATATTTTGAAAACTGCAGGGGAGTTTGTTCAAAATGTGACTCACTGCAGCTTTCAGTTCTTGGCAAATGTTGGGTATAAAAAGTCGTAATATCAAACTGCGAATATGTGCAGAGAACCAGAATTTGGCTCCAAAATATGGCTCAGGCCTTGAAATTGAGATGTTTGGTATATTTTGAAAACTGCAGGGGAGTTTATGCAAAATGTGACTAACTGCTGCTTTCAGTACTTGGCATATGTTGGGTATAAAAAGTCGTAATATCAAACTGCGAATATGTGCAGAGAACCAGAATTTGGCTCCAAAATATGGCTCAGGCCTCGAAATTGGGATGTTTGGGATATTTTGAAAACTGCAGGGGGGATTGGGACAAATGTGACCAAACGCCGCTTTCAGTACTTGGCATATGTTGGGTATAAAAAAGTCGCAATTACTAACTGAGAATACATGCAGAGAGCCAGAATTTGGCTCCAAAATATGGCTCCGGCCTCGAAATTGGGTTGTTTGGGATATTTTGAAAACTGCAGGAGGGTTTGGGACAAATGTGACCAAACGCCGCTTACAGTACTTTGCATATGTTGGGTATAAAAAGTCGTAATTTCAAACTGCGAATACGTGCAGAGAGCCTGAATTTGATTCCAAAATATGGCTAAGGCCTCGAAATTGGGATGTTTGGCATATTTTGAAAACTGCAGGGGGGATTGGGACAAATGTGACCAATCGCCACTTTCAGTACTTGGCATATGTTGGGTATAAAAAAGTCGCAATTACAAACTGAGAATACGTGCAGAGAGCCAGAATTTGGCTCCAAAATATGGCTCCGGCCTCGAAATTGGGTTGTTTGGGATATTTTGAAAACTGCAGGGGGGTTTGGGTCAAATGTGACCAAACGCCGCTTACAGTACTTTGCATATGTTGGGTATAAAAAGTCGTAATTTCAAACTGCGAATACTAGCAGAGAGCATGAATTTGATTCCAAAATATGGCTCAGGACGCGAAATTAGGATGTTTGGGATATTTTGAAAACTGCAGGGGAGTTTGTTCAAAATGTGACTCACTGCAGCTTTCAGTTCTTGGCAAATGTTGGGTATAAAAAGTCGTAATATCAAACTGCGAATATGTGCAGAGAACCAGAATTTGGCTCCAAAATATGGCTCAGGCTTTGAAATTGAGATGTTTGGTATATTTTGAAAACTGCAGGGGAGTTTATGCAAAATGTGACTAACTGTTGCTTTCAGTACTTGGCATATGTTGGGTATAAAAAGTCGTAATATCAAACTGCGAATATGTGCAGAGAACCAGAATTTGGCTCCAAAATATGGCTCAGGCCTCGAAATTGGGATGTTTGGGATATTTTGAAAACTGCAGGGGGGATTGGGACAAATGTGACCAAACGCCGCTTTCAGTACTTGGCATATGTTGGGTATAAAAAAGTCGCAATTACTAACTGAGAATACATGCAAAGAGCCAGAATTTGGCTCCAAAATATGGCTCCGGCCTCGAAATTGGGTTGTTTGGGATATTTTGAAAACTGCAGGAGGGTTTGGGACAAATGTGACCAAACGCCGCTTACAGTACTTTGCATATGTTGGGTATAAAAAGTCGTAATTTCAAACTGCGAATACGTGCAGAGAGCCTGAATTTGATTCCAAAATATGGCTCAGGACGCGAAATTGGGATGTTTGGGATATTTTGAAAAGTGCAGGGAGGTTTGGGACAAATGTGACCAAACGCCGCTTTCAAAACTTGGCATATGTTGGGTATAAAAAGTCGTAATTTCAAACTGCGAATACGTGCAGAGAGCCTGAATTTGGCTCCAAAATATGCCTCAGGCCTCGAAATTGGGATGTTTGGTATATTTTGAAAACTGCAGGGGAGTTTATGCAAAATGTGACTCACTGCCGCTTTCAGTACTTGGCATATGTTGGGTATAAAAAGTCGTAATATCAAACTGCGAATATGTGCAGAGAGCCAGATTTTGGCTCCAAAATATGGCTCAGGCCTCGAAATTGGGATGTTTGGGATATTTTGAAAACTGCAGGGGGGATTGGGACAAATGTGACCAAACGCCGCTTTCAGTACTTGGCATATGTTGGGTATAAAAAAGTCGCAATTACAAACTGAGAATACGTGCAGAGAGCCAGAATTTGGCTCCAAAATATGGCTCCGGCCTCGAAATTGGGATATTTGGGATATTTTGAAAACTGCAGGGGGGTTTGGGACAAATGTGACCAAACGCCGCTTACAGTACTTTGCATATGTTGGGTATAAAAAGTCGTAATTTCAAACTGCGAATACTAGCAGAGAGCCTGAATTTGATTCCAAAATATGGCTCAGGACGCGAAATTGGGATGTTTGGGATATTTTGAAAACTGCAGGGGAGTTTGTTCAAAATGTGACTCACTGCAGCTTTTAGTTCTTGGCATATGTTGGGTATAAAAAGTCGTAATATCAAACTGCGAATATGTGCAGAGAACCAGAATTTGGCTCCAAAATATGGCTCAGGCCTTGAAATTGAGATGTTTGGTATATTTTGAAAACTGCAGGGGAGTTTATGCAAAATGTGACAAACTGCTGCTTTCAGTCCTTGGCATATGTTGGGTATGAAAAGTCGTAATATCAAACTGCGAATATGTGCAGAGAACCAGAATTTGGCTGCAAAATATGGCTCAGGCCTCGAAATTGGGATGTTTGGGATATTTTGAAAACTGCAGGGGGGATTGGGACAAATGTGACCAAACGCCGCTTTTAGTACTTGGCATAAGTTGGGTATAAAAAAGTCGCAATTACTAACTGAGAATACGTGCAGTGAGCCAGAATTTGATTCCAAAATATGGCTCAGGACGCGAAATAGGGATGTTTGGGATATTTTGAAAACCTCAGGGGAGTTTGTTCAAAATGACACTCACTGCAGCTTTCAGTTCTTGGCATATGTTGGGTATAAAAAGTCGTAATATCAAACTGCGAATACGTGCAGAGTGCCAGAATTTGGCTCCAAATTATGGCTCAGGCCTCGATATTGGGATGTTTGGGAGATTTTCAGAACTGCAGGGAGGTTTGGGACAAATGTTACCTAACGCCACTTTCAGTACTTCGCATATGCTTGGTATAAAAAAGTCGTAATTTCAAACTGCGAATACGTGCAGAGAGCTTGAATTTGGCTCCAAAATATGGCTCAGGCCTCGAAATTGGGATGTTTGGTATATTTTACAAACTGCAGGGGAGTTTGTGCAAAATGTGACTCACTGCCTCTTTCAGTACTTGGCATATGTTGGGTATAAAATGTCGTAGTTTCAAACTGCGAATACGTGCAGAGAGCCAGAATTTAACTTCAAAATATGGCTCAGGCCTCGATATTGGGATATTTTGGATATTTTGAAAACTACAGCGAGGTTTGGGACAAATGTGACCAATCCCCGCTTTCAGTACTTGTCATATGTTGGGTATAAAAAGTCGTAATTTCAAACTGCGAATACATGTAGAGAGCCAGAATTTGGCTCCAAAATATGGCTCAGGCCTCAAAATTTTGATATTTGGGATATTTTGAAAACTGCAGGGGAGTTTGTGCAAAATGTTACCAAACGCCGCTTACAGTACTTCGCATATGTTGGGTATAAAAAATTCGTAATTTCAAACTGCGAATACGAGCAGAGAGCCAGAAATTGGCTCCAAAATATGGCTCAGGCCTTGGAATTGGGATGTTTGGGATATTTTGAAAACTGCAGGGGAGTTTGTGCAAAATGTGACACACTGACGATTTTACTACTTGGCATATGTTGGGTATAAAAAGTCGTAATTTCAAACTCCGAATAAGTGCAAAACCCCAGAATTTGGTTCCAAAATATGGCTCAGGCCTCGAAATTGGGATGTTTTGGATATTTTGAAAACTGCAGGGGAGTTTGTGCAAAATGTGACTCACTGTTGCTTTCAGTACTTGGCATATGTTGGGTATAACAAGTCGTAATTTCAAACTGCAATTACGTGCAGAGAGCCAGAATTTGGCTCCAAAATATGGCTCAGGCCTCGAAATTGGGATATTTGGGATATTTTGAATACTGCAGGGGGGATTGGGACAAATGTGTCCAAACGCCGCTTTCAGTACTTGGCATATGTTGGGTATCAAAAAGTCGCAATTTCAAACTGCGAATACGTACAGAGAGCCAGAATTTGGCACCAAAATATTGCTCAGGCTTTGAAATTGGGATATTTGCGATATTTTGAATACTGCAGGGGGGATTGGGACAAATGTGTCCAAACGCCGCTTTCAGTACTTGGCATATGTTGGGTATAAAAAGTCGTAATATCAAACTGCGAATATGTGCAGAGAGCCAGAATTTGGCTCCAAAATATGGTTCAGGCCTCGAAATTCGGATGTTTGGGATATTTTGAAAACTGCAGGGGGGATTGGGACAAATGTGTCCAAACGCCGCTTTCAGTACTTGGCATATGTTGGGTATAAAAAAGTCGCAATTTCAAACTGCGAATACGTACAGAGAGCCAGAATTTGGCACAAAAAGATTGCTCAGGCTTTGAAAATGGGATATTTGGGATATTTTGAAAACTGCAGGGGGGATTGGGACAAATGTGTCCAAACGCCGCTTTCAGTACTTGGCATATGTTGGGTATAAAAAAGTCGCAATTTCAAACTGCGAATACGTGCAGATAGCCAGAATTTGGCTCCAAAATATGGTTCAGGCCTTCAAAGTTGGGATATTTGGGATATTTTGAAAACTGCAAGGAGGTTTGGGACAAATGTGACCAAACGCCGCTTTCAGTACTTGGCATATGTTGGGTATAAAAAGTCGTAATTTCAAACTGCGAATACGTGCAGAGAGCCTGAATTTGGCTCGAAAATATATCTCAGGCCTCGATATTGGGTTGTTTGGGATATTTTGAAAACTGCAGGGAGGTTTGGGACAAATGTGACCAAACGCCGCTTTCAGTACTTGGCATATGTTGGGTATAAAAAGTCGTAATTTCAAACTGCGAATACGTGCAAAGCGCCTGAATTTGGCTCCAAAATATGCCTCAGGCCTCGAAATTGGGATGTTTGGTATATTTTGAAAACTGCAGGGGAGTTTATGCAAAATGTGACTCATTGCCGCTTTCAGTACTTGGCATATGTTGGGTATAAAAAGTCGTAATATCAAACTGCGAATATGTGCCGAGAGCCAGAATTTGGCTCCAAAATATGGCTCAGGCCTTGAAATTGAGATATTTGGTATATTTTGAAAACTGCAGGGGAGTTTATGCAAAATGTGACTCACTGCCGCTTTCAGTACTTGGCATATGTTGGGTATAAAAAGTCGTAATATCAAACTGCGAATATGTGCAGAGAGCCAGATTTTGGCTCCAAAATATGGCTCAGGCCTCGAAATTGGGATGTTTGGGATATTTTGAAAACTGCAGGGGTGATTGGGACAAATGTGACCAAACGCCGCTTTCAGACTTGGCATATGTTGGGTATAAAAAAGTCGCAATTACAAACTGAGAATACGTGCAGAGAGCAAGAATTTGGCTCCAAAATATGGCTCCGGCCTCGAAATTGGGTTGTTTGGGATATTTTGAAAACTGCAGGGGGGTTTGGGACAAATGTGACCAAACGCCGCTTACAGTACTTTGCATATGTTGGGTATAAAAAGTCGTAATTTCAAACTGCGAATACTAGCAGAGAGACAGAATTTGGCTCCAAAATATTGCTCAGGCCTCGAAATTGTGATATTTGGGATATTTTAAAAACTACAGGGGAGTTTGTGCAAAATGTGACTAATTGCCGCTTTCAATACTTGGCATATGTTGGGTATAAAAATTCGTAATTTCATACTGCGAATACGTGCAGAGAGCCAGAATTTGGCTCCAAAATATGGCTCAGGCCTCGAAATTAGGATATTTGGGATATTTCGAAAACTGCTGGGGAGTTTGTGCAAAATGTGATTCTTTTGCCACTTTCAGGACTTGGCATATTTTGGGTATAAAAAGTCGTAATTTCAAACTCCGAATACGTGCATAGAGCAGATTTTGGCTCCAAAATATGGTTCAGGTCTCGAAATTGGGATGTTTGGGATATTTTGAAAACTGCGTGGGGGGGGGGGTTTGGACAAATATGACCAAACGCCGCTTCCATTACTTTGCATATGTTTTGTATAAAAAGTCGTAATTTCAAACTGCGAATAAGTGCAGAGAGCCAGAATTTGGCTCCAAAATATGGCTCAGGCCTCGATATGGGGATGTTTGGGATATTTTGAAAACTGCAGGGTGGTTTGGGACAAATGTGACCAAACGCCGCTTTCATTACTTCGCATATGTTGGGTATAAAAAATGCGCAATTTCAAACTTCGAATACGTGCAGAGAGCCAGAATTTGGTTCCAAAATATGGCTCAGGCCTCGAAATTAGGATGTTTGGAATATTTTGAAAACTGCAGGGGAGTTTGTGCAAAATGTGACTCACTGCCGCTTGGCATATGTTGGGTATAAAAAGTCGTAAATGCAAACTGCGAATACGTGAAGAGAGCCTGAATTTGGCTCCAAAATATGGCTCAGGCCTCGAAATTGGGATGTTTGGGATATTTTGAAAACTGCAGGGGGGATTGGGACAAATGTGTCCAAACGCCGCTTTCAGTACTTGGCATATGTTGGGTATAAAAAGTCGTAATATCAAACTGCGAATACGTGCATGGAGCCATAATTTGGCTCCAAAATATGGCTCTGCCCTCGAAATTGGGATGTTTGGGATATTTTGAAAAGTGCAGGGAGGTTTGGGACAAATGTGACCAAACGCCGCTTTCAGTACTTGGCATATGTTGGGTATAAAAAAGTCGCAATTTCAAACTGCGAATACGTGCAGAAAGCCAGAATTTGGCTCCAAAATATGGTTCAGGCCTTCAAAATTGGGATATTTGGGATATTTTGAAACTTGCAGGGAGGTTTGGGACAAATGTGACCAAACGCCGCTTACAGTACTTTGCATATGTTGGGTATAAAAAGTCGTAATTTCAAACTGCGAATACGTGCAGAGAGCCTGAATTTGATTCCAAAATATGGCTCAAGATGCGAAATTGGGATGTTTGGGATATTTTGAAAACCTCAGGGGAGTTTGTTCAAAATGTGACTCACTGCAGCTTTCAGTTCTTGGCATATGTTGGGTATAAAAAGTCGTAATATCAAACTGCGAATACGTGCAGAGCGCCAGAATTTGGCTCCAAAATATGGCTCAGGCCTTGAAATTGAGATGTTTGGTATATTTTGAAAACTGCAGGGGAGTTTATGCAAAATGTGACTCACTGCCGCTTTCAGTACTTGGCATATGTTGGGTATAAAAAGCCGTAATATCAAACTGCGAATATGTGCAGAGAGCCAGAATTTGTCTCCAAAATATGGCTCAGGCCTCGAAATTGGGATGTTTGGGATATTTTGAAAACTGCAGGGGGGATTGGGACAAATGTGTCCAAACGCCGCTTTCAGTACTTGGCATATGTTGGGTATAAAAAAGTCGCAATTTCAAACTGCGAATATGTACAGAGAGCCAGAATTTGGCACAAAAATATTGCTCAGGCTTTGAAATTGGGATATTTGGGATATTTTGAAAACTGCAGGGGGGATTGGGACAAATGTGTCCAAACGCCTCTTTAAGTACTTGGCATATGTTGGGTATAAAAAGTCGTAATATCAAACTGCGAATACGTGCATAGAGCCATAATTTGGCTCCAAAATATGGCTCAGGCCTCGAAATTGGGATGTTTGGGATATTTTGAAAAGTGCAGGGAGGTTTGGGACAAATGTGACCAAACGCCTCTTTCAATACTTGGCATATGTTTGGTATAAAAAAGTCGCAATTACAAACTGAGAATACGTGCAGAGAGCCAGAATTTGGCTCCAAAATATGGCTCCGGCCTCAAAATTGGGTTGTTTGGGATATTTTGAAAACTGCAGGGGGGTTTGGGACAAATGTGAACAAATGCCGCTTACAATACTTTGCATATGTTGGGTATAAAAAGTCGTAATTTCAAACTGCGAATACGTGCAGAGAGACAGAATTTGGCTCCAAAATATTGCTCAGGCCTCGAAATTGGGATATTTGGGATATTTTAAAAACTACAGGGGAGTTTGTGCAAAATGTGACTAACTGCCGCTTTCAATACTTGGCATATGTTGGGTATAAAAATTCGTAATTTCATACTGCGAATACGTGCAGAGAGCCAGAATTTGGCTCCAAAATATGGCTCAGGCCTCGAAATTGGGATATTTGGGATATCTCGAAAACTGCTGGGGAGTTTGTGCAAAATGTGATTCTTTTGCCACTTTCAGGACTTGGCATATGTTGGGTATAAAAAGTCGTAATTTCAAACTGCGAATACGTGCATAGAGCAGATTTTGGCTCCAAAATATGGTTCAGGTCTCGAAATTGGGATGTTTGGGATATTTTGAAAACTGCGGGGGGGGGGGGGACAAATATGACCAAACACCGCTTCCAATACTTTGCATATGTTTTGTATAAAAAGTCGTAATTTCAAACTGCGAATAAGTGCAGAGAGCCAGAATTTGGCTCCAAAATATGGCTCAGGCCTCGATATGGGGATGTTTGGGATATTTTGAAAACTGCAGGGAGTTTTGGGACAAATGTGACCAAACGCCGCTTTCAGTACTTCGCATATGTTGGGTATAAAAAATGCGCAATTTCAAACTTCGAATACATGCAGAGAGCCAGAATTTGGTTCCAAAATATGGCTCAGGCCTCGAAATTAGGATGTTTGGAATATTTTGAAAACTGCAGGGGAGTTTGTGCAAAATGTGACTCACTGCCGCTTTCAGTACTTGGCATATGTTGGGTATAAAAAGTCGTAAATGCTAACTGCGAATACGTGAAGAGAGCCTGAATTTTCTCCAAAATATTGCTCAGGCCTCGAAATTGGGATGTTTGGGATATTTTGAAAACTGCAGGGGGGATTGGGACAAATGTGTCCAAACGCCGCTTTCAGTACTTGGCATATGTTGGGTATAAAAAGTGGTAATATCAAACTGCGAATACGTGCATGGAGCCATAATTTGGCTCCAAAATATGGCTCTGCCCTCGAAATTGGGATGTTTGGGATATTTTGAAAAGTGCAGGGAGGTTTGGGACATATGTGACCAAACGCCGCTTTCAGTACTTGGCATATGTTGGGTATAAAAAAGTCGCAATTTCAAACGGCGAATACGTGCAGAAAGCCAGAATTTGGCTCCAAAATATGGTTCAGGCCTTCAAAATTGGGATATTTGGGATATTTTGAAACTTGCAGGGAGGTTTGGGACAAATGTGACCAAACGCCGCTTACAGTACTTTGCATATGTTGGGTATAAAAAGTCGAAATTTCAAACTGCGAATACGTGCAGAGAGCCTGAATTTGATTCCAAAATATGGCTCAAGACGCGAAATTGGGATGTTTGGGATATTTTGAAAACCTCAGGGGAGTTTGTTCAAAATGTGACTCACTGCAGCTTTCAGTTCTTGGCATATGTTGGGTATAAAAAGTCGTAATATCAAACTGCGAATACGTGCAGAGCGCCAGAATTTGGCTCCAAAACATGGCTCAGGCCTTGAAATTGAGATGTTTGGTATATTTTGAAAACTGCAGGGGAGTTTATGCAAAATGTGACTCACTGCCGCTTTCAGTACTTGGCATATGTTGGGTATAAAAAGCCGTAATATCAAACTGCGAATATGTGCAGAGAGCCAGAATTTGGCTCCAAAATATGGCTCAGGCCTCGAAATTGGGATGTTTGGGATATTTTGAAAACTGCAGGGGGGATTGGGACAAATGTGTCCAAACGCCGCTTTCAGTACTTGGCATATGTTGGGTATAAAAAAGTCGCAATTTCAAACTGCGAATATGTACAGAGAGTCAGAATTTGGCACAAAAATATTGCTCAGGCTTTGAAATTTGGATATTTGGGATATTTTGAAAACTGCTGGGGGGATTGGGACAAATGTGTCCAAATGCCGCTTTCAGTACTTGGCATATGTTGGGTATAAAAAGTCGTAATATCAAACTGCGAATACGTGCATAGAGCCATAATTTGGCTCCAAAATATGGCTCAGGCCTCGAAATTGGGATGTTTGGGATATTTTGAAAAGTGCAGGGAGGTTTGGGACAAATGTGACCAAACGCCTCTTTCAGTACTTGGCATATGTTGGGTATAAAAAAGTCGCAATTACAAACTGAGAATACGTGCAGAGAGCCAGAATTTGGCTCCAAAATATGGCTCCGGCCTCGAAATTGGGTTGTTTGGGATATTTTGAAAACTGCAGGGGGGTTTGGGACAAATGTGAACAAACGCCGCTTACAGTACTTTGCATATGTTGGGTATAAAAAGTCGTAATTTCAAACTGCAAATACGTGCAGAGAGCCTGAATTTGATTCCAAAATATGGCTCAGGACGCGAAATTGGGATGTTTGGGATATTTTGAAAACTGCAGGGGAGTTTGTTCAAAATGTGACTCACTGCAGCTTTCAGTTCTTGGCATGTGTTGGGTATAAAAAGTCGTAATATCAAACTGCGAATACGTGCAGAGCGCCAGAATTTGGCTCCAAAATATGGGTCAGGCCTCGATATTGGGATATTAGGGATATTTTGAAAACTGCAGGGAGGTTTGGGACAAATGTGACCTAACGCCGCTTTCAGTACTTCGCATTGCTGGGTATAAAAAAGTCGTAATTTCAAACTGCGAATACGTGCAGAGAGCTTGAATTTGGCTCCAAAATATGGCTCAGGCCTCGAAATTGGGATGTTTGGTATATTTTGAAAACTGCAGGGGAGTTTGTGCAAAATGTGACTCACTGCCTCTTTCAGTACTTGGCATATGTTGGGTATAAAAAGTCGTATTTCAAACTGTGAATACGTGCAGAGAGCCCGAATTTAACTTCAAAATATGGCTCAGGCCTCGATATTGGGATATTTGGGATATTTTGAAAACTACAGCGAGGTTTGGGACAAATGTGACCAAACTCCGCTTTCAGTACTTGTCATATGTTGGATATAAAAAGTCGTAATTTCAAAGTGCGAATACGAGAAGAGACCCAGAATTTGGCTCCAAAATATGGCTCAGGCCTCAAAATTTTAATATTTGGGATATTTTGAAAACTGCAGGGGAGTTTGTGCAATATGTTACCAAATGCCGCTTACAGAACTTCGCATATGTTGGGTATAAAAAATTCGTAATTTCAAATTACGAATACGAGCAGAGAGCCAGAATTTGGCTCCGAAATATGGTTCAGGCCTCGAAATTGGGATGTTTGGGATATTTTGAAAATTGCAGGGGAGTTTGTGCAGAATGTGACTCACTGTTGCTTTCAGTACTTGGCATATGTTGGGTATTAAAAGTCGTAATTTCAAACTGCGAATAAGTGCAGAGAGCCTGAATTTGGCTCGAAAATATATCTCAGGCCTCGATATTGGGTTGTTTGGGATATTTCGAAAACTGCAGGGAGGTTTGGGACAAATGTGACCAAACGCCGCTTTCAGTACTTGGCATATGTTGGGTATAAAAAGCCGTAATTTCAAACTGCGAATACGTGCAAAGCGCCTGAATTTGGCTCCAAAATATGCCTCAGGCCTCGAAATTGGGATGTTTGGTATATTTTGAAAACTGCAGGGGAGTTTATGCAAAATGTGACTCATTGCCGCTTTCAGTACTTGGCATATGTTGGGTATAAAAAGTCGTAATATCATACTGCGAATATGTGCCGAGAGCCAGAATTTGGCTCCAAAATATGGCTCAGACCTCGAAATTGGGATGTTTGGGATATTTTGAAAACTGCCGGGGGGATTGGGACAAATGTGACCAAACGCCGCTTTCAGTACTTGGCATATGTTGGGTATAAAAAAGTCGCAATTACAAACTGAGAATACGTGCAGAGAGCCAGAATTTGGCTCCAAAATATGGCTCCGGCCTCGAAATTGGGTTGTTTGGGATATTTTGAAAACTGCAGGGGGGTTTGGGACAAATGTGACCAAACGCCGCTTACAGTACTTTGCATATGTTGGGTATAAAAAGTCGTAATTTCAAACTGCGAATACTAGCAGAGAGCCTTAATTTGACTCCAAAATATGGCTCAGGACGCGAAATTGGGATGTTTGGGATATTTTGAAAACTGCAGGGGAGTTTGTTCAAAATGTGACTCACTGCAGCTTTCAGTTCTTGGCATATGTTGGGTATAAAATTCGTAATATCAAACTGCGAATACGTGCAGAGCGCCAGAATTTGGCTCCAAAATATGGCTCAGGCCTCGAAATTGGGATGTTTGGTATATTTTGAAAACTGCAGGGGAGTTTGTGCAAAATGTGACTCACTGCCTCTTTCAGTACTTGGCATATGTTGGGTATAAAAAGTCATAGTTTCAAACTGCAAATACGTGCAGAGAGCCTGAATTTGGCTCGAAAATATATCTCAGGCCTCGATATTGGGTTGTTTGGGATATTTTGAAAACTGCAGGGAGGTTTGGGACAAATGTGACCAAACGCTGCTTTCAGTACTTCGCATATGTTGGGTATAAAAAAGTCGTAATTTCAAACTGCGAATACGTGCAGAGAGCCAGAATTTGGCTCCAAAATATGGCTCCGGCCTCGAAATTGGGTTGTTTGTGATATTTTGAAAACTGCAGGGGGGTTTGGGACAAATGTGACCAAACGCTACTTACAGTACTTTGCATATGTTGGGTATAAAAAGTCGTAATATCATACTGCGAATACGTGCATAGAGCCATAATTTGGCTCCAAAATATGGATCTGGCCTCGAAATTGGGATGTTTGGGATATTTTGAAAAGTGCAGGGAGGTTTGGGACAAATGTGACCAAACGCCGCTTTCAGTACTTGGCATATGTTGGGTATAAAAAAGTCGCAATTTCAAACTGCGAATACGTGCAGAGAGACAGAATTTGGCTCCAAAATATTGCTCAGGCCTCGAAATTGGGATATTTGGGATATTTTAAAAACTACAGGGGAGTTTGTGCAAAATGTGACTAACTGCCGCTTTCAATACTTGGCATATGTTGGGTATAAAAATTCGTAATTTCATCCTGCGAATACGTGCAGAGAGCCAGAATTTGGTTCCAAAATATGGCTCAGGCCTCGAAATTGGGATATTTGGGATATTTCGAAAACTGCTGGGGAGTTTGTGCAAAATGTGATTCTTTTGCCACTTTCAGGACTTGGCATATGTTGGGTATAAAAAGTCGTAATTTCAAACTGCGAATACGTGCATAGAGCAGATTTTGGCTCCAAAATATGGTTCAGGTCTCGAAATTGGGATGTTTGGGATATTTTGAAAACTGCGGGGGGGGGGGGACAAATATGACCAAACGCCGCTTCCATTACTTTGCATATGTTTTGTATAAAAAGTCGTAATTTCAAACTGCGAATAAGTGCAGAGAGCCAGAATTTGGCTCCAAAATATGGCTCAGGCCTCGATATGGGGATGTTTGGGATATTTTGAAAACTGCAGGGAGGTTTGGGACAAATGTGACCAAACGCTGCTTTCAGTACTTCGCATATGTTGGGTATAAAAAAGTCGTAATTTCAAACTGCGAATACGTGCAGAGAGCCAGAATTTGGCTCCAAAATATGGCTCCGGCCTCGAAATTGGGTTGTTTGTGATATTTTGAAAACTGCAGGGGGGTTTGGGACAAATGTGACCAAACGCCACTTACAGTACTTTGCATATGTTGGGTATAAAAAGTCGTAATATCATACTGCGAATACGTGCATAGAGCCATAATTTGGCTCCAAAATATGGCTCTGGCCTCGAAATTGGGATGTTTGGGATATTTTGAAAAGTACAGGGAGGTTTGGGACAAATGTGACCAAACGCCGCTTTCAGTACTTGGCATATGTTGGGTATAAAAAAGTCGCAATTTCAAACTGCGAATACGTGCAGAAAGCCAGAATTTGGCTCCAAAATATGGTTCAGGCCTTCAAAGTTGGGATATTTGGGATATTTTGAAAACTGCAAGGAGGTTTAGGACAAATGTGACCAAACGCCACTTTCAGTACTAGGCATATGTTGGGTATAAAAAGTCGTAATTTCAAACTGCGAATACGTGCAGAGAGCCTGAATTTGGCTCGAAAATATATCTCAGGCCTCGATATTGGGTTGTTTGAGATATTTTGAAAACTGCAGGGAGGTTTGGGACAAATGTGACCAAACGCCGCTTTCAGTACTTGGCATATGTTGGGTATAAAAAGTCGTAATTTCAAACTGCGAATATGTGCAAAGCGCCTGAATTTGGCTCCAAAATATGCCTCAGGCCTCGAAATTGGGATGTTTGGTATATTTTGAAATCTGCAGGGGAGTTTGTGCAAAATGTGACTCACTGCCTCTTTCAGTACTTGGCATATGTTGGGTATAATTAAGTCATAGTTTCAAACTGCAAATACGTGCAGAGAGCCTGAATTTGGCTCGAAAATATATCTCATGCCTCGATATTGGGTTGTTTGGGATATTTTGAAAACTGCAGGGAGGTTTGGGACAAATGTGACCAAACGCTGCTTTCAGTACTTCGCATATGTTGGGTATAAAAAAGTCGTAATTTCAAACTGCGAATACGTGCAGAGAGCCAGAATTTGGCTCCAAAATATGGCTCAAGCCTCGAAATTGGGTTGTTTGTGATATTTTGAAAACTGCAGGTGGGTTTGGGACAAATGTGACCAAACGCCGCTTACAGTACTTTGCATATGTTTGGTATAAAAAGTCGTAATTTCAAACTGCGAATACGTGCAGAGAGCCTGAATTTGATTCCAAAATATGGCTCAGGACGCGAAATTGGGATGTTTGGGATATTTTGAAAACTGCAGGGGAGTTTGTTCAAAATGTGACTCACTGCAGCTTTCAGTTCTTGGCATATGTTGGGTATAAAAAGTCGTAATATCAAACTGCGAATACGTTCAGAGCGCCAGAATTTGGCTCCAAAATATGGCTCAGGCCTCGATATTGGGATGTTTGGGATATTTTGAAAACTGCAGGGAGGTTTTGGACAAATGTGACCTAACGCCGCTTTCAGTACTTCGCATATGCTGGGTATAAAAAAGTCGTAATTTCAAACTGCGAATAGGTGCAGAGAGCTTGAATTTGGCTCCAAAATATGGCTCAGGCCTCGAAATTGGGATGTTTGGTATATTTTGAAAACTGCAGGGGAGTTTGTGCAAAATGTGACTCACTGCCTCTTTCAGTACTTGTCATATGTTGGGTATAAAAATTCGTAATTTCAAACTGCGAATACGTGCAGAGAGACAGAATTTGGCTCCAAAATATTGCTCAGGCCTCGAAATTGGGATATTTGGGATATTTTAAAAACTACAGGGGAGTTTGTGCAAAATGTGACTAACTGCCGCTTTCAATACTTGGCATATGTTGGGTATAAAATTTCGTAATTTCATACTGCGAATACGTGCAGAGAGCCAGAATTTGGCTCCAAAATATGGTTCAGGCCTCGATATTGGGATATTTGGGATATTTTGAAAACTACAGCGAGGTTTGGGACAAATGTGACCAAACTCCGCTTTCAGTACTTGTCATATGTTGGATATAAAAAGTCGTAATTTCAAAGTGCGAATACGAGTAGAGACCCAGAATTTGGCTCCAAAATATGGCTCAGGCCTCAAAATTTTAATATTTGGGATATTTTGAAAACTGCAGGGGAGTTTGTGCAAAATGTTACCAAATGCCGCTTACAGTACTTCGCATATGTTGGGTATAAAAAATTCGTAATTTCAAACTACAAATACGAGCAGAGAGCCAGAATTTGGCTCCGAAATATGGCTCAGGCCTCGAAATTGGGATGTTTGGGATATTTTGAAAATTGCAGGGGAGTTTGTGCAGAATGTGACTCACTGTTGCTTTCAGTACTTGGCATATGTTGGGTATAAAAAGTCGTAATTTCAAACTGCGAATACGTGCAGAGAGCCTGAATTTGGCTCGAAAATATATCTCAGGCCTCGATATTGGGTTGTTTGGGATATTTCGAAAACTGAAGGGAGGTTTGGGACAAATGTGACCAAACGCCGCTTTCAGTACTTGGCATATGTTGGGTATAAAAAGCCGTAATTTCAAACTGCGAATACGTGCAGAGAGCTTGAATTTGGCTCCAAAATATGGCTCAGGCCTCGAAATTGGGATGTTTGGTATATTTTGAAAACTGCAGGGGAGTTTGTGCAAAATGTGACTAACTGCCGCTTTCAATACTTGGCATATGTTGGGTATAAAAATTCGTAATTTCATCCTGCGAATACGTGCAGAGAGCCAGAATTTGGTTCCAAAATATGGCTCAGGCCTCGAAATTGGGATATTTGGGATATTTCGAAAACTGCTGGGGAGTTTGTGCAAAATGTGATTCTTTTGCCACTTTCAGGACTTGGCATATGTTGGGTATAAAAAGTCGTAATTTCAAACTGCGAATACGTGCATAGAGCAGATTTTGGCTCCAAAATATGGTTCAGGTCTCGAAATTGGGATGTTTGGGATATTTTGAAAACTGCGGGGGGGGGGGGGACAAATATGACCAAACGCCGCTTCCATTACTTTGCATATGTTTTGTATAAAAAGTCGTAATTTCAAACTGCGAATAAGTGCAGAGAGCCAGAATTTGGCTCCAAAATATGGCTCAGGCCTCGATATGGGGATGTTTGGGATATTTTGAAAACTGCAGGGAGGTTTGGGACAAATGTGACCAAACGCCGCTTTCAGTACTTCGCATATGTTGGGTATAAAAAATGCGCAATTTCAAACTTCGAATACGTGAAGAGAGCCAGAATTTGGTTCCAAAATATGGCTCAGGCCTCGAAATCAGCATGTTTGGAATATTTTGAAAACTGCTGGGGAGTTTGTGCAAAATGTGACTCACTGCCGCTTTCAGTACTTGGCATATGTTGGGTATGAAAAGTCGTAAATGCAAACTGCGAATACGTGAAGAGAGCCTGAATTTGGCTCCAAAATATGGCTCAGGCCTCGAAATTGGGATGTTTGGGATATTTTGAAAACTGCAGGGGGGATTGGGACAAATGTGTCCAAACGCCGCTTTCAGTACTTGGCATATGTTGGGTATAAAAAGTGGTAATATCAAACTGCGAATACGTGCATGGAGCCATAATTTGGCTCCAAAATATGGCTCTGCCCTCGAAATTGGGATGTTTGGGATATTTTGAAAAGTGCAGGGAGGTTTGGGACAAATGTGACCAAACGCCACTTTCAGTACTTGGCATATGTTGGGTATAAAAAAGTCGCAATTTCAAACTGTGAATACGTGCAGAAAGCCAGAATTTGGCTCCAAAATATGGTTCAGGCCTTCAAAATTGGAATATTTGGGATATATTGAAACTTGCAGGGAGGTTTGGGACAAATGTGACCAAATGCCGCTTACAGTACTTTGCATATGTTGGGTATAAAAAGTCGTAATTTCAAACTGCGAATACGTGCAGACAGCCTGAATTTGATTCCAAAATATGGCTCAAGACGCGAAATTGGGATGTTTGGGATATTTTGAAAACCTCAGGGGAGTTTGTTCAAAATGTGACTCACTGCAGCTTTCAGTTCTTGGCATATGTTGGGTATAAAAAGTCGTAATATCAAACAGCGAATACGTGCAGAGCGCCAGAATTTGGCTCCAAAATATGGGTCAGGCCTTGAAATTGAGATGTTTGGTATATTTTGAAAACTGCATGGGAGTTTATGCAAAATGTGACTCACTGCCACTTTCAGTACTTGGCATATGTTGGGTATAAAAAGCCGTAATATCAAACTGCGAATATGTGCAGAGAGCCAGAATTTGGCTCCAAAATATGGCTCAGGCCTCGAAATTGGGATGTTTGGGATATTTTGAAAACTGCAGGGGGGATTGGGACAAATGTGTCCAAACGCCGCTTTCAGTACTTGGCATATGTTGGGTATAAAAAAGTCGCAATTTCAAACTGCGAATATGTACAGAGAGCCAGAATTTGGCACAAAAATATTGCTCAGGCTTTGAAATTTGGATATTTGGGATATTTTGAAAACTGCAGGGGGGATTGGGACAAATGTGTCCAAACGCCGCTTTCAGTACTTGGCATATGTTGGGTATAAAAAGTCGTAATATCAAACTGCGAATACGTGCATAGAGCCATAATTTGGCTCCAAAATATGGCTCTGGCCTCGAAATTGGGATGTTTGGGATATTTTGAAAAGTGCAGGGAGGTTTGGGACAAATGTGACCAAACGCCTCTTTCAGTACTTGGCATATGTTGGGTATAAAAAAGTCGCAATTACAAACTGAGAATACGTGCAGAGAGCCAGAATTTGGCTCCAAAATATGGTTACGGCCTCGAAATTTGGTTGTTTGGGATATTTTGAAAACTGCAGGGGGGTTTGGGACAAATGTGAACAAACGTCGCTTACAGTACTTTGCATATGTTGGGTATAAAAAGTCGTAATTTCAAACTGCAAATACGTGCAGAGAGCCTGAATTTGGTTCCAAAATATGGCTCAGGAATCGCACTATGGATGTTTGGGATATTTTGAAAACTGCAGGGAGGTTTGGGACAAATATGACCTAACGCCGCTTTCAGTACTTCGCATATGCTAGGTATAAAAAAGTCGTAATTTCAAACTGCGAATACGTGCACAGAGCTTGAATTTGGCTCCAAAATATGGCTCAGGCCTCGAAATTTGGATGTTTGGTATATTTTGAAAACTGCAGGGGAGTTTGTGCAAAATGTGACTTACTGCCTCTTTCAGTACTTGGCATATGTTGGGTATAAAAAGTCGTAGTTTCAAACTGCGAATACGTGCAGAGAGCCAGAATTTAACTTCTAAATATGGCTCAGGCCTCGATATTGGGATATTTGGGATATTTTGAAAACTACAGCGAGGTTTGGGACAAATGTGACCAAACCCCGCTTTCAGTACTTGTCATATGTTGGGTATAAAAAGTCGTAATTTCAAACTGCGAATACGTGTAGAGAGCCAGAATTTGGCTCCAAAATATGGTTCAGGCTTCAAAATTTTTATATTTGGGATATTTTGAAAACTGCAGGGGAGTTTGTGCAAAATGTTACCAAACGCCGCTTACAGTACTTCGCATATGTTGGGTATAAAAAATTCGTAATTTCAAACTGCGAATACGAGCAGAGAGCCAGAATTTGGCTCCAAAATATGGCTCAGGCATTGGAATTGGGATGTTTGGGATATTTTGAAAACTGCAGAGGAGTTTGTGCAAAATGTGACTCACTGACGCTTTTACTACTTGGCATATGTTGGGTATAAAAAGTCGTAATTTCAAACTGCGAATACGTGCAGAGAGCCAGAATTTGGCTCCAAAATATAGCTGAAGCCTCGATATTGCGATATTTTTTAAACTACAGGGGAGTTTGTGCAAAATGTGACTAACTGCCGCTTTCCATACTTGGCATATGTTGGGTATAAAAATTCGTAATTTCAAATTGAGAATACGTGCAGAGAGCCAGAATTTGGCTCCAAAATATGGCTCAGGCCTCGAAATTGGGATCTTTGGGATATTTCGAAAACTGCAGGGGTTTTGTGCAAAATGTGACTCACTGCCACTTTCAGGACTTGGCATATGTTGGGTATAAAAATTCGTAATTTCAAACTCCGAATACGTGCAGAGAGCCTGAATTTGGCTCCAAAATATTTCTCAGGCCTCGAAATTTGGGTGTTTGGGATATTTTTAAAACTGCAGTGGGGTTTGGGACAAATATGACCAAACACCGCTTTCATTTCTTGGCATATTTTCCGTATAAAAAGTCGTAATTTCAAACTCCGAATACGTGCAGGGAGCCAGAATTTGGCTCCAAAATATGGCTCAGGCGTCGATAATGGGATGTTTGGGATATTTTGAAAACTGCAGGGCGGTTTGGGAGAAATGTAACCAAAAACCGCTTTCAGTTCTTGGCATATGTTGGGTATAAAAAACCGTAATTTCAAACTGCGAATACGTGCAAAGACCCTGAATTTGGCTCCAAAATATGGCTCAGGCCTCGAAATTGGGATGCTTGGGATATTTTGAAAACTGCAGGGGAGTTTGTGCAAAATGTGACTCACGGCCGCTATCAGAACTTGGCATATGTTGGGTATAAAAAGTCGTAATTTCAAACTGCGAATACGTGCAGAGAGACAGAATTTGCTCCAAAATATAGCTCAGGCCTCGAAATTGGGTTATTTGGGATATTTTAAAAACTACAGGGGAGTTTGTGCAAAATGTGACTAACTGCCGCTTTCAAAACTTGGCATATGTTGGGTATAAAAATTCGTAATTTTAAACTGCGAATACGTGCAGATAGCCAGAATTTGGCTCCAAAATATGGCTCAGGCCTCGAAATTGGGATATTTGGGATATTTCGAAAACTGCAGGGGAGTTTGTGCAAAATGTGACTCTTTGCCACTTTCAGGACTTGGCATATGTTGGGTATAAAAAGTCGTAATTTCAAACTCCGAATACGTGCAGAGACCCAGAATTTGGCTCCAAAATATGGTTCAGGTCTCGAAATTGGGATGTTTGGGATATTTTGAAAACTGCGGGGGGGTTTGGGACAAATATGACCAAACGCCGCTTAAATTACTTTGCATATGTTTCGTATAAAAAGTAGTAATTTCAAACTGCGAATACGTGCAGAGAGCCAGAATTTGGCTCCAAAATGTGGCTCATGCCTCGATATGGGGATGTTTGGGATATTTTGAAAACTGCAGGGAGGTTTGGGACAAATGTGACCAAATGCTGCTTTCAGTACTTCGCATATGTTGGGTATAAAAAAGCCGTAATTTCACACTGCGAATACGTGCAAAGCGCCTGAATTTGGCTCCAAAATATGGCTCAGGCCTCGAAATTGGGATGTTTGGTATATTTTGAAAACTGCAGGGGAGTTTATGCAAAATGTGACTCACTGCCGCTTTCAGTACTTGGCATATGTTGGGTATAAAAAGTCGTAATATCAAACTGCAAATATGTTCAGAGAGCCAGAAATTGGCTCCAAAATATGGCTCAGGCCTTGAAATTGAGATGTTTGGTATATTTTGAAAATTGCAGGGGAGTTTATGCAAAATGTGACTCACTGCCGCTTTCAGTACTTGGCATATGTTGGGCATAAAAAAGTCGCAATTACAAACTGAGAATACGTGCAGAGAGCCAGAATTTGGCTCCAAAATATGGCTCCGGCCTCGAAATTGGGTTGTTTGTGATATTTTGAAAACTGCAGGGGGGTTTGGGACAAATGTGACCAAACGCCGCTTACAGTACTTTGCATATGTTGGGTATAAAAAGTCGTAATTTCAAACTGCGAATACGTGCAGAGAGCCTGAATTTGATTCCAAAATATGGCTCAGGACGCGAAATTGGGATGTTTGGGATATTTTGAAAACTGCAGGGGAGTTTTTTCAAAATGTGACTCACTGCAGCTTTCAGTTCTTGGCATATATTGGGTATAAAAAGTCGTAATATCAAACTGCGAATACGTTCAGAGCGCCAGAATTTGGCTCCAAAATATGGCTCAGGCCTCGATATTGGGATGTTTGGGATATTTTGAAAACTGCTGGGAGGTTTGGGACAAATGTGACCTAACGTCGCTTTCAGTACTTCGCATATGCTGAGTATAAAAAAGTCGTAATTTCAAACTGCGAATACGTGCAGAGAGCTTGAATTTGGCTCCAAAATTTGGCTCAGGCCTCGAAATTGGGGTGTTTGGTATATTTTGAAAACTGCAGGGGAGTTTGTGCAAAATGTGACTCACTGCCTCTTTCAGGACTTGGCATATGTTGGGTATAAAAAGTCGTAATTTCAAACTGCGAATACGTGCAGAGAGCCTGAATTTGGCTCGAAAATATATCTCAGGCCTCGATATTGGGTTGTTTGGGATATTTTGAAAACTGGAGGGAGGTTTGGGACAAATGTGACCAAATGCTGCTTTCAGTACTTCGCATATGTTGGGTATAAAAAAGTCGTAATATCACACTGCGAATACGTGCAAAGCGCCTGAATTTGGCTCCAAAATATGGCTCAGGCCTCGAAATTGGGATGTTTGGTATATTTTGAAAACTGCAGGGGAGTTTATTCAAAATGTGACTCACTGCCGCTTTCAGTACTTGGCATATGTTGGGTATAAAAAGTCGTAATATCAAACTGCGAATATGTGCAGAGAGCCAGAATTTGGCTCCAAAATATGGCTCAGGCCTTGAAATTGAGATGTTTGGTATATTTTGAAAATTGCAGGGGAGTTTATGCAAAATGTGACTCACTGCCGCTTTCAGTACTTGGCATATGTTGGGTATAAAAAGTCGTAATATCAAACTGCGAATACGTTCAGAGCGCCAGAATTTGGCTCCAAAATATGGCTCAGGAGTCGATATTGGGATGTTTGGGATATTTTGAAAACTGCAGGGAGGTTTGGGACAAATGTGACCTAACGCCGCTTTCAGTACTTCGCATATGCTGGGTATAAAAAAGTCGTAATTTCAAACTGCGAATACGTGCAGAGAGCTTGAATTTGGTTCCAAAATATGGCTCAGGCCTCGAAATTGGGATGTTTGGTATATTTTTAAAACTGCAGGGGAGTTTGTGCAAAATGTGACTCACTGCCTCTTTCAGGACTTTGCATATGTTGGGTATAAAAAGTCGTAATTTCAAACTGCGAATACGTGCAGAGAGCCTGAATTTGATTCCAAAATATGGCTCAGGACGCGAAATTGGGATGTTTGGGATATTTTGAAAACTGCAGGGGAGTTTGTTCAAAATGTGACTCACTGCAGCTTTCAGGACTTGGCATATGTTGGGTATAAAAAGTCGTAATTTCAAACTGCGAATACGTGCAGAGAGCCTGAATTTGGCTCGAAAATATATCTCAGGCCTCGATATTGGGTTGTTTGGGATATTTTGAAAACTGCAGGGAGGTTTGGGACAAATGTGACCAAATGCTGCTTTCAGTACTTCGCATATGTTGGGTATAAAAAAGTCGTAATTTCACACTGCGAATACGTGCAAAGCGCCTGAATTTGGCTCCAAGATATGGCTCAGGCCACGAAATTGGGATGTTTGGTATATTTTGAAAACTGCAGGGGAGTTTATGCAAAATGTGACTCACTGCCGCTTTCAGTACTTGGCATATGTTGGGTATAAAAAGTCGTAATATCAAACTGCAAATATGTTCAGAGAGCCAGAATTTGGCTCCAAAATATGGCTCAGGCCTTGAAATTGAGATGTTTGGTATATTTTGAAAATTGCAGGGGAGTTTATGCAAAATGTGACTCACTGCCGCTTTCAGTACTTGGCATATGTTGGGCATAAAAAAGTCGCAATTACAAACTGAGAATACGTGCAGAGAGCCAGAATTTGGCTCCAAAATATGGCTCCGGCCTCGAAATTGGGTTGTTTGTGATATTTTGAAAACTGCAGGGGGGTTTGGGACAAATGTGACCAAACGCCGCTTACAGTACTTTGCATATGTTGGGTATAAAAAGTCGTAATTTCAAACTGCGAATACGTGCAGAGAGCCTGAATTTGATTCCAAAATATGGCTCAGGACGCGAAATTGGGATGTTTGGGATATTTTGAAAACTGCAGGGGAGTTTATGCAAAATGTGACTCACTGCCGCTTTCAGTACTTGGCATATGTTGGGTATAAAAAGTCGTAATATCAAACTGCGAATATGTGCAGAGAGCCAGAATTTGGCTCCAAAATATGGCTTAGGCCTTGAAATTGAGATGTTTGGTATATTTTGAAAATTGCAGGGGAGTTTATGCAAAATGTGACTCACTGCCACTTTCAGTACTTGGCATATGTTGGGTATAAAAAGTCGTAATATCAAACTGCGAATAGGTTCAGAGTGCCAGAATTTGGCTCCAAAATATGGCTCAAGAGTCGATATTGGGATGTTTGGGATATTTTGAAAACTGCAGGGAGGTTTGGGACAAATGTGACCTAACGCCGCTTTCAGTACTTCGCATATGCTGGGTATAAAAAAGTCGTAATTTCAAACTGCGAATACGTGCAGAGAGCTTGAATTTGGCTCCAAAATATGGCTCAGGCCTCGAAATTGGGATGTTTGGTATATTTTGAAAACTGCAGGGGAGTTTGTGCAAAATGTGACTCACTGCCTCTTTCAGGACTTGGCATATGTTGGGTATAAAAAGTCGTAATTTCAAACTCCGAATACGTGCAGAGACCCAGAATTTGGCTCCAAAATATGGTTCAGGTCTCGAAATTGGGATGTTTGGGATATTTTGAAAACTGCGGGGGGGTTTGGGACAAATATGACCAAACGCCGCTTAAATTACTTTGCATATGTTTCGTATAAAAAGTAGTAATTTCAAACTGCGAATACGTGCAGAGAGCCAGAATTTGGCTCCAAAATGTGGCTCATGCCTCGATATGGGGATGTTTGGGATATTTTGAAAACTGCAGGGAGGTTTGGGACAAATGTGACCAAATGCTGCTTTCAGTACTTCGCATATGTTGGGTATAAAAAAGCCGTAATTTCACACTGCGAATACGTGCAAAGCGCCTGAATTTGGCTCTAAAATATGGCTCAGGCCTCGAAATTGGGATGTTTGGTATATTTTGAAAACTGCAGGGGAGTTTATGCAAAATGTGACTCACTGCCGCTTTCAGTACTTGGCATATGTTGGGTATAAAAAGTCGTAATATCAAACTGCAAATATGTTCAGAGAGCCAGAAATTGGCTCCAAAATATGGCTCAGGCCTTGAAATTGAGATGTTTGGTATATTTTGAAAATTGCAGGGGAGTTTATGCAAAATGTGACTCACTGCCGCTTTCAGTACTTGGCATATGTTGGGCATAAAAAAGTCGCAATTACAAACTGAGAATACGTGCAGAGTGCCAGAATTTGGCTCCAAAATATGGCTCCGGCCTCGAAATTGGGTTGTTTGTGATATTTTGAAAACTGCAGGGGGGTTTGGGACAAATGTGACCAAACGCCGCTTACAGTACTTTGCATATGTTGGGTATAAAAAGTCGTAATTTCATACTGCGAATACGTGCAGAGAGCCTGAATTTGATTCCAAAATATGGCTCAGGACGCGAAATTGGGATGTTTGGGATATTTTGAAAACTGCAGGGGAGTTTTTTCAAAATGTGACTCACTGCAGCTTTCAGTTCTTGGCATATATTGGGTATAAAAAGTCGTAATATCAAACTGCGAATACGTTCAGAGCGCCAGAATTTGGCTCCAAAATATGGCTCAGGCCTCGATATTGGGATGTTTGGGATATTTTGAAAACTGCTGGGAGGTTTGGGACAAATGTGACCTAACGTCGCTTTCAGTACTTCGCATATGCTGAGTATAAAAAAGTCGTAATTTCAAACTGCGAATACGTGCAGAGAGCTTGAATTTGGCTCCAAAATTTGGCTCAGGCCTCGAAATTGGGGTGTTTGGTATATTTTGAAAACTGCAGGGGAGTTTGTGCAAAATGTGACTCACTGCCTCTTTCAGGACTTGGCATATGTTGGGTATAAAAAGTCGTAATTTCAAACTGCGAATACGTGCAGAGAGCCTGAATTTGGCTCGAAAATATATCTCAGGCCTCGATATTGGGTTGTTTGGGATATTTTGAAAACTGGAGGGAGGTTTGGGACAAATGTGACCAAATGCTGCTTTCAGTACTTCGCATATGTTGGGTATAAAAAAGTCGTAATATCACACTGCGAATACGTGCAAAGCGCCTGAATTTGGCTCCAAAATATGGCTCAGGCCTCGAAATTGGGATGTTTGGTATATTTTGAAAACTGCAGGGGAGTTTGTGCAAAATGTGACTCACTGCCTCTTTCAGGACTTTGCATATGTTGGGTATAAAAAGTCGTAATTTCAAACTGCGAATACGTGCAGAGAGCCTGAATTTGATTCCAAAATATGGCTCAGGACGCGAAATTGGGATGTTTGGGATATTTTGAAAACTGCAGGGGAGTTTGTTCAAAATGTGACTCACTGCAGCTTTCAGGACTTGGCATATGTTGGGTATAAAAAGTCGTAATTTCAAACTGCGAATACGTGCAGAGAGCCTGAATTTGGCTCGAAAATATATCTCAGGCATCGATATTGGGTTGTTTGGGATATTTTGAAAACTGCAGGGAGGTTTGGGACAAATGTGACCAAATGCTGCTTTCAGTACTTCCCATATGTTGGGTATAAAAAAGTCGTAATTTCACACTGCGAATACGTGCAAAGCGCCTGAATTTGGCTCCAAAATATGGCTCAGGCCTCGAAATTGGGATGTTTGGTATATTTTGAAAACTGCAGGGGAGTTTATGCAAAATGTGACTCACTGCCGCTTTCAGTACTTGGCATATGTTGGGTATAAAAAGTCGTAATATCAAACTGCAAATATGTTCAGAGAGCCAGAATTTGGCTCCAAAATATGGCTCAGGCCTTGAAATTGAGATGTTTGGTATATTTTGAAAATTGCAGGGGAGTTTATGCAAAATGTGACTCACTGCCGCTTTCAGTACTTGGCATATGTTGGGCATAAAAAAGTCGCAATTACAAACTGAGAATACGTGCAGAGAGCCAGAATTTGGCTCCAAAATATGGCTCCGGCCTCGAAATTGGGTTGTTTGTGATATTTTGAAAACTGCAGGGGGGTTTGGGACAAATGTGACCAAACGCCGCTTACAGTACTTTGCATATGTTGGGTATAAAAAGTCGTAATTTCAAACTGCGAATACGTTTTGAGCGCCAGAATTTGGCTCCAAAATATGGCTCAGGCCTCGATATTGGGATGTTTGGGATATTTTGAAAACTGCTGGGAGGTTTGGGACAAATGTGACCTAACGCCGCTTTCAGTACTTTGCATATGCTGGGTATAAAAAAGTCGTAATTTCAAACTGCGAATACGTGCAGAGAGCTTGAATTTGGCTCCAAAATATGGCTCAGGCCTCGAAATTGGGATGTTTGGTATATTTTGAAAACTGCAGGGGAGTTTGTGCAAAATGTGACTCACTGCCTCTTTCAGGACTTGGCATATGTTGGGTATAAAAAGTCGTAATTTCAAACTGCGAATACGTGCAGAGAGCCTGAATTTGGCTCGAAAATATATCTCAGGCCTCGATATTGGGTTGTTTGGGATATTTTGAAAACTGCAGGGAGGTTTGGGACAAATGTGACCAAATGCTGCTTTCAGTACTTCGCATATGTTGGGTATAAAAAAGTCGTAATTTCACACTGCGAATACGTGCAAAGCGCCTGAATTTGGCTCCAAGATATGGCTCAGGCCTCGAAATTGTGATGTTTGGTATATTTTGAAAACTGCAGGGGAGATTATGCAAAATGTGACTCACTGCCGCTTTCAGAACTTGGCATATGTTGGGTATAAAAAGTCGTAATATCAAACTGCAAATATGTTCAGAGAGCCAGAATTTGGCTCCAAAATATGGCTCAGGCCTTGAAATTGAGATGTTTGGTATATTTTGAAAATTGCAGGGGAGTTTATGCAAAATGTGACTCACTGCCGCTTTCAGTACTTGGCATATGTTGGGCATAAAAAAGTCGCAATTACAAACTGAGAATACGTGCAGAGAGCCAGAATTTGGCTCCAAAATATGGCTCCGGCCTCGAAATTGGGTTGTTTGTGATATTTTGAAAACTGCAGGGGGGTTTGGGACAAATGTGACCAAACGCCGCTTACAGTACTTTGCATATGTTGGGTATAAAAAGTCGTAATTTCAAACTGCGAATACGTGCAGAGAGCCTGAATTTGATTCCAAAATATGGCTCAGGACGCGAAATTGGGATGTTTGGGATATTTTGAAAACTGCAGGGGAGTTTATGCAAAATGTGACTCACTGCCGCTTTCAGTACTTGGCATATGTTGGGTATAAAAAGTCGTAATATCAAACTGCGAATATGTGCAGAGAGCCAGAATTTGGCTCCAAAATATGGCTTAGGCCTTGAAATTGAGATGTTTGGTATATTTTGAAAATTGCAGGGGAGTTTATGCAAAATGTGACTCACTGCCACTTTCAGTACTTGGCATATGTTGGGTATAAAAAGTCGTAATATCAAACTGCGAATAGGTTCAGAGCGCCAGAATTTGGCTCCAAAATATGGCTCAAGAGTCGATATTGGGATGTTTGGGATATTTTGAAAACTGCAGGGAGGTTTGGGACAAATGTGACCTAACGCCGCTTTCAGTACTTCGCATATGCTGGGTATAAAAAAGTCGTAATTTCAAACTGCGAATACGTGCAGAGAGCTTGAATTTGGCTCCAAAATATGGCTCAGGCCTCGAAATTGGGATGTTTGGTATATTTTGAAAACTGCAGGGGAGTTTGTGCAAAATGTGACTCACTGCCTCTTTCAGGACTTGGCATATGTTGGGTATAAAAAGTCGTAATTTCAAACTGCGAATACGTGCAGAGAGCCTGAATTTGGCTCGAAAATATATCTCAGGCCTCGATATTGGGTTGTTTGGGATATTTTGAAAACTGGAGGGAGGTTTGGGACAAATGTGACCAAATGCTGCTTTCAGTACTTCGCATATGTTGGGTATAAAAAAGTCGTAATATCACACTGCGAATACGTGCAAAGAGCCTGAATTTGGCTCCAAAATATGGCTCAGGCCTCGAAATTGGGATGTTTGGTATATTTTGAAAACTGCAGGGGAGTTTATTCAAAATGTGACTCACTGCCGCTTTCAGTACTTGGCATATGTTGGGTATAAAAAGTCGTAATATCAAACTGCGAATATGTGCAGAGAGCCAGAATTTGGCTCCAAAATATGGCTCAGGCCTTGAAATTGAGATGTTTGGTATATTTTGAAAATTGCAGGGGAGTTTATGCAAAATGTGACTCACTGCCGCTTTCAGTACTTGGCATATGTTGGGTATAAAAAGTCGTAATATCAAACTGCGAATACGTTCAGAGCGCCAGAATTTGGCTCCAAAATATGTCTCAGGAGTCGATATTGGGATGTTTGGGATATTTTGAAAACTGCAGGGAGGTTTGGGACAAATGTGACCTAACGCCGCTTTCAGTACTTCGCATATGCTGGGTATAAAAAAGTCGTAATTTCAAACTGCGAATACGTGCAGAGAGCTTGAATTTGGCTCCAAAATATGGCTCAGGCCTCGAAATTGGGATGTTTGGTATATTTTGAAAACTGCAGGGGAGTTTGTGCAAAATGTGACTCACTGCCTCTTTCAGGACTTGGCATATGTTGGGTATAAAAAGTCGTAATTTCAAACTGCGAATACGTGCAGAGAGCCTGAATTTGGCTCGAAAATATATCTCAGGCCTCGATATTGGGTTGTTTGGGATATTTTGAAAACTGCAGGGAGGTTTGGGACAAATGTGACCAAATGCTGCTTTCAGTACTTCGCATATGTTGGGTATAAAAAAGTCGTAATTTCACACTGCGAATACGTGCAAAGCGCCTGAATTTGGCTCCAAGATATGGCTCAGGCCTCGAAATTGTGATGTTTGGTATATTTTGAAAACTGCAGGGGAGATTATGCAAAATGTGACTCACTGCCGCTTTCAAAACTTGGCATATGTTGGGTATAAAACGTCGTAATATCAAACTGCGAATATGTGCAGAGAGCCAGAATTTGGCTACAAAATATGGCTCAGGCCTTGAAATGGAGATGTTTGGTATATTTTGAAAATTGCAGGGGAGTTTATGCAAAATGTGACTCACTGCCGCTTTCAGTACTTGGCATATGTTGGGTATAAAAAGTCGTAATATCAAACTGCGAATACGTGCAGAGAGCCTGAATTTGGCTCGAAAATATATCTCAGGCCTCGAAATTGGGATGTTTGGAATATTTTGGAAACTGCAGGGGGGATTGGGACAAATGTGACCAAACGCCGCTTTCAGTACTTGGCATATATTGGGTATAAAAAAGTCGCAATTACAAACTGAGAATACGTGCAGAGAGCCAGAATTTGGCTCCAAAATATGGCTCCCGCCTCGAAATTGGGTTGTTTGTGATATTTTGAAAACTGCAGGGGGGTTTGGGACAAATGTGACCAAATGCCACTTACAGTACTTTGCATATGTTGGGTATAAAAAGTCGTAATTTCAAACTGCGAATACGTGCAGAGAGCCTGAATTTGATTCCAAAATATGGCTCAGGACGCGAAATTGGGATGTTTGGGATATTTTGAAAACTGCAGGGGAGTTTGTTCAAAATGTGACTCACTGCAGCTTCAGGACTTGGCATATGTTGGGTATAAAAAGTCGTAATTTCAAACTGCGAATACGTGCAGAGAGCCTGAATTTGGCTCGAAAATATATCTCAGGCCTCGATATTGGGATTTTTGGGATATTTTGAAAACTGCAGGGAGGTTTGGGACAAATGTGACCAAATGCTGCTTTCAGTACTTCGCATATGTTGGGTATAAAAAAGTCGTAATTTCACACTGCGAATACGTGCAAAGCGCCTGAATTTGGCTCCAAAATATGGCTCAGGCCTCGAAATTGGGATGTTTGGTATATTTTGAAAACTGCAGGGGAGTTTATGCAAAATGTGACTCACTGCCGCTTTCAGTACTTGGCATATGTTGGGTATAAAAAGTCGTAATATCAAACTGCAAATATGTGCAGAGAGCCAGAATTTGGCTCCAAAATATGGCTCAGGCCTTGAAATTGAGATGTTTGGTATATTTTGAAAATTGCAGGGGAGTTTATGCAAAATGTGACTCACTGCCGCTTTCAGTACTTGGCATATGTTGGGCATAAAAAAGTCGCAATTACAAACTGAGAATACGTGCAGAGAGCCAGAATTTGGCTCCAAAATATGGCTCCGGCCTCGAAATTGGGTTGTTTGTGATATTTTGAAAACTGCAGGGGGGTTTGGGACAAATGTGACCAAACGCCGCTTACAGTACTTTGCATATGTTGGGTATAAAAAGTCGTAATTTCAAACTGCGAATACGTGCAGAGAGCCTGAATTTGATTCCAAAATATGGCTCAGGACGCGAAATTGGGATTTAGGATATTTTGAAAACTGCAGGGGAGTTTGTTCAAAATGTGACTCACTGCAGCTTTCAGTTCTTGGCATATATTGGGTATAAAAAGTCGTAATATCAAACTGCGAATACGTTCAGAGCGCCAGAATTTGGCTCCAAAATATGGCTCAGGCCTCGATATTGGGATGTTTGGGATATTTTGAAAACTGCTGGGAGGTTTGGGACAAATGTGACCTAACGCCGCTTTCAGTACTTCGCATATGCTGGGTATAAAAAAGTCGTAATTTCAAACTGCGAATACGTGCAGAGAGCTTGAATTTGGCTCCAAAATATGGCTCAGGCCTCGAAATTATGATGTTTGGTATATTTTGAAAACTGCAGGGGAGTTTTTGCAAAATGTGACTCACTGCCTCTTTCAGGACTTGGCATATGTTGGGTATAAAAAGTCGTAATTTCAAACTGCGAATACGTGCAGAGAGCCTGAATTTGGCTCGAAAATATATCTCAGGCCTCGATATTGGGTTGTTTGGGATATTTTGAAAACTGCAGGGAGGTTTGGGACAAATATGACCAAATGCTGCTTTCAGTACTTCGCATATGTTGGGTATAAAAAAGTCGTAATTTCACACAGCGAATACGTGCAAAGCGCCTGAATTTGGCTCCAAGATATGGCTCAGGAGTCGATATTGGGATGCTTGGGATATTTTGAAAACTGCAGGGAGGTTTGGGACAAATGTGACCTAACGCCGCTTTCAGTACTTCGCATATGCTGGGTATAAAAAAGTCGTAATTTCAAACTGCGAATACGTGCAGAGAGCTTGAATTTGGCTCCAAAATATGGCTCAGGCCTCGAAATTGGGGTGTTTGGTATATTTTGAAAACTGCAGGGGAGTTTGTGCAAAATGTGACTCACTGCCTCTTTCAGGACTTGGCATATGTTGGGTATAAAAAGTCGTAATTTCAAACTGCGAATACGTGCAGAGAGCCTGAATTTGGCTCGAAAATATATCTCAGGCCTCGATATTGGGTTGTTTGGGATATTTTGAAAACTGCAGGGAGGTTTGGGACAAATGTGACCAAATGCTGCTTTCAGTACTTCGCACATGTTGGGTATAAAAAAGTCGTAATTTCAAACTGCGAATACGTGCAAAGCGCCTGAATTTGGCTCCAAAATATGGCTCAGGCCTCGAAATTGGGATGTTTGGTATATTTTGAAAACTGCAGGGGAGTTTATGCAAAATGTGACTCACTGCCGCTTTCAGTACTTGGCATATGTTGGGTATAAAAAGTCGTAATATCAAACTGCGAATATGTGCAGAGAGCCAGAATTTGGCTCCAAAATATGGCTTAGGCATTGAAATTGAGATGTTTGGTATATTTTGAAAATTGCAGGGGAGTTTATGCAAAATGTGACTCACTGCCACTTTCAGTACTTGGCATATGTTGGGTATAAAAAGTCGTAATATCAAACTGCGAATACGTTCAGAGCGCCAGAATTTGGCTCCAAAATATGGCTCAGGAGTCGATATTGGGATGTTTGGGATATTTTGAAAACTGCAGGGAGGTTTGGGACAAATGTGACCTAACGCCGCTTACAGTACTTTGCATATGTTGGGTATAAAAAGTCGTAATTTCAAACTGCGAATACGTGCAGAGAGCCTGAATTTGATTCCAAAATATGGCTCAGGACGCGAAATTGGGATGTTTGGGATATTTTGAAAACTGCAGGGGAGTTTGTTCAAAATGTGACTCACTGCAGCTTTCAGTTCTTGGCATATGTTGGGTATAAAAAGTTGTAATATCAAACTGCGAATACGTTCAGAGCGCCAGAATTTGGCTCCAAAATATGGCTCAGGCCTCGATATTGGGATGTTTTGGATATTTTGAAAACTGCTGGGAGGTTTGGGACAAATGTGACCTAACGCCGCTTTCAGTACTTCGCATATGCTGGGTATAAAAAAGTCGTAATTTCAAACTGCGAATACGTGCAGAGAGCTTGAATTTGGCTCCAAAATATGGCTCAGGCCTCGAAATTGGGGTGTTTGGTATATTTTGAAAACTGCAGGGGAGTTTGTGCAAAATGTGACTCACTGCCTCTTTCAGGACTTGGCATATGTTGGGTATAAAAAGTCGTAATTTCAAACTGCGAATACGTGCAGAGAGCCTGAATTTGGCTCGAAAATATATCTCAGGCCTCGATATTGGGTTGTTTGGGATATTTTGAAAACTGGAGGGAGGTTTGGGACAAATGTGACCAAATGCTGCTTTCAGTACTTCGCACATGTTGGGTATAAAAAAGTCGTAATTTCACACTGCGAATACGTGCAAAGCGCCTGAATTTGGCTCCAAAATATGGCTCAGGCCTCGAAATTGGGGTGTTTGGTATATTTTGAAAACTGCAGGGGAGTTTGTGCAAAATGTGACTCACTGCCTCTTTCAGGACTTGGCATATGTTGGGTATAAAAAGTCGTAATTTCAAACTGCGAATACGTGCAGAGAGCCTGAATTTGGCTCGAAAATATATCTCAGGCCTCGATATTGGGTTGTTTGGGATATTTTGAAAACTGGAGGGAGGTTTGGGACAAATGTGACCAAATGCTGCTTTCAGTACTTCGCACATGTTGGGTATAAAAAAGTCGTAATTTCACACTGCGAATACGTGCAAAGCGCCTGAATTTGGCTCCAAAATATGGCTCAGGCCTCGAAATTGGGATGTTTGGTATATTTTGAAAACTGCAGGGGAGTTTATGCAAAATGTGACTCACTGCCGCTTTCAGTACTTGGCATATGTTGGGTATAAAAAGTCGTAATATCAAACTGCGAATATGTGCAGAGAGCCAGAATTTGGCTCCAAAATATGGCTTAGGCCTTGAAATTGAGATGTTTGGTATATTTTGAAAATTGCAGGGGAGTTTATGCAAAATGTGACTCACTGCCACTTTCAGTACTTGGCATATGTTGGGTATAAAAAGTCGTAATATCAAACTGCGAATACGTTCAGAGCGTCAGAATTTGGCTCCAAAATATGGCTCAGGAGTCGATATTGGGATGTTTGCGATATTTTGAAAACTGCAGGGAGGTTTGGGACAAATGTGACCTAACGCCGCTTTCAGTACTTCGCATATGCTGGGTATAAAAAAGTCGTAATTTCAAACAGCGAATACGTGCAGAGAGCTTGAATTTGGCTCCAAAATATGGCTCAGGCCTCGAAATTGGGATGTTTGGTATATTTTGAAAACTGCAGGGGAGTTTGTGCAAAATGTGACTCACTGCCTCTTTCAGGACTTGGCATATGTTGGGTATAAAAAGTCGTAATTTCAAACTGCGAATACGTGCAGAGAGCCTGAATTTGGCTCGAAAATATATCTCAGGCCTCGATATTGGGTTGTTTGGGATATTTTGAAAACTGCAGGGAGGTTTGGGACAAATGTGACCAAATGCTGCTTTCAGTACTTCGCATATGTTGGGTATAAAAAAGTCGTAATTTCACACTGCGAATACGTGCAAAGCGCCTGAATTTGGCTCCAAAATATGGCTCAGGCCTTGAAATTGAGATGTTTGGTATATTTTGAAAATTGCAGGGGAGTTTACGCAAAATGTGACTCACTGCCGCTTTCAGTACTTGGCATATGTTGGGTATAAAAAGTCGTAATATCAAACTGCAAATATGTGCAGAGAGCCAGAATTTGGCTCCAAAATATGGCTCAGGCCTTGAAATTGAGATGTTTGGTATATTTTGAAAATTGCAGGGGAGTTTATGCAAAATGTGACTCACTGCCGCTTTCAGTACTTGGCATATGTTGGGCATAAAAAAGTCGCAATTACAAACTGAGAATACGTGCAGAGAGCCAGAATTTGGCTCCAAAATATGGCTCCGGCCTCGAAATTGGGTTGTTTGTGATATTTTGAAAACTGCAGGGGGGTTTGGGACAAATGTGACCAAACGCCGCTTACAGTACTTTGCATATGTTGGGTATAAAAAGTCGTAATTTCAAACTGCGAATACGTGCAGAGAGCCTGAATTTGATTCCAAAATATGGCTCAGGACGCGAAATTGGGATGTTTGGGATATTTTGAAAACTGCAGGGGAGTTTGTTCAAAATGTGACTCACTGCAGCTTTCAGTTCTTGGCATATGTTGGGTATAAAAAGTCGTAATATCAAACTGCGAATACGTTCAGAGCGCCAGAATTTGGCTCCAAAATATGGCTCAGGCCTCGATATTGGGATGTTTGGGATATTTTGAAAACTGCTGGGAGGTTTGGGACAAATGTGACCTAACGCCGCTTTCAGTACTTCGCATATGCTGGGTATAAAAAAGTCGTAATTTCAAACTGCGAATACGTGCAGAGAGCTTGAATTTGGCTCCAAAATATGGCTCAGGCCTCGAAATTGGGGTGTTTGGTATATTTTGAAAACTGCAGGGGAGTTTGTGCAAAATGTGACTCACTGCCTCTTTCAGGACTTGGCATATGTTGGGTATAAAAAGTCGTAATTTCAAACTGCGAATATGTGCAGAGAGCCTGAATTTGGCTCGAAAATATATCTCAGGCCTCGATATTGGGTTGTTTGGGATATTTTGAAAACTGGAGGGAGGTTTGGGACAAATGTGACCAAATGCTGCTTTCAGTACTTCGCATATGTTGGGTATAAAAAAGTCGTAATATCACACTGCGAATACGTGCAAAGCGCCTGAATTTGGCTCCAAAATATGGCTCAGGCCTCGAAATTGGGATGTTTGGTATATTTTGAAAACTGCAGGGGAGTTTATGCAAAATGTGACTCACTGCCGCTTTCAGTACTTGGCATATGTTGGGTATAAAAAGTCGTAATATCAAACTGCGAATATGTGCAGAGAGCCAGAATTTGGCTCCAAAATATGGTTTAGGCCTTGAAATTGAGATGTTTGGTATATTTTGAAAATTGCAGGGGAGTTTATGCAAAATGTGACTCACTGCCACTTTCAGTACTTGGCATATGTTGGGTATAAAAAGTCGTAATATCAAACTGCGAATACGTTCAGAGCGTCAGAATTTGGCTCCAAAATATGGCTCAGGAGTCGATATTGGGATGTTTGGGATATTTTGAAAACTGCAGGGAGGTTTGGGACAAATGTGACCTAACGCCGCTTTCAGTACTTCGCATATGCTGGGTATAAAAAAGTCGTAATTTCAAACTGCGAATACGTGCAGAGAGCTTGAATTTGGCTCCAAAATATGGCTCAGGCCTCGAAATTGGGATGTTTGGTATATTTTGAAAACTGCAGGGGAGTTTGTGCAAAATGTGACTCACTGCCTCTTTCAGGACTTGGCATATGTTGGGTATAAAAAGTCGTAATTTCAAACTGCGAATACGTGCAGAGAGCCTGAATTTGGCTCGAAAATATATCTCAGGCCTCGATATTGGGTTGTTTGGGATATTTTGAAAACTGCAGGGAGGTTTGGGACAAATGTGACCAAATGCTGCTTTCAGTACTTCGCATATGTTGGGTATAAAAAAGTCGTAATTTCACACTGCGAATACGTGCAAAGCGCCTGAATTTGGCTCCAAAATATGGCTCAGGCCTTGAAATTGAGATGTTTGGTATATTTTGAAAATTGCAGGGGAGTTTACGCAAAATGTGACTCACTGCCGCTTTCAGTACTTGGCATATGTTGGGTATAAAAAGTCATAATATCAAACTGCAAATATGTGCAGAGAGCCAGAATTTGGCTCCAAAATATGGCTCAGGCCTTGAAATTGAGATGTTTGGTATATTTTGAAAATTGCAGGGGAGTTTATGCAAAATGTGACTCACTGCCGCTTTCAGTACTTGGCATATGTTGGGCATAAAAAAGTCGCAATTACAAACTAAGAATACGTGCAGAGAGCCAGAATTTGGCTCCAAAATATGGCTCCGGCCTCGAAATTGGGTTGTTTGTGATATTTTGAAAACTGCAGGGGGGTTTGGGACAAATGTGACCAAACGCCGCTTACAGTACTTTGCATATGTTGGGTATAAAAAGTCGTAATTTCAAACTGCGAATACGTGCAGAGAGCCTGAATTTGATTCCAAAATATGGCTCAGGACGCGAAATTGGGATGTTTGGGATATTTTGAAAACTGCAGGGGAGTTTGTTCAAAATGTGACTCACTGCAGCTTTCAGTTCTTGGCATATGTTGGGTATAAAAAGTCGTTATATCAACCTGCGAATACGTTCAGAGCGCCAGAATTTGGCTCCAAAATATGGCTCAGGCCTCGATATTGGGATGTTTGGGATATTTTGAAAACTGCTGGGAGGTTTGGGACAAATGTGACCTAACGCCGCTTTCAGTACTTCGCATATGCTGGGTATAAAAAAGTCGTAATTTCAAACTGCGAATACGTGCAGAGAGCTTGAATTTGGCTCCAAAATATGGCTCAGGCCTCGAAATTGGGGTGTTTGGTATATTTTGAAAACTGCAGGGGAGTTTGTGCAAAATGTGACTCACTGCCTCTTTCAGGACTTGGCATATGTTGGGTATAAAAAGTCGTAATTTCAAACTGCGAATACGTGCAGAGAGCCTGAATTTGGCTCGAAAATATATCTCAGGCCTCGATATTGGGTTGTTTGGGATATTTTGAAAACTGGAGGGAGGTTTGGGACAAATGTGACCAAATGCTGCTTTCAGTACTTCGCATATGTTGGGTATAAAAAAGTCGTAATATCACACTGCGAATACGTGCAAAGCGCCTGAATTTGGCTCCAAAATATGGCTCAGGCCTCGAAATTGGGATGTTTGGTATATTTTGAAAACTGCAGGGGAGTTTATGCAAAATGTGACTCACTGCCGCTTTCAGTACTTGGCATATGTTGGGTATAAAAAGTCGTAATATCAAACTGCGAATATGTGCAGAGAGCCAGAATTTGGCTCCAAAATATGGCTCAGGCCTTGAAATTGAGATGTTTGGTATATTTTGAAAATTGCAGGGGAGTTTATGCAAAATGTGACTCTCTGCCGCTTTCAGTACTTGGCATATGTTGGGTATAAAAAGTCGTAATATCAAACTGCGAATACGTTCAGAGCGCCAGAATTTGGCTCCAAAATATGGCTCAGGAGTCGATATTGGGATGTTTGGGATATTTTGAAAACTGCAGGGAGGTTTGGGACAAATGTGACCTAACGCCGCTTTCAGTACTTCGCATATGCTGGGTATAAAAAAGTCGTAATTTCAAACTGCGAATACGTGCAGAGAGCTTGAATTTGGCTCCAAAATATGGCTCAGGCCTCGAAATTGGGATGTTTGGTATATTTTGAAAACTGCAGGGGAGTTTGTGCAAAATGTGACTCACTGCCTCTTTCAGGACTTGGCATATGTTGGGTATAAAAAGTCGTAATTTCAAACTGCGAATACGTGCAGAGAGCCTGAATTTGGCTCGAAAATATATCTCAGGCCTCGATATTGGGTTGTTTGGGATATTTTGAAAACTGCAGGGAGGTTTGGGACAAATGTGACCAAATGCTGCTTTCAGTACTTCGCATATGTTGGGTATAAAAAAGTCGTAATTTCACACTGCGAATACGTGCAAAGCGCCTGAATTTGGCTCCAAAATATGGCTCAGGCCTCGAAATTGGGATGTTTGGTGTATTTTGAAAACTGCAGGGGAGTTTATGCAAAATGTGACTCACTGCCGCTTTCAGTACTTGGCATATGTTGGGTATAAAAAGTCGTAATATCAAACTGCAAATATGTGCAGAGAGCCAGAATTTCGCTCCAAAATATGGCTCAGGCTTTGAAATTGAGATGTTTGGTATATTTTGAAAATTGCAGGGGAGTTTATGCAAAATGTGACTCACTGCCGCTTTCAGTACTTGGCATAAGTTGGGCATAAAAAAGTCGCAATTACAAACTGAGAATACGTGCAGAGAGCCAGAATTTGGCTCCAAAATATGGCTCCGGCCTCGAAATTGGGTTGTTTGTGATATTTTGAAAACTGCAGGGGGGTTTGGGACAAATGTGACCAAACGCCGCTTACAGTACTTGGCATATGTTGGGTATAAAAAGTCGTAATATCAAACTGCGAATACGTGCAGAGAGCCTGAATTTGGCTCGAAAATATATCTCAGGCCTCGAAATTGGGATGTTTGGAATATTTTGGAAACTGCAGGGGAGTTTGTTCAAAATGTGACTCACTGCAGCTTTCAGTTCTTGGCATATGTTGGGTATAAAAAGTCGTTATATCAAACTGCGAATACGTTCAGAGCGCCAGAATTTGGCTCCAAAATATGGCTCAGGACTCGATATTGGGATGTTTGGGATATTTTGAAAACTGCTGGGAGGTTTGGGACAAATGTGACCTAACGCCGCTTTCAGTACTTCGCATATGCTGGGTATAAAAAAGTCGTAATTTCAAACTGCGAATACGTGCAGAGAGCCTGAATTTGGCTCGAAAATATATCTCAGGCCTCGATATTGGGTTGTTTGGGATATTTTGAAAACTGCAGGGAGGTTTGGGACAAATGTGACCAAATGCTGCTTTCAGTACTTCGCATATGTTGGGTATAAAAAAGTCGTAATTTCACACTGCGAATACGTGCAAAGCGCCTGAATTTGGCTCCAAAATATGGCTCAGGCCTTGAAATTGAGATGTTTGGTATATTTTGAAAATTGCAGGGGAGTTTACGCAAAATGTGACTCACTGCCGCTTTCAGTACTTGGCATATGTTGGGTATAAAAAGTCGTAATATCAAACTGCAAATATGTGCAGAGAGCCAGAATTTGGCTCCAAAATATGGCTCAGGCCTTGAAATTGAGATGTTTGGTATATTTTGAAAATTGCAGGGGAGTTTATGCAAAATGTGACTCACTGCCGCTTTCAGTACTTGGCATATGTTGGGCATAAAAAAGTCGCAATTACAAACTGAGAATACGTGCAGAGAGCCAGAATTTGGCTCCAAAATATGGCTCCGGCCTCGAAATTGGGTTGTTTGTGATATTTTGAAAACTGCAGGGGGGTTTGGGACAAATGTGACCAAACGCCGCTTACAGTACTTTGCATATGTTGGGTATAAAAAGTCGTAATTTCAAACTGCGAATACGTGCAGAGAGCCTGAATTTGATTCCAAAATATGGCTCAGGACGCGAAATTGGGATGTTTGGGATATTTTGAAAACTGCAGGGGAGTTTGTTCAAAATGTGACTCACTGCAGCTTTCAGTTCTTGGCATATGTTGGGTATAAAAAGTCGTAATATCAAACTGCGAATACGTTCAGAGCGCCAGAATTTGGCTCCAAAATATGGCTCAGGCCTCGATATTGGGATGTTTGGGATATTTTGAAAACTGCTGGGAGGTTTGGGACAAATGTGACCTAACGCCGCTTTCAGTGCTTCGCATATGCTGGGTATAAAAAAGTCGTAATTTCAAACTGCGAATACGTGCAGAGAGCTTGAATTTGGCTCCAAAATATGGCTCAGGCCTCGAAATTGGGGTGTTTGGTATATTTTGAAAACTGCAGGGGAGTTTGTGCAAAATGTGACTCACTGCCTCTTTCAGGACTTGGCATATGTTGGGTATAAAAAGTCGTAATTTCAAACTGCGAATATGTGCAGAGAGCCTGAATTTGGCTCGAAAATATATCTCAGGCCTCGATATTGGGTTGTTTGGGATATTTTGAAAACTGGAGGGAGGTTTGGGACAAATGTGACCAAATGCTGCTTTCAGTACTTCGCATATGTTGGGTATAAAAAAGTCGTAATATCACACTGCGAATACGTGCAAAGCGCCTGAATTTGGCTCCAAAATATGGCTCAGGCCTCGAAATTGGGATGTTTGGTATATTTTGAAAACTGCAGGGGAGTTTATGCAAAATGTGACTCACTGCCGCTTTCAGTACTTGGCATATGTTGGGTATAAAAAGTCGTAATATCAAACTGCGAATATGTGCAGAGAGCCAGAATTTGGCTCCAAAATATGGTTTAGGCCTTGAAATTGAGATGTTTGGTATATTTTGAAAATTGCAGGGGAGTTTATGCAAAATGTGACTCACTGCCACTTTCAGTACTTGGCATATGTTGGGTATAAAAAGTCGTAATATCAAACTGCGAATACGTTCAGAGCGTCAGAATTTGGCTCCAAAATATGGCTCAGGAGTCGATATTGGGATGTTTGGGATATTTTGAAAACTGCAGGGAGGTTTGGGACAAATGTGACCTAACGCCGCTTTCAGTACTTCGCATATGCTGGGTATAAAAAAGTCGTAATTTCAAACTGCGAATACGTGCAGAGAGCTTGAATTTGGCTCCAAAATATGGCTCAGGCCTCGAAATTGGGATGTTTGGTATATTTTGAAAACTGCAGGGGAGTTTGTGCAAAATGTGACTCACTGCCTCTTTCAGGACTTGGCATATGTTGGGTATAAAAAGTCGTAATTTCAAACTGCGAATACGTGCAGAGAGCCTGAATTTGGCTCGAAAATATATCTCAGGCCTCGATATTGGGTTGTTTGGGATATTTTGAAAACTGCAGGGAGGTTTGGGACAAATGTGACCAAATGCTGCTTTCAGTACTTTGCATATGTTGGGTATAAAAAAGTCGTAATTTCACACTGCGAATACGTGCAAAGCGCCTGAATTTGGCTCCAAAATATGGCTCAGGCCTTGAAATTGAGATGTTTGGTATATTTTGAAAATTGCAGGGGAGTTTACGCAAAATGTGACTCACTGCCGCTTTCAGTACTTGGCATATGTTGGGTATAAAAAGTCATAATATCAAACTGCAAATATGTGCAGAGAGCCAGAATTTGGCTCCAAAATATGGCTCAGGCCTTGAAATTGAGATGTTTGGTATATTTTGAAAATTGCAGGGGAGTTTATGCAAAATGTGACTCACTGCCGCTTTCAGTACTTGGCATATGTTGGGCATAAAAAAGTCGCAATTACAAACTAAGAATACGTGCAGAGAGCCAGAATTTGGCTCCAAAATATGGCTCCGGCCTCGAAATTGGGTTGTTTGTGATATTTTGAAAACTGCAGGGGGGTTTGGGACAAATGTGACCAAACGCCGCTTACAGTACTTTGCATATGTTGGGTATAAAAAGTCGTAATTTCAAACTGCGAATACGTGCAGAGAGCCTGAATTTGATTCCAAAATATGGCTCAGGACGCGAAATTGGGATGTTTGGGATATTTTGAAAACTGCAGGGGAGTTTGTTCAAAATGTGACTCACTGCAGCTTTCAGTTCTTGGCATATGTTGGGTATAAAAAGTCGTTATATCAACCTGCGAATACGTTCAGAGCGCCAGAATTTGGCTCCAAAATATGGCTCAGGCCTCGATATTGGGATGTTTGGGATATTTTGAAAACTGCTGGGAGGTTTGGGACAAATGTGACCTAACGCCGCTTTCAGTACTTCGCATATGCTGGGTATAAAAAAGTCGTAATTTCAAACTGCGAATACGTGCAGAGAGCTTGAATTTGGCTCCAAAATATGGCTCAGGCCTCGAAATTGGGGTGTTTGGTATATTTTGAAAACTGCAGGGGAGTTTGTGCAAAATGTGACTCACTGCCTCTTTCAGGACTTGGCATATGTTGGGTATAAAAAGTCGTAATTTCAAACTGCGAATACGTGCAGAGAGCCTGAATTTGGCTCGAAAATATATCTCAGGCCTCGATATTGGGTTGTTTGGGATATTTTGAAAACTGGAGGGAGGTTTGGGACAAATGTGACCAAATGCTGCTTTCAGTACTTCGCATATGTTGGGTATAAAAAAGTCGTAATATCACACTGCGAATACGTGCAAAGCGCCTGAATTTGGCTCCAAAATATGGCTCAGGCCTCGAAATTGGGATGTTTGGTATATTTTGAAAACTGCAGGGGAGTTTATGCAAAATGTGACTCACTGCCGCTTTCAGTACTTGGCATATGTTGGGTATAAAAAGTCGTAATATCAAACTGCGAATATGTGCAGAGAGCCAGAATTTGGCTCCAAAATATGGCTCAGGCCTTGAAATTGAGATGTTTGGTATATTTTGAAAATTGCAGGGGAGTTTATGCAAAATGTGACTCACTGCCGCTTTCAGTACTTGGCATATGTTGGGTATAAAAAGTCGTAATATCAAACTGCGAATACGTTCAGAGCGCCAGAATTTGGCTCCAAAATATGGCTCAGGAGTCGATATTGGGATGTTTGGGATATTTTGAAAACTGCAGGGAGGTTTGGGACAAATGTGACCTAACGCCGCTTTCAGTACTTCGCATATGCTGGGTATAAAAAAGTCGTAATTTCAAACTGCGAATACGTGCAGAGAGCTTGAATTTGGCTCCAAAATATGGCTCAGGCCTCGAAATTGGGATGTTTGGTATATTTTGAAAACTGCAGGGGAGTTTGTGCAAAATGTGACTCACTGCCTCTTTCAGGACTTGGCATATGTTGGGTATAAAAAGTCGTAATTTCAAACTGCGAATACGTGCAGAGAGCCTGAATTTGGCTCGAAAATATATCTCAGGCCTCGATATTGGGTTGTTTGGGATATTTTGAAAACTGCAGGGAGGTTTGGGACAAATGTGACCAAATGCTGCTTTCAGTACTTCGCATATGTTGGGTATAAAAAAGTCGTAATTTCACACTGCGAATACGTGCAAAGCGCCTGAATTTGGCTCCAAAATATGGCTCAGGCCTCGAAATTGGGATGTTTGGTGTATTTTGAAAACTGCAGGGGAGTTTATGCAAAATGTGACTCACTGCCGCTTTCAGTACTTGGCATATGTTGGGTATAAAAAGTCGTAATATCAAACTGCAAATATGTGCAGAGAGCCAGAATTTCGCTCCAAAATATGGCTCAGGCTTTGAAATTGAGATGTTTGGTATATTTTGAAAATTGCAGGGGAGTTTATGCAAAATGTGACTCACTGCCGCTTTCAGTACTTGGCATAAGTTGGGCATAAAAAAGTCGCAATTACAAACTGAGAATACGTGCAGAGAGCCAGAATTTGGCTCCAAAATATGGCTCCGTCCTCGAAATTGGGTTGTTTGTGATATTTTGAAAACTGCAGGGGGGTTTGGGACAAATGTGACCAAACGCCGCTTACAGTACTTTGCATATGTTGGGTATAAAAAGTCGTAATTTCAAACTGCGAATACGTTTTGAGCGCCAGAATTTGGCTCCAAAATATGGCTCAGGCCTCGATATTGGGATGTTTGGGATATTTTGAAAACTGCTGGGAGGTTTGGGACAAATGTGACCTAACGCCGCTTTCAGTACTTCGCATATGCTGGGTATAAAAAAGTCGTAATTTCAAACTGCGAATACGTGCAGAGAGCTTGAATTTGGCTCCAAAATATGGCTCAGGCCTCGAAATTGGGATGTTTGGTATATTTTGAAAACTGCAGGGGAGTTTATGCAAAATGTGACTCACTGCCGCTTTCAGAACTTGGCATATGTTGGGTATAAAAAGTCGTAATATCAAACTGCGAATATGTGCAGAGAGCCAGAATTTGGCTCCAAAATATGGCTCAGGCCTTGAAATTGAGATGTTTGGTATATTTTGAAAATTGCAGGGGAGTTTATGCAAAATGTGACTCACTGCCGCTTTCAGTACTTGGCATATGTTGGGTATAAAAAGTCGTAATATCAAACTGCGAATACGTGCAGAGAGCCTGAATTTGGCTCGAAAATATATCTCAGGCCTCGAAATTGGGATGTTTGGAATATTTTGGAAACTGCAGGGGAGTTTGTTCAAAATGTGACTCACTGCAGCTTTCAGTTCTTGGCATATGTTGGGTATAAAAAGTCGTTATATCAAACTGCGAATACGTTCAGAGCGCCAGAATTTGGCTCCAAAATATGGCTCAGGCCTCGATATTGGGATGTTTGGGATATTTTGAAAACTGCTGGGAGGTTTGGGACAAATGTGACCTAACGCCGCTTTCAGTACTTCGCATATGCTGGGTATAAAAAAGTCGTAATTTCAAACTGCGAATACGTGCAGAGAGCTTGAATTTGGCTCCAAAATATGGCTCAGGCCTCGAAATTGGGGTGTTTGGTATATTTTGAAAACTGCAGGGGAGTTTGTGCAAAATGTGACTCACTGCCTCTTTCAGGACTTGGCATATGTTGGGTATAAAAAGTCGTAATTTCAAACTGCGAATACGTGCAGAGAGCCTGAATTTGGCTCGAAAATATATCTCAGGCCTCGATATTGGGTTGTTTGGGATATTTTGAAAACTGGAGGGAGGTTTGGGACAAATGTGACCAAATGCTGCTTTCAGTACTTCGCATATGTTGGGTATAAAAAAGTCGTAATATCACACTGCGAATACGTGCAAAGCGCCTGAATTTGGCTCCAAAATATGGCTCAGGCCTCGAAATTGGGATGTTTGGTATATTTTGAAAACTGCAGGGGAGTTTATGCAAAATGTGACTCACTGCCGCTTTCAGTACTTGGCATATGTTGGGTATAAAAAGTCGTAATATCAAACTGCGAATATGTGCAGAGAGCCAGAATTTGGCTCCAAAATATGGCTCAGGCCTTGAAATTGAGATGTTTGGTATATTTTGAAAATTGCAGGGGAGTTTATGCAAAATGTGACTCACTGCCGCTTTCAGTACTTGGCATATGTTGGGTATAAAAAGTCGTAATATCAAACTGCGAATACGTTCAGAGCGCCAGAATTTGGCTCCAAAATATGGCTCAGGAGTCGATATTGGGATGTTTGGGATATTTTGAAAACTGCAGGGAGGTTTAGGACAAATGTGACCTAACGCCGCTTTCAGTACTTCGCATATGCTGGGTATAAAAAAGTCGTAATTTCAAACTGCGAATACGTGCAGAGAGCTTGAATTTGGCTCCAAAATATGGCTCAGGCCTCGAAATTGGGATGTTTGGTATATTTTGAAAACTGCAGGGGAGTTTGTGCAAAATGTGACTCACTGTCTCTTTCAGGACTTGGCATATGTTGGGTATAAAAAGTCGTAATTTCAAACTGCGAATACGTGCAGAGAGCCTGAATTTGGCTCGAAAATATATCTCAGGCCTCGATATTGGGTTGTTTGGGATATTTTGAAAACTGCAGGGAGGTTTGGGACAAATGTGACCAAATGCTGCTTTCAGTACTTCGCATATGTTGGGTATAAAAAAGTCGTAATTTCACACTGCGAATACGTGCAAAGCGCCTGAATTTGGCTCCAAAATATGGCTCAGGCCTCGAAATTGGGATGTTTGGTGTATTTTGAAAACTGCAGGGGAGTTTATGCAAAATGTGACTCACTGCCGCTTTCAGTACTTGGCATATGTTGGGTATAAAAAGTCGTAATATCAAACTGCAAATATGTGCAGAGAGCCAGAATTTCGCTCCAAAATATGGCTCAGGCCTTGAAATTGAGATGTTTGGTATATTTTGAAAATTGCAGGGGAGTTTATGCAAAATGTGACTCACTGCCGCTTTCAATACTTGGCATAAGTTGGGCATAAAAAAGTCGCAATTACAAACTGAGAATACGTGCAGAGAGCCAGAATTTGGCTCGAAAATATATCTCAGGCCTCGAAATTGGGATGTTTGGAATATTTTGGAAACTGCAGGGGGGATTGGGACAAATGTGACCAAACGCCGCTTTCAGTACTTGGCAAATATTGGGTATAAAAAAGTCGCAATTACAAACTGAAAATACGTGCAGAGAGCCAGAATTTGGCTCCAAAATATGGCTCCCGCCTCGAAATTGGGTTGTTTGTGATATTTTGAAAACTGCAGGGGGGTTTGGGACAAATGTGACCAAATGCCGCTTACAGTACTTTGCATATGTTGGGTATAAAAAGTCGTAATTTTAAACTGCGAATACGTGCAGAGAGCCTGGATTTGATTCCAAAATATGGCTCAGGACGCGAAATTGGGATGTTTGGGATATTTTGAAAACTGCAGGGGAGTTTGTTCAAAATGTGACTCACTGCAGCTTTCAGTTCTTGGCATATGTAGGGTATAAAAAGTCGTAATATCAAACTGCGAATACGTTCAGAGCGCCAGAATTTGGCTCCAAAATATGTCTCAGGCCTCGATATTGGGATGTTTGGGATATTTTGAAAACTGCAGGGAGGTTTGGGACAAATGTGACCTAACGCCGCTTTCAGTACTTCGCATAAGCTGGGTATAAAAAAGTCGTAATTTCAAACTGCGAATACGTGCAGAGAGCTTGAATTTGGCTCCAAAATATGGCTCAGGCCTCGAAATTTGGATGTTTGGTATATTTTGAAAACTGCAGGGGAGTTTGTGCAAAATGTGACTCACTGCCTCTTTCAGTACTTGGCATATGTTGGGTATAAAAAGTCGTAATTTCAAACTGCGAATACGTGCAGAGAGACAGAATTTGGCTCCAAAATATTGCTCAGGCCTCGAAATTGGGATATTTGGGATATTTCGAAAACTGCAGGGGAGTTTGTGCAAAATATTACTCACTTCCACTTTCAGGTCTTGGCATATTTTGGGTATAAAAAGTCGTAATTTTAAACTGCGAATACGTGCAGAGAGCCAGAATTTGGCTCCAAAATATAGCTCAGGCCTCGAAATTGGGATATTTGGGATATTTTAAAAACTACAGGGGAGTTTGTGCAAAATGTGACTAACTGCCGGTTTCAATACTTGGCATATGTTGGGTATAAAAATTAGTAATTTCAAACTGCAAATACGTACAGAGAGCCAGAATTTGACTCCAAAATATGGCTCAGTCCTCGAAATTGGGATATTTGGGATATTTCGAAAACTGCAGGGGAGTTTGTGCAAAATTTGACTCTTTTGCCACTTTCAGGACTTGGTATATGTTGGGTATAAAAAGTCTTAATTTCAAACTGCGAATACGTGCATAGAGCCAGATTTTGGCTCCAAAATATGGTTCAGGCCTCGATATGGGAATGTTTAGGATATTTTTAAAACTGCAGGGAGGTTTGGGACAAATGTGACCAAACGCCACTTTCAGTACTTGGCATATGTTGGGTATAAAAAGTCGTAATTTCAAACTGCGAATACGTGCAGAGAGCCTGAATTTGGCTCGAAAATATATCTCAGGCCTCGATATTGGGTTGTTTGGGATACTTTCAAAACTGCAGGGAGGTTTGGGACAAATGTGACCAAACGCTCCTTTCAGTAGTTCGCATATGTTGGGTATAAAAAAGTCGTTATTTCAAACTGCGAATACGTGCAAAGCGCCTGAATTTGGCTCCAAAATATGGCTCAGGCCTTGGAATTGGGATGTTTGGGATATTTTGAAAACTGCAGGGGAGTTTGTTCAAAATGTGACTCACTGACGCTTTTACTACTTGGCATATGTTGGGTATAAAAAGTCGTAATTTCAAACTCCGAATAAGTGCAAAGAGCCAGAATTTGGTTCCAAAATATGGCTCAGGCCTCGAAATTGGGATATTTGGGATATTTTGAATACTGCAGGGGGGATTGGGACAAATGTGTCCAAACGCCGCTTTCAGTACTTGGCATATGTTCGGTATAAAAAAGTTGCAATTTCAAACTGCGAATACGTACAGAGAGCCAGAATTTGGCACCAAAATATTGCTCAGGCTTTGAAATTGGGATATTTGGGATATTTTGGATACTGCAGGGGGGATTGGGACAAATGTGTCCAAACGCCGCTTTCAGTACTTGGCATATGTAGGGTATAAAAAGTCGTAATATCAAACTGCGAATACGTTCAGAGCGCCAGAATTTGGCTCCAAAATATGTCTCAGGCCTCGATATTGGGATGTTTGGGATATTTTGAAAACTGCAGGGAGGTTTGGGACAAATGTGACCTAACGCCGCTTTCAGTACTTCGCATAAGCTGGGTATAAAAAAGTCGTAATTTCAAACTGCGAATACGTGCAGAGAGCTTGAATTTGGCTCCAAAATATGGCTCAGGCCTCGAAATTTGGATGTTTGGTATATTTTGAAAACTGCAGGGGAGTTTGTGCAAAATGTGACTCACTGCCTCTTTCAGTACTTGGCATATGTTGGGTATAAAAAGTCGTAATTTCAAACTGCGAATACGTGCAGAGAGACAGAATTTGGCTCCAAAATATTGCTCAGGCCTCGAAATTGGGATATTTGGGATATTTCGAAAACTGCAGGGGAGTTTGTGCAAAATATTACTCACTTCCACTTTCAGGTCTTGGCATATTTTGGGTATAAAAAGTCGTAATTTTAAACTGCGAATACGTGCAGAGAGCCAGAATTTGGCTCCAAAATATAGCTCAGGCCTCGAAATTGGGATATTTGGGATATTTTAAAAACTACAGGGGAGTTTGTGCAAAATGTGACTAACTGCCGGTTTCAATACTTGGCATATGTTGGGTATAAAAATTAGTAATTTCAAACTGCAAATACGTACAGAGAGCCAGAATTTGACTCCAAAATATGGCTCAGTCCTCGAAATTGGGATATTTGGGATATTTCGAAAACTGCAGGGGAGTTTGTGCAAAATTTGACTCTTTTGCCACTTTCAGGACTTGGTATATGTTGGGTATAAAAAGTCTTAATTTCAAACTGCGAATACGTGCATAGAGCCAGATTTTGGCTCCAAAATATGGTTCAGGCCTCGATATGGGAATGTTTAGGATATTTTTAAAACTGCAGGGAGGTTTGGGACAAATGTGACCAAACGCCACTTTCAGTACTTGGCATATGTTGGGTATAAAAAGTCGTAATTTCAAACTGCGAATACGTGCAGAGAGCCTGAATTTGGCTCGAAAATATATCTCAGGCCTCGATATTGGGTTGTTTGGGATACTTTCAAAACTGCAGGGAGGTTTGGGACAAATGTGACCAAACGCTCCTTTCAGTAGTTCGCATATGTTGGGTATAAAAAAGTCGTTATTTCAAACTGCGAATACGTGCAAAGCGCCTGAATTTGGCTCCAAAATATGGCTCAGGCCTTGGAATTGGGATGTTTGGGATATTTTGAAAACTGCAGGGGAGTTTGTTCAAAATGTGACTCACTGACGCTTTTACTACTTGGCATATGTTGGGTATAAAAAGTCGTAATTTCAAACTCCGAATAAGTGCAAAGAGCCAGAATTTGGTTCCAAAATATGGCTCAGGCCTCGAAATTGGGATATTTGGGATATTTTGAATACTGCAGGGGGGATTGGGACAAATGTGTCCAAACGCCGCTTTCAGTACTTGGCATATGTTCGGTATAAAAAAGTTGCAATTTCAAACTGCGAATACGTACAGAGAGCCAGAATTTGGCACCAAAATATTGCTCAGGCTTTGAAATTGGGATATTTGGGATATTTTGGATACTGCAGGGGGGATTGGGACAAATGTGTCCAAACGCCGCTTTCAGTACTTGGCATATGTTGGGTATAAAAAGTCGTAATATCAAACTGCGAATACGTGCATAGAGCCAGAATTTGGCTCCAAAATATGGCTCAGTCCTCGAAATTGGGATATTTCGAAAACTGCAGGGGAGTTTGTAAAAAATGTGACTCTTTTGCCACTTTCAGGACTTGGCATATGTTGGGTATAAAAAATCGTAATTTCAAACTGCGAATACGTGCATAGAGCCAGATTTTGGCTCCAAAATATGGTTCAGGTCTCGAAATTGGGATGTTTAGGATATTTTTAAAACTGCAGGGAGGTTTGGGACAAATGTGACCAAACGCCGCTTTCAGTACTTGGCATATGTTGTGTATAAAAAGTCGTAATTTCAAACTACGAATACGTGCAGAGAGCCTGAATTTGATTCCAAAATATGGCTCAGGACGCGAAATTGGGATGTTTGGGATATTTTGAAAACTGCAGGGGAGTTTGTTCAAAATGTGACTCACTGCAGCTTTCAGTTCTTGGCATATGTTGGGTATAAAAAGTCGTAATATCAAACTGCGAATACGTTCAGAGCGCCAGAATTTGGCTCCAAAATATGGCTCAGGCCTCGATATTGGGATGTTTGGGATATTTTGAGAACTGCTGGGAGGTTTGGGACAAATGTGACCTAACGCCGCTTTCAGTACTTCGCATATGCTGGGTATAAAAAAGTCGTAATTTCAAACTGCGAATACGTGCAGAGAGCTTGAATTTGGCTCCAAAATATGGCTCAGGCCTCGAAATTGGGGTGTTTGGTATATTTTGAAAACTGCAGGGGAGTTTGTGCAAAATGTGACTCACTGCCTCTTTCAGGACTTGGCATATGTTGGGTATAAAAAGTCGTAATTTCAAACTGCGAATACGTGCAGAGAGCCTGAATTTGGCTCGAAAATATATCTCAGGCCTCGATATTGGGTTGTTTGGGATATTTTGAAAACTGGAGGGAGGTTTGGGACAAATGTGACCAAATGCTGCTTTCAGTACTTCGCATATGTTGGGTATAAAAAAGTCGTAATATCACACTGCGAATACGTGCAAAGCGCCTGAATTTGGCTCCAAAATATGGCTCAGGCCTCGAAATTGGGATGTTTGGTGTATTTTGAAAACTGCAGGGGAGTTTATGCAAAATGTGACTCACTGCCGCTTTCAGTACTTGGCATATGTTGGGTATAAAAAGTCGTAATATCAAACTGCAAATATGTGCAGAGAGCCAGAATTTCGCTCCAAAATATGGCTCAGGCCTTGAAATTGAGATGTTTGGTATATTTTGAAAATTGCAGGGGAGTTTATGCAAAATGTGACTCACTGCCGCTTTCAGTACTTGGCATATGTTGGGCATAAAAAAGTCGCAATTACAAACTGAGAATACGTGCAGAGAGCCAGAATTTGGCTCCAAAATATGGCTCCGGCCTCGAAATTGGGTTGTTTGTGATATTTTGAAAACTGCAGGGGGGTTTGGGACAAATGTGACCAAACGCCGCTTACAGTACTTTGCATATGTTGGGTATAAAAAGTCGTAATTTCAAACTGCGAATACGTTTTGAGCGCCAGAATTTGGCTCCAAAATATGGCTCAGGCCTCGATATTGGGATGTTTGGGATATTTTGAAAACTGCTGGGAGGTTTGGGACAAATGTGACCTAACGCCGCTTTCAGTACTTCGCATATGCTGGGTATAAAAAAGTCGTAATTTCAAACTGCGAATACGTGCAGAGAGCTTGAATTTGGCTCCAAAATATGGCTCAGGCCTCGAAATTGGGATGTTTGGTATATTTTGAAAACTGCAGGGGAGTTTGTGCAAAATGTGACTCACTGCCTCTTTCAGGACTTGGCATATGTTGGGTATAAAAAGTCGTAATTTCACACTGCGAATACGTGCAAAGCGCCTGAATTTGGCTCCAAGATATGGCTCAGGCCTCGAAATTGTGATGTTTGGTATATTTTGAAAACTGCAGGGGAGATTATGCAAAATGTGACTCACTGCCGCTTTCAGTACTTGGCATATGTTGGGTATAAAAAGTCGTAATATCAAACTGCAAATATGTGCAGAGAGCCAGAATTTCGCTCCAAAATATGGCTCAGGCCTTGAAATTGAGATGTTTGGTATATTTTGAAAATTGCAGGGGAGTTTATGCAAAATGTGACTCACTGCCGCTTTCAGTACTTGGCATATGTTGGGCATAAAAAAGTCGCAATTACAAACTGAGAATACGTGCAGAGAGCCTGAATTTATCTCGAAAATATATCTCAGGCCTCGAAATTGGGATGTTTGGAATATTTTGGAAACTGCAGGGGGGATTGGGACAAATGTGACCAAACGCCGCTTTCAGTACTTGGCATATATTGGGTATAAAAAAGTCGCAATTACAAACTGAGAATACGTGCAGAGAGCCAGAATTTGGCTCCAAAATATGGCTCCCGCCTCGAAATTGGGTTGTTTGTGATATTTTGAAAACTGCAGGGGGGTTTGGGACAAATGTGACCAAATGCCGCTTACAGTACTTTGCATATGTTGGGTATAAAAAGTCGTAATTTCAAACTGCGAATACGTGCAGAGAGCCTGAATTTGATTCCAAAATATGGCTCAGGACGCGAAATTGGGATGTTTGGGATATTTTGAAAACTGCAGGGGAGTTTGTTCAAAATGTGACTCACTGCAGCTTTCAGTTCTTGGCATATGTAGGGTATAAAAAGTCGTAATATCAAACTGCGAATACGTTCAGAGCGCCAGAATTTGGCTCCAAAATATGTCTCAGGCCTCGATATTGGGATGTTTGGGATATTTTGAAAACTGCAGGGAGGTTTGGGACAAATGTGACCTAACGCCGCTTTCAGTACTTCGCATATGCTGGGTATAAAAAAGTCGTAATTTCAAACTGCGAATACGTGCAGAGAGCTTGAATTTGGCTCCAAAATATGGCTCAGGCCTCGAAATTGGGATATTTGGGATATTTCGAAAACTGCAGGGGAGTTTGTGCAAAATATTACTCACTTCCACTTTCAGGTCTTGGCATATTTTGGGTATAAAAAGTCGTAATTTTAAACTGCGAATACGTGCAGAGAGCCAGAATTTGGCTCCAAAATAGAGCTCAGGCCTCGAAATTGAGATATTTGGGATATTTTAAAAACTACAGGGGAGTTTGTGCAAAATGTGACTAACTGCCGGTTTCAATACTTGGCATATGTTGGGTATAAAAATTAGTAATTTCAAACTGCAAATACGTACAGAGAGCCAGAATTTGGCTCCAAAATATGGCTCAGTCCTCGAAATTGGGATATTTGGGATATTTCGAAAACTGCAGGGGAGTTTGTGCAAAATTTGACTCTTTTGCCACTTTCAGGACTTGGCATATGTTGGGTATAAAAAGTCTTAATTTCAAACTGCGAATACGTGCATAGAGCCAGATTTTGGCTCCAAAATATGGTTCAGGCCTCGATATGGGAATGTTTAGGATATTTTTAAAACTGCAGGGAGGTTTGGGACAAATGTGACCAAACGCCACTTTCAGTACTTGGCATATGTTGGGTATAAAAAGTCGTAATTTCAAACTGCGAATACGTGCAGAGAGCCTGAATTTGGCTCGAAAATATATCTCAGGCCTCGATATTGGGTTGTTTGGGATACTTTCAAAACTGCAGGGAGGTTTGGGACAAATGTGACCAAACGCTGCTTTCAGTAGTTCCCATATGTTGGGTATAAAAAAGTCGTAATTTCAAACTGCGAATACGTGCAAAGCGCCTGAATTTGGCTCCAAAATATGGCTCAGGCCTTGGAATTGGGATGTTTGGGATATTTTGAAAACTGCAGGGGAGTTTGTTCAAAATGTGACTCACTGACGCTTTTACTACTTGGCATATGTTGGGTATAAAAAGTCGTAATTTCAAACTCTGAATAAGTGCAAAGAGCCAGAATTTGGTTCCAAAATATGGCTCAGGCCTCGAAATTGGGATAATTGGGATATTTTGAAAACTGCAGGGGAGTTTGAGCAAAATGTGACTCACTGTTGCTTTCAGTACTTGGCATATGTTGGGTATAACAAGTCGTAATTTCAAACTGCGAATACGTGCAGAGAGCCAGAATTTGGCTCCAAAATATGGCTCAGGCCTCGAAATTGGGATATTTGGGATATTTTGAATACTGCAGGGGGGATTGGGACAAATGTGTCCAAACGCCGCTTTCAGTACTTGGCATATGTTTGGTATAAAAAAGTTGCAATTTCAAACTGCGAATACGTACAGAGAGCCAGAATTTGGCACCAAAATATTGCTCAGGCTTTGAAATTGGGATATTTGGGATATTTTGGATACTGCAGGGGGGATTGGGACAAATGTGTCAAAACGCCGCTTTCAGTACTTGGCATATGTTGGGTATAAAAAGTCGTAATATCAAACTGCGAATACGTGCATAGAGCCAGAATTTGGCTCCAAAATATGGCTCAGTCCTCGAAATTGGGATATTTCGAAAACTGCAGGGGAGTTTGTGCAAAATGTGACTCTTTTGCCACTTTCAGGACTTGGCATATGTTGGGTATAAAAAATCGTAATTTCAAACTGCGAATACGTGCATTGAGCCAGATTTTGGCTCCAAAATATGGTTCAGGTCTCGAAATTGGAATGTTTAGGATATTTTTAAAACTGCAGGGAGGTTTGGGACAAATGTGACCAAACGCCGCTTTCAGTACTTGGCATATGTTGTGTATAAAAAGTCGTAATTTCAAACTACGAATACGTGCAAAGCGCCTGAATTTGGCTCCAAAATATGGCTCAGGCCTCGAAATTGGGATGTTTGGTATATTTTGAAAACTGCAGGGGAGTTTATGCAAAATGTGACTCACTGCCGCTATCAGTACTTGGCATATGTTGGGTATAAAAAGTCGTAATATCAAACTGCGAATATGTGCAGAGAACCAGAATTTGGCTCCAAAATATGGCTCAGGCCTTGAAATTGAGATGTTTGGTATATTTTGAAAACTGCAGGGGAGTTTATTCAAAATGTGACTAACTGCTGCTTTCAGTACTTGGCATATGTTGGGTATAAAAAGTCGTAATATCAAACTGCGAATATGTGCAGAGAGCCAGAATTTGGCTCCAAAATATGGCTCAGGCCTCGAAATTGGGATGTTTGGGATATTTTGAAAACTGCAGGGGGGATTGGGACAAATGTGACCAAACGCCGCTTTCAGTACTTGGCATATGTTGGGTATAAAAAATTCGCAATTACTAACTGAGAATACGTGCAGAGAGCCAGAATTTGGCTCCAAAATATGGCTCCGGCCTCGAAATTGGGATAATTGGGATATTTTGAAAACTGCAGGGGAGTTTGTGCAAAATGTGACTCACTGTTGCTTTCAGTACTTGGCATATGTTGGGTATAACAAGTCGTAATTTCAAACTGCGAATGGGTGCAGAGAGCCAGAATTTGGCTCCAAAATATGGCTCAGGCCTCGAAATTGGGATATTTGGGATATTTTGAATACTGCAGGGGGGATTGGGACAAATGTGTCCAAACGCCGCTTTCAGTACTTGGCATATGTTGGGTATAAAAAAGTCGCACTTTCAAACTGGGAATACGTACAGAGAGCCAGAATTTGGCACCAAAATATTGCTCAGGCTTTGAAATTGGGATATTTGGGATATTTTGGATACTGCAGTGGGGATTGGAACAAATGTGTCCAAACTCCGCTTTTAGTACTTGGCATATGTTGGGTATAAAAAGTCGTAATATCAAACTGCGAATACGTGCATAGAGCCAGAATTTGGCTCCAAAATATGGCTCAGTCCTCGAAATTGGGATATTTGGGATATTTCGAAAACTGCAGGGGAGTTTGTGCAAAATGTGACTCTTTTGCCACTTTCAGGACTTGGCATATGTTGGGTATAAAAAGTCGTAATTTCAAACTGCGAATACGTGCATAGAGCCAGATTTTGGCTCCAAAATATAGTTCAGGTCTCGAAATTGGGATGTTTGGGATATTTTGAAAACTGCAGGGGGGGGGGGGGGTTTGGGACAAATATGACCAAACGCCGCTTCCATTACTTTGCATATGTTTTGTATAAAAAAACGTAATTTCAAACTGCGAATACGTGCAGAGAGCTATAATTTGGCTCCAAAATATGGCTCTGGCCTCGAAATTGGGATGTTTGGGATATTCTGAAAAGTGCAGGGAGGTTTGGGACAAATGTGACCAAACGCCGCTTTCAGTACTTGGCATATGTTGGGAATAAAAATGTAGCAATTTCAAACTGCGAATACGTGCAGAAAGCCAGAATTTGGCTCCAAAATATGGTTCAGGCCTTAAAAAATTGGGATATTTGGGATATTTTGAAAACTGCAGGGAGGTTTGGGACAAATGTGACCAAACGCCGCTTTCAGTACTTGGTATATGTTGGGTATAAAAAGTCGTAATTTCAAACTGCGAATACGTGCAGAGAGCCTGAATTTGGCTCGAAAATATATCTCAGGCCTCGATATTGGGTTGTTTGGGATATTTTGAAAACTGCAGGGACGTTTGGGACAAATGTGACCAAACGCTGCTTTCAGTACTTCGCATATGTTGGGTATAAAAAAGTCGTAATATCAAACTGCGAATACGTGCAGAGAGCCAGAATTTGGCTCCAAAATATTGCTCCGGCCTCGAAATTGGGTTGTTTGTGATATTTTGAAAACTGCAGGGGGTTTGGGACAAATGTGACCAAACACCGCTTACAGTACTTTGCATATGTTGGGTATAAAAAGTCGTAATTTCAAACTGCGAATACGTGCAGAGAGCCTGAATTTGATTCCAAAATATGGCTCAGGACTCGAAATTGGGATGTTTTGGATATTTTGAAAACTGCGTTTTGGGACAAATATGATCAAACGCCGCTTCCATTACTTTGCGTATGTTTTGTATAAAAAGCCGTAATTTCAAACTGCGAATACGTGCAGAGAGCCAGAATTTGGCTCCAAAATATGGCTCAGGCCTCGATATGGGGATGTTAAGGATATTTTTAAAACTGCAGGGAGGTTTGGGACAAATGTGACCAAACGCTGCTTTCAGTACTTGGCATATGTTGGGTATAAAAAGTCGTAATTTCAAACTGCGAATACGTGCAGAGAGCCTGAATTTGGCTCGAAAATATATCTCAGGCCTCGATATTGAGTTGTTTGGGATACTTTGAAAACTGCAGGGAGGTTTGGGACAAATGTGACCAAACGCTGCTTTCAGTACTTCGCATATGTTGGGTATAAAAAAGTCGTAATTTCAAACTGCGAATACGTGCAAAGCGCCTGAATTTGGCTCCAAAATATGGCTCAGGCCTCGAAATTGGGATGTTTGGTATATTTTGAAAACTGCAGGGGAGTTTATGCAAAATGTGACTCACTGCCGCTTTCAGTACTTGGCATATGTTGGGTATAAAAAGTCGTAATATCAAACTGCGAATATGTGCAGAGAACCAGAATTTGGCTCCAAAATATGGCTCAGGCCTTGAAATTGAGATGTTTGGTATATTTTGAAAACTGCAGGGGAGTTTATGCAAAATGTGACTAACTGCTGCTTTCAGTACTTGGCATATGTTGGGTATAAAAAGTCGTAATATCAAACTGCTAATATGTGCAGAGAGCCAGAATTTGGCTCCAAAATATGGCTCAGGCCTCGAAATTGGGATGTTTGGGATATTTTGAAAACTGCAGGGGGGATTGGGACAAATGTGACCAAACGCCGCTTTCAGTACTTGGCATATGTTGGGTATAAAAAAAGTCGCAATTACTAACTGAGAATACGTGCAGAGAGCCAGAATTTGGCTCCAAAATATGGCTCCGGCCTCGAAATTGGGTTGTTTGGGATATTTTGAAAACTGCAGGAGGGTTTGGGACAAATGTGACCAAACGCCGCTTACAGTACTTTGCATATGTTGGGTATAAAAAGTCGTAATTTCAAACTGCGAATACGTGCAGAGAGCCTGAATTTGATTCCAAAATGTGGCTCAGGACGCGAAATTGGGATGTTTGGGATATTTTGAAAACCTCAGGGGAGTTTGTTCAAAAGGACACTCACTACAGCATTCAGTTCTTGGCATATGTTGGGTATAAAAAGTCGTAATATCAAACTGCGAATACGTGCAGAGCGCCAGAATTTGGCTCCAAATTATAGCTCAGGCCTCAATATTGGGATGTTTGGGATATTTTCAGAACTGCAGTGAGGTTTGGGACAAATGTTACCTAACGCCGCTTTCAGTACTTCGCATATGCTTGGTATAAAAAAGTCGTAATTTTAAACTGCGAATACGTGCAGAGAGCTTGAATTTGGCTCTAAAATATGGCTCAGGCCTCGAAATTGGGATGTTTGGTATATTTTACAAACTGCAGGGGAGTTTGTGCAAAATGTGACTCACTGCCTCTTTCAGTACTTGGCATATGTTGGGTATAAAATGTCGTAGTTTCAAACTGCGAATACGTGCAGAGAGCCAGAGTTTAACTTCAAAATATGGCTCAGGCCTCGATATTGGGATATTTTGAATATTTTGAAAACTACAGCGAGGTTTAGGACAAATGTGACCAAACCCCGCTTTCAGTACTTGTCATATGTTGGGTATAAAAAGTCGTAATTTCAAACTGCGAATACGTGTAGAGAGCCAGAATTTGGCTCCAAAATATAGCTCAGGCCTCAAAATTTTGATATTTGGGATATTTTGAAAACTGCAGGGGGAGTTTTTGCAAAGTGTTACCAAACGCCGCTTACAGTACTTCGCATATGTTGGGTATAAAAAATTCGTAATTTCAAACTGCGAATACGAGCAGAGAGCCAGAATTTGGCTCCAAAATATGGCTCAGGCCTTGGAATTGGGATGTTTGGGATATTTTGAAAACTGCAGGGGAGTTTGTGCAAAATGTGACTCACTGTCGCTTTTACTACTTGGCATATGTTGGGTATAAAAAGTCGTAATTTCAAACTCCGAATAAGTGCAAAGAGCCAGAATTTGGTTCCAAAATATGGCTCAGGCCTCGAAATTGGGATAATTGGGATATTTTGAAAACTGCAGGGGAGTTTGTGCAAAATGTGACTCACTTTTGCTTTCAGAACTTGGCATATGTTGGGTATAACACGTCGTAATTTCAAACTGCGAATGGGTGCAGAGAGCCAGAATTTGGCTCCAAAATATGGCTCAGGCCTCGAAATTGGGATATTTGGGATATTTTGAATACTGCAGGGGGGATTGGGACAAATGTGTCCAAACGCCGCTTTCAGTACTTGGCATATGTTGGGTATAAAAAAGTCGCAATTTCAAACTGGGAATACGTACAGAGAGCCAGAATTTGGCACCAAAATATTGCTCAGGATTTGAAATTGGGATGTTTGGGATATTTTGGATACTGCAGGGGGGATTGGAACAAATGTGTCCAAACTCCGCTTTTAGTACTTGGCATATGTTGGGTATAAAAAGTCGTAATATCAAACTGCGAATACGTGCATAGAGCCAGAATTTGGCTCCAAAATATGGCTCAGTCCTCGAAATTGGGATATTTGGGATATTTCGAAAACTGCAGGGGAGTTTGTGCAAAATGTGACTCTTTTGCCACTTTCAGGACTTGGCATATGTTGGGTATAAAAAGTCGTAATTTCAAACTGCGAATACGTGCATAGAGCCAGATTTTGGCTCCAAAATATAGTTCAGGTCTCGAAATTGGGATGTTTGGGATATTTTGAAAACTGCAGGGGGGGGGGGGGTTTGGGACAAATATGACCAAACGCCGCTTCCATTACTTTGCATATGTTTTGTATAAAAAAACGTAATTTCAAACTGCGAATACGTGCAGAGAGCTATAATTTGGCTCCAAAATATGGCTCTGGCCTCGAAATTGGGATGTTTGGGATATTCTGAAAAGTGCAGGGAAGTTTGGGACAAATGTGACCAAACGCCGCTTTCAGTACTTGGCATATGTTGGGAATAAAAATGTAGCAATTTCAAACTGCGAATACGTGCAGAAAGCCAGAATTTGGCTCCAAAATATGGTTCAGGCCTTAAAAAATTGGGATATTTGGGATATTTTGAAAACTGCAGGGAGGTTTGGGACAAATGTGACCAAACGCCGCTTTCAGTACTTGGTATATGTTGGGTATAAAAAGTCGTAATTTCAAACTGCGAATACGTGCAGAGAGCCTGAATTTGGCTCGAAAATATATCTCAGGCCTCGATATTGGGTTGTTTGGGATATTTTGAAAACTGCAGGGACGTTTGGGACAAATGTGACCAAACGCTGCTTTCAGTACTTCGAAAATGTTGGGTATAAAAAAGTCGTAATATCAAACTGCGAATACGTGCAGAGAGCCAGAATTTGGCTCCAAAATATTGCTCCGGCCTCGAAATTGGGTTGTTTGTGATATTTTGAAAACTGCAGGGGGTTTGGGACAAATGTGACCAAACACCGCTTACAGTACTTTGCATATGTTGGGTATAAAAAGTCGTAATTTCAAACTGCGAATACGTGCAGAGAGCCTGAATTTGATTCCAAAATATGGCTCAGGACTCGAAATTGGGATGTTTTGGATATTTTGAAAACTGCGTTTTGGGACAAATATGATCAAACGCCGCTTCCATTACTTTGCGTATGTTTTGTATAAAAAGCCGTAATTTCAAACTGCGAATACGTGCAGAGAGCCAGAATTTGGCTCCAAAATATGGCTCAGGCCTCGATATGGGGATGTTAAGGATATTTTTAAAACTGCAGGGAGGTTTGGGACAAATGTGACCAAACGCTGCTTTCAGTACTTGGCATATGTTGGGTATAAAAAGTCGTAATTTCAAACTGCGAATACGTGCAGAGAGCCTGAATTTGGCTCGAAAATATATCTCAGGCCTCGATATTGAGTTGTTTGGGATACTTTGAAAACTGCAGGGAGGTTTGGGACAAATGTGACCAAACGCTGCTTTCAGTACTTCGCATATGTTGGGTATAAAAAAGTCGTAATTTCAAACTGCGAATACGTGCAAAGCGCCTGAATTTGGCTCCAAAATATGGCTCAGGCCTCGAAATTGGGATGTTTGGTATATTTTGAAAACTGCAGGGGAGTTTATGCAAAATGTGACTCACTGCCGCTTTCAGTACTTGGCATATGTTGGGTATAAAAAGTCGTAATATCAAACTGCGAATATGTGCAGAGAACCAGAATTTGGCTATAAAATATGGCTCAGGCCTTGAAATTGAGATGTTTGGTATATTTTGAAAACTGCAGGGGAGTTTATGCAAAATGTGACTAACTGCTGCTTTCAGTACTTGGCATATGTTGGGTATAAAAAGTCGTAATATCAAACTGCTAATATGTGCAGAGAGCCAGAATTTGGCTCCAAAATATGGCTCAGGCCTCGAAATTGGGATGTTTGGGATATTTTGAAAACTGCAGGGGGGATTGGGACAAATGTGACCAAACGCCGCTTTCAGTACTTGGCATATGTTGGGTATAAAAAAAGTCGCAATTACTAACTGAGAATACGTGCAGAGAGCCAGAATTTGGCTCCAAAATATGGCTCCGGCCTCGAAATTGGGTTGTTTGGGATATTTTGAAAACTGCAGGAGGGTTTGGGACAAATGTGACCAAACGCTGCTTACAGTACTTTGCATATGTTGGGTATAAAAAGTCGTAATTTCAAACTGCGAATACGTTCAGAGAGCCTGAATTTGATTCCAAAATATGGCTCAGGACGCGAAATTGGGATGTTTGGGATATTTTGAAAACCTCAGGGGAGTTTGTTCAAAATGACACTCACTGCAGCTTTCAGTTCTTGGCATATGTTGGGTATAAAAAGTCGTAATATCAAACTGCGAATACGTGCAGAGGGCCAGAATTTGGCTCCAAATTATGGCTCAGGCCTCGATATTGGGATGTTTGGGACATTTTCAGAACTGCAGGGAGGTTTGGGACAAATGTTACCTAACGCCGCTTTCAGTACTTCACATATGTTTGGTATAAAAAAGTCGTAATTTCAAACTGCGAATACTTGCAGAGAGCTTGAATTTGGCTCCAAAATATGGCTCAGGCCTCGAAATTGGGATGTTTGGTATATTTTACAAACTGCAGGGGAGTTTGTGCAAAATGTGACTCACTGCCACTTTCAGTACTTGGCATATGTTGGGTATAAAATGTCGTAGTTTCAAACTGCGAATACGTGCAGAGAGCCAGAATTTAACTTCAAAATATGGCTCAGGCCTCGATATTGGGATATTTTGAATATTTTGAAAACTACAGCGAGGTTTGGGACAAATGTGACCAAACCCCGCTTTCAGTACTTGTCATATGTTGGGTATAAAAAGACGTAATTTCAAACTGCGAATACGTGTAGAGAGCCAGAATTTGGCTCCAAAATATGGCTCAGGCCTCAAAATTTTGATATTTGGGATATTTTGAAAACTGCAGGGGAGTTTGTGCAAAATGTTACCAAACGCCGCTTACAGTACTTCGCATATGTTGGGTACAAAAAATTCGTAATTTCAAACTGTGAATACGAGCAGAGAGAGAGAATTTGGCTCCAAAATATGGCTCAGGCCTTGGAATTGGGATGTTTGGGATATTTTGAAAACTGCAGGGGAGTTTGTGCAAAATGTGACTCACTGACGCTTTTACTACTTGGCATATGTTGGGTATAAAAAGTCGTAATTTCAAACTCCGAATAAGTGCAAAGAGCCAGAATTTGGTTCCAAAATATGGCTCAGGCCTCGAAATTGGGATAATTGGGATATTTTGAAAACTGCAGGGGAGTTTGTGCAAAATGTGACTCACTGTTGCTTTCAGTACTTGGCATATGTTGGGTATAACAAGTCGTAATTTCAAACTGCGAATACGTGCAGAGAGCCAGAATTTGGCTCCAAAATATGGCTCAGGCCTCGAAATTGGGATATTTGGGATATTTTGAATACTGCAGGGGGGATTGGGACAAATGTGTCCAAACGCCGCTTTCAGTACTTGGCATATGTTGGGTAAAAAAAGTCGCAATTTCAAACTGCGAATACGTACAGAGAGCCAGAATTTGGCACCAAAATATTGCTCAGGCTTTGAAATTGGGATATTTGGGATATTTTGGATACTGCAGGGGGGATTGGGACAAATGTGTCCAAACGCCGCTTTCAGTACTTGGCATATGTTGGGTATAAAAAGTCGTAATATCAAACTGCGAATATGTGCAGAGAGCCAGAATTTGGCTCCAAAATATTGCTCAGGCCTCGAAATTGGGATGTTTGGGATATTTTGAAAACTGCAGGGGGGAAAGGGACAAATGTGTCCAAACGCCGCTTTCAGTACTTGGCATATGTTGGGTATAAAAAAGTCTCAATTTCAAACTGCGAATACGTTCAGAGAGCCAGAATTTGGCACCAAAATATTGCTCAGGCTTTGAAATTGGGATATTTGGGATATTTTGAATACTGCAGGGGGGATTGGGACAAATTTGTCCAAACGCCGCTTTCAGTACTTGGCATATGTTGGGTATAAAAAGTCGTAATATCAAACTGCGAATACGTGCATAGAGCCAGAATTTGGCTCCAAAATATGGCTCAGTCCTCGAAATTGGGATATTTGGGATATTTCGAAAACTGCAGGGGAGTTTGTGCAAAATGTGACTCTTTTGCCACTTTCAGGACTTGGCATATGTTGGGTATAAAAAGTCGTAATTTCAAACTGCGAATACGTGCATAGAGCCAGATTTTGGCTCCAAAATATGGTTCAGGTCTCGAAATTGGGATGTTTGGGATATTTTGAAAACTGCATTTTTGGGACAAATATGACCAAACGCCGCTTCCATTACTTTGCATATGTTTTGTATAAAAAGCCGTAATTTCAAACTGCGAATACGTGCAGCGAGCCAGAATTTGGCTCCAAAATATGGCTCTGGCCTCGAAATTGGGATGTTTGGGATATTCTGAAAAGTGCAGGGAGGTTTGGGACAAATGTGACCAAACGCCGCTTTCAGTACTTGGCATATGTTGGGTATAAAAAGTCGTAATTTCAAACTGCGAATACGTGCAGAGAGCCAGAATTTGGCTCCAAAATATTGCTCCAGCCTCGAAATTGGGTTGTTTGTGATATTTTGAAAACTGCAGGGGGGTTTGGGACAAATGTGACCAAACGCTGCTTACAGTACTTTGCATATGTTGGGTATAAAAAGACGTAATTTCAAACTGCGAATACGTGCAGAGAGCATGAATTTGATTCCAAAATATGACTCAGGACGCGAAATTGGGATGTTTGGGATATTTTGAAAACTGCGGGGGGGGGGGTTGGGACAAATATGACCAAACGCCTCTTCCATTACTTTGCATATGTTTTGTATAAAAAGCCGTAATTTCAAACTGCGAATACGTGCAGAGAGCCAGAATTTGGCTCCAAAATATGGCTCACGCCTCGATATGGGGATGTTTAGGATATTTTTAAAACTGCAGGGAGGTTTTGGACAAATGTGACCAAACGCTGCTTTCAATACTTGGCATATGTTGGGTATAAAAAGTCGTAATTTCAAACTGCGAATACGTGCAGAGAGCCTGAATTTGGCTCGAAAATATGGCTCAGGCCTTGAAATTGAGATGTTTGGTATATTTTGAAAACTGCAGGGGAGTTTATGCAAAATGTGACTAACTGCTGCTTTCCGTACTTGGCATATGTTGGGTATAAAAAGTCGTAATATCAAACTGCGAATATGTGCAGAGAGACAGAATTTGGCTCCAAAATATGGTTCAGGCCTCGAATTTGGGATGTTTGGGATATTTTGAAAACTGCAGGAGGGTTTGGGACAAATGTGACCAAACGCCGCTTACAGTACTTTGCATATGTTGGGTATAAAAAGTCGTAATTTCAAACTGCGAATACGTGCAGAGAGCCTGAATTTGATTCCAAAATATGGCTCAGGACGCGAAATTGGGATGTTTGGGATATTTTGAAAACCTCAGGGGAGTTTGTTCAAAATGACACTCACTGCAGCTTTCAGTTCTTGGCATATGTTGGGTATAAAAAGTCGTAATATCAAACTGCGAACACGTGCAGAGCGCCAGAATTTGGCTCCAAATTATGGCTCAGGCCTCGATATTGGGATGTTTGGGATATTTTCAGAACTTTAGGGAGGTTTGGGACAAATGTTACCTAACGCCGCTTTCAGTACTTCGCATATGCTTGGTATAAAAAAGTCGTAATTTCAAACTGCGAATACGTGCAGAGAGCTTGAATTTGGCTCCAAAATATGGCTCAGGCCTCGAAATTGGGATGTTTGGTATATTTTACAAACTGCAGGGGAGTTTGTGCAAAATGTGACTCACTGCCTCTTTCAGTACTTGGCATATGTTGGGTATAAAATGTCGTAGTTTCAAACTGCGAATACGTGCAGAGAGCCACAATTTAACTTCAAAATATGGCTCAGGCCTCGATATTGGGATATTTTGGATATTTTGAAAACTACAGCGAGGTTTGGGACAAATGTGACCAATCCCCGCTTTCAGTACTTGTCATATGTTGGGTATAAAAAGTCGTAATTTCAAACTGCGATTACGTGTAGAGAGCCAGAATTTGGCTCCAAAATAGGGCTCAGGCCTCAAAATTTTGATATTTGGGATATTTTGAAAACTGCAGGGGAGTTTGTGCAAAATGTTACCAAACGCCGCTTACAGTACTTCGCATATGTTGGGTATAAAAAATTCGTAATTTAAAACTGCGAATACGAGCAGAGAGCCAGAATTTGGCTCCAAAATATAGCTCAGGCCTTGGAATTGGGATGTTTGGGATATTTTGAAAACTGCAGGGGAGTTTGTGCAAAATGTGACACACTGACGCTTTTACTACTTGGCATATGTTGGGTATAAAAAGTCGTAATTTCAAACTCCGAATAAGTGCAAAACCCCAGAATTTGGTTCCAAAATATGGCTCAGGCCTCGAAATTGGGATGTTTGGGATATTTTGAAAACTGCAGGGGAGTTTGTGCAAAATGTGACTCACTGTTGCTTTCAGTACTTGGCATATGTTGGGAACAACAAGTCGTAATTTCAAACTGCGCATACGTGCAGAGAGCCAGAATTTGGCTCCAAAATATGGCTCAGGCCTCGAAATTGGGATATTTGGGATATTTTGAATACTGCAGGGGGGATTCGGACAAATGTGTCCAAACGCCGCTTTCAGTACTTGGCATATGTTGGGTATAAAAAAGTCGCAATTTCAAACTGCGAATACGTACAGAGAGCCAGAATTTGGCACCAAAATATTGCTCAGGCTTTGAAATTGGGATATTTGGGATATTTTGAATACTGCAGGGGGGATTGGGACAAATGTGTCCAAACGCCGCTTTCAGTACTTGGCATATGTTGGGTATAAAAAGTCGTAATATCAAACTGCGAATATGTGCAGAGAGCCAGAATTTGGCTCCAAAATATGATTCTGGCCTCGAAATTGGGATGTTTGGGATATTTTGAAAACTGCAGGGGGGATTGGGACAAATGTGTCCAAACGCCGCTTTCAGTACTTGGCATATGTTGGGTATAAAAAAGTCGCAATTTCAAACTGCGAATACGTACAGAGAGCCAGAATTTGGCACAAAAATATTGCTCAGGCTTTGAAATTGGGATATTTGGGATATTTTGAAAACTGCAGGGGGGATTGGGACAAATGTGTCCAAACGCCGCTTTCAGTACTTGGCATATGTTGGGTATAAAAAGTCGTAATATCAAACTGCGAATACGTGCATAGAGCCATAATTTGGCTCCAAGATATGGCTCTGGCCTCGAAATTGGGATGTTTGGGATATTTTGAAAAGTGCAGGGAGTTTTGGGACAAATGTGACCAAACGCCGCTTTCAGTACTTGGCATATGTTGGGTATAAAAAAGTCGCAATTTCAAACTGCGAATACGTGCAGAAAGCCAGAATTTGGCTCCAAAATATTGTTCAGGCCTTCAAAGTTGGGATATTTGGGATATTTTGAAAACTGCAAGGAGGTTTGGGACAAATGTGACCAAACGCCGCTTTCAGTACTTGGAATATGTTGGGTATAAAAAGTCGTAATTTCAAACTGCGAATACGTGCAGAGAGCCGTGAATTTGGCTCGAAAATATATCTCAGGCCTCGATATTGGGTTGTTTGGGATATTTAGAAAACTGCAGGGAGGTTTGGGCCAAATGTGACCAAACGCTGCTTTCAGTACTTGGCAAATGTTGGGTATAAAAAGTCGTAATTTCAAACTGCGAATACGTGCAAAGCGCCTGAATTTGGCTCCAAAATATGCCTCAGGCCTCGAAATTGGGATGTTTGGTATATTTTGAAAACTGCAGGGGAGTTTATGCAAAATGTGACTCATTGCCGCTTTCAGTACTTGGCATATGTTGGGTATAAAAAGTCGTAATATCAAACTGCGAATATGTGCCGAGAGCCAGAATTTGGCTCCAAAATATGGCTCAGGCCTTGAAATTGAGATGTTTGGTATATTTTGAAAACTGCAGGGAAGTTTATGCAAAATGTGACTCACTGCCGCTTTCAGTACTTGGCATATGTTGGGTATAAAAAGTCGTAATATCAAACTGCGAATATGTGCAGAGAGCCAGATTTTGGCTCCAAAATATGGCTCAGGCCTCGAAATTGGGATGTTTGGGATAGTTTGAAAACTGCAGGGGGGATTGGGACAAATGTGACCTAACGCCGCTTTCAGTACTTGGCATATGTTGGGTATAAAAAAGTCGCAATTACAAACTGAGAATACGTGCAGAGAGCAGAATTTGGCTCCAAAATATGGCTCCGGCCTCGAAATTGGGTTGTTTGGGATATTTTGAAAACTGCAGGGGGGTTTGGGACAAATGTGACCAAACGCCGCTTACAGTACTTTGCATATGTTGGGTATAAAAAGTCGTAATTTCAAACTGCGAATACTAGCAGAGAGCCTGAATTTGATTCCAAAATATGGCTCAGGACGCGAAATTGGGAAGTTTGGGATATTTTGAAAACTGCAGGGGAGTTTGTTCAAAATGTGACTCACTGCAGCTTTCAGTTCTTGGCAAATGTTGGGTATAAAAAGTAGTAATATCAAACTGCGAATATGTGCAGAGAACCAGAATTTGGCTCCAAAATATGGCTCAGGCCTTGAAATTGAGATGTTTGGTATATTTTGAAAACTGCAGGGGAGTTTATGCAAAATGTGACTAACTGCTGCTTTCAGTACTTGGCATATGTTGGGTATAAAAAGTCGTAATATCAAACTGCGAATATGTGCAGAGAACCAGAATTTGGCTCCAGAATATGGCTCAGGCCTCGAAATTGGGATGTTTGGGATATTTTGAAAACTGCAGGGGGGATTGGGACAAATGTGACCAAATGCCCCTTTCAGTACTTGGCATATGTTGGGTATAAAAAAGTCGCAATTACTAACTGAGAATACGTGCAGAGAGCCAGAATTTGGCTCCAAAATATGGCTCCGGCCTCGAAATTGGGTTGTTTGGGATATTTTGAAAACTGCAGGAGGGTTTGGGACAAATGTGACCAAACGCCGCTTACAGTACTTTGCATATGTTGGGTATAAAAAGTCGTAATTTCAAACTGCGAATACGTGCAGAGAGCCTGAATTTGATTCCAAAATATGGCTCAGGACGCGAAATTGGGATGTTTGGGATATTTTGAAAACCTCAGGGGAGTTTGTTCAAAATGACACTCACTGCAGCTTTCAGTTCTTGGCATATGTTGGGTATAAAAAGTCGTAATATCAAACTGCGAACACGTGCAGAGCGCCAGAATTTGGCTCCAAATTATGGCTCAGGCCTCGATATTGGGATGTTTGGGATATTTTCAGAACTTTAGGGAGGTTTGGGACAAATGTTACCTAACGCCGCTTTCAGTACTTCGCATATGCTTGGTATAAAAAAGTCGTAATTTCAAACTGCGAATACGTGCAGAGAGCTTGAATTTGGCTCCAAAATATGGCTCAGGCCTCGAAATTGGGATGTTTGGTATATTTTACAAACTGCAGGGGAGTTTGTGCAAAATGTGACTCACTGCCTCTTTCAGTACTTGGCATATGTTGGGTATAAAATGTCGTAGTTTCAAACTGCGAATACGTGCAGAGAGCCACAATTTAACTTCAAAATATGGCTCAGGCCTCGATATTGGGATATTTTGGATATTTTGAAAACTACAGCGAGGTTTGGGACAAATGTGACCAATCCCCGCTTTCAGTACTTGTCATATGTTGGGTATAAAAAGTCGTAATTTCAAACTGCGATTACGTGTAGAGAGCCAGAATTTGGCTCCAAAATAGGGCTCAGGCCTCAAAATTTTGATATTTGGGATATTTTGAAAACTGCAGGGGAGTTTGTGCAAAATGTTACCAAACGCCGCTTACAGTACTTCGCATATGTTGGGTATAAAAAATTCGTAATTTAAAACTGCGAATACGAGCAGAGAGCCAGAATTTGGCTCCAAAATATGGCTCAGGCCTTGGAATTGGGATGTTTGGGATATTTTGAAAACTGCAGGGGAGTTTGTGCAAAATGTGACACACTGACGCTTTTACTACTTGGCATATGTTGGGTATAAAAAGTCGTAATTTCAAACTCCGAATAAGTGCAAAACCCCAGAATTTGGTTCCAAAATATGGCTCAGGCCTCGAAATTGGGATGTTTGGGATATTTTGAAAACTGCAGGGGAGTTTGTGCAAAATGTGACTCACTGTTGCTTTCAGTACTTGGCATATGTTGGGAACAACAAGTCGTAATTTCAAATTGCGCATACGTGCAGAGAGCCAGAATTTGGCTCCAAAATATGGCTCAGGCCTCGAAATTGGGATATTTGGGATATTTTGAATACTGCAGGGGGATTCGGACAAATGTGTCCAAACGCCGCTTTCAGTACTTGGCATATGTTGGGTATAAAAAAGTCGCAATTTCAAACTGCGAATACGTACAGAGAGCCAGAATTTGGCACCAAAATATTGCTCAGGCTTTGAAATTGGGATATTTGGGATATTTTGAATACTGCAGGGGGGATTGGGACAAATGTGTCCAAACGCCGCTTTCAGTACTTGGCATATGTTGGGTATAAAAAGTCGTAATATCAAACTGCGAATATGTGCAGAGAGCCAGAATTTGGCTCCAAAATATGATTCTGGCCTCGAAATTGGGATGTTTGGGATATTTTGAAAAGTGCAGGGAGTTTTGGGACAAATGTGACCAAACGCCGCTTTCAGTACTTGGCATATGTTGGGTATAAAAAAGTCGCAATTTCAAACTGCGAATACGTGCAGAAAGCCAGAATTTGGCTCCAAAATATTGTTCAGGCCTTCAAAGTTGGGATATTAGGGATATTTTGAAAACTGCAAGGAGGTTTGGGACAAATGTGACCAAACGCCGCTTTCAGTACTTGGCATATGTTGGGTATAAAAAGTCGTAATTTCAAACTGCGAATACGTGCAGAGAGCCGTGAATTTGGCTCGAAAATATATCTCAGGCCTCGATATTGGGTTGTTTGGGATATTTAGAAAACTGCAGGGAGGTTTGGGCCAAATTTGACCAAACGCCGCTTTCAGTACTTGGCAAATGTTGGGTATAAAAAGTCGTAATTTCAAACTGCGAATACGTGCAAAGCGCCTGAATTTGGCTCCAAAATATGCCTCAGGCCTCGAAATTGGGATGTTTGGTATATTTTGAAAACTGCAGGGAAGTTTATGCAAAATGTGACTCACTGCCGCTTTCAGTACTTGGCATATGTTGGGTATAAAAAGTCGTAATATCAAACTGCGAATATGTGCCGAGAGCCAGAATTTGGCTCCAAAATATGGCTCAGGCCTTGAAATTGAGATGTTTGGTATATTTTGAAAACTGCAGGGAAGTTTATGCAAAATGTGACTCACTGCCGCTTTCAGTACTTGGCATATGTTGGGTATAAAAAGTCGTAATATCAAACTGCGAATATGTGCAGAGAGCCAGATTTTGGCTCCAAAATATGGCTCAGGCCTCGAAATTGGGGTGTTTGGGATATTTTGAAAACTGCAGGGGGGATTGGGACAAATGTGACCTAACGCCGCTTTCAGTACTTGGCATATGTTGGGTATAAAAAAGTCGCAATTACAAACTGAGAATACGTGCAGAGAGCAGAATTTGGCTCCAAAATATGGCTCCGGCCTCGAAATTGGGTTGTTTGGGATATTTTGAAAACTGCAGGGGGGTTTGGGACAAATGTGACCAAACGCCGCTTACAGTACTTTGCATATGTTGGGTATAAAAAGTCGTAATTTCAAACTGCGAATACTAGCAGAGAGCCTGAATTTGATTCCAAAATATGGCTCAGGACGCGAAATTGGGAAGTTTGAGATATTTTGAAAACTGCAGGGGAGTTTGTTCAAAATGTGACTCACTGCAGCTTTCAGTTCTTGGCAAATGTTGGGTATAAAAAGTAGTAATATCAAACTGCGAATATGTGCAGAGAGCCAGAATTTGGCTCCAAAATATGGCTCCGGCCTCGAAATTGGGTTGTTTGGGATATTTTGAAAACTGCAGGAGGGTTTGGGACAAATGTGACCAAACGCCGCTTACAGTACTTTGCATATGTTGGGTATAAAAAGTCGTAATTTCAAACTGCGAATACGTGCAGAGAGCCTGAATTTGATTCCAAAATATGGCTAAGGCCTCGAAATTGGGATGTTTGGCATATTTTGAAAACTGCAGGGGGGATTGGGACAAATGTGACCAAACGCCGCTTTCAGTACTTGGCATATGTTGGGTATAAAAAAGTCGCAATTACAAACTGAGAATACGTGCAGAGAGCCAGAATTTGGCTCCAAAATATGGCTCCGGCCTCGAAATTGGGATATTTGGGATATTTTGAAAACTGCAGGGGGGTTTGGGACAAATGTGACCAAACGCCGCTTACAGTACTTTGCATATGTTGGGTATAAAAAGTCGTAATTTCAAACTGCGAATACTAGCAGAGAGCCTGAATTTGATTCCAAAATATGGCTCAGGACGCGAAATTGGGATGTTTGGGATATTTTGAAAACTGCAGGGGAGTTTGTTCAAAATGTGACTCACTGCAGCTTTCAGTTCTTGGCATATGTTGGGTATAAAAAGTCGTAATATCAAACTGCGAATATGTGCAGAGAACCAGAATTTGGCTCCAAAATATGGCTCAGGCCTTGAAATTGAGATGTTTGGTATATTTTGAAAACTGCAGGGGTGTTTATGCAAAATGTGACAAACTGCTGCTTTCAGTACTTGGCATATGTTGGGTATAAAAAGTCGTAATATCAAACTGCGAATATGTGCAGAGAACCAGACTTTGGCTGCAAAATATGGCTCAGGCCTCGAAATTGGGATGTTTGGGATATTTTGAAAACTGCAGGGGGGATTGGGACAAATGTGACCAAACGCCGCTTTCAGTACTTGGCATATGTTGGGTATAAAAAAGTCGCAATTACTAACTGAGAATACGTGCAGAGAGACAGAATTTGGCTCCAAAATATGGCTCCGGCCTCGAAATTGGGTTGTTTTGTATATTTTGAAAACTGCAGGAGGGTTTGGGACAAATGTGACCAAACGCCGCTTACAGTACTTTGCATATGTTGGGTATAAAAAGTCGTAATTTCAAACTGCGAATACGTGCAGAGAGCCTGAATTTGATTCCAAAATATGGCTCTGGACGCGAAATTGGGATGTTTGGGATATTTTGAAAACCTCAGGGGAGTTTGTTCAAAATGACACTCACTGCAGCTTTCAGTTCTTGGCATATGTTGGGTATAAAAATTCGTAATATCAAACTGCGAATACGTGCAGAGCGCCAGAATTTGGCTCCAAATTATGGCTCAGGCCTCGATATTGGGATGTTTGGGATATTTTCAGAACTGCAGGGAGGTTTGGGACAAATGTTACCTAACGCCGCTTTCAGTACTTCGCATATGCTTGGTATAAAAAAGTCGTAATTTCAAACTGCGAATACGTGCAGAGAGCTTGAATTTGGCTCCAAAATATGGCTCAGGCCTCGAAATTGGGATGTTTGGTATATTTTACAAACTGCAGAGGAGTTTGTGCAAAATGTGACTCACTGGCTCTTTCAGTACTTGGCATATGTTGGGTATAAAATGTCGTAGTTTCAAACTGCGAATACGTGCAGAGAGCCAGAATTTAACTTCAAAATTTGGGTCAGGCCTCGATATTGGGATATTTTGGATATTTTGAAAACTACAGCGAGGTTTGGGACAAATGTGACCAAACCCCGCTTTTAGTACTTGTCATATGTTGGGTATAAAAAGTCGTAATTTCAAACTGCGAATACGTGTAGAGAGCCTGAATTTGGCTCGAAAATATATCTCAGGCCTCGATATTGGGTTGTTTGGGATATTTTGAAAACTGCAGGGAGGTTTGGGACAAATGTGACCAAACGCCGCTTTCAGTACTTTGCAAATGTTGGGTATAAAAAGTTGTAATTTCAAACTGCGAATACGTGCAAAGCGCCTGAATTTGGCTCCAAAATATTCCTCAGGCCTCGAAATTGGGATGTTTGGTATATTTTGAAAACTGCAGGGGAGTTTATGCAAAATGTGACTCATTGCCGCTTTCAGTACTTGGCATATGTTGGGTATAAAAAGTCGTAATATCAAACTGCGAATATGTGCCGAGAGCCAGAATTTGGCTCCAAAATATGGCTCAGGCCTTGAAATTGAGATCTTTGGTATATTTTGAAAACTGCAGGGGAGTTTATGCAAAATGTGACTCACTGCCGCTTTCAGTACTTGGCATATGTTGGGTATAAAAAGTCGTAATATCAAACTGCGAATATGTGCAGAGAGCCAGATTTTGGCTCCAAAATATGGCTCAGGCCTCGAAATTGGGATGTTTGGGATATTTTGAAAACTGCAGGGGGGATTGGGACAAATGTGACCAAACGCCGCTTTCAGTAATTGGCATATGTTGGGTATAAAAAAGTCGCAATTACAAACTGAGAATACGTGCAGAGAACCAGAATTTGGCTCCAAAATATGGCTCCGGCCTCGAAATTGGGTTGTTTGGGATATTTTGAAAACTGCTGGGGGGTTTGGGACAAATGTGACCAAACGCCGCTTACAGTACTTTGCATATGTTGGGTATAAAAAGTCGTAATTTCAAACTGCGAATACTAGCATAGAGCCTGAATTTGATTCCAAAATATGGCTCAGGACGCGAAATTGGGATGTTTGGGATATTTTGAAAACTGCAGGGGAATTTGTTCAAAATGTGACTCACTGCAGCTTTCAGTTCTTGGCATATGTTGGGTATAAAAAGTCGTAATATCAAACTGCGAATATGTGCAGAGAACCAGAATTTGGCTCCAAAATATGGCTCAGGCCTTGAAATTGAGATGTTTGGTATATTTTGAAAACTGCAGGGGAGTTTATGCAAAATGTGACTAACTGCTGCTTTCAGTACTTGGCATATGTTGGGTATAAAAAAGTCGCAATTACTAACTGAGAATACGTGCAGAGAGCCAGAATTTGGCTCCAAAATATGGCTCCGGCCTCGAAATTGGGTTGTTTGGGATATTTTGAAAACTGCAGGAGGGTTTGGGACAAATGTGACCAAACGCCGCTTACAGTACTTTGCATATGTTGGGTATAAAAAGTCGTAATTTCAAACTGCGAATACGTGCAGAGAACCTGAATTTGATCCCAAAATATGGCTCAGGACGCAAAATTGAGATGTTTGGGATATTTTGAAAACCTCAGGGGAGTTTGTTCAAAATGACACTCACTGCAGCTTTCAGTTCTTGGCATATGTTGGGTATAAAAAGTCGTAATATAAAACTGCGAATACGTGCAGAGCGCCAGAATTTGGCTCCAAATTATGGCTCAGGCCTCGATATTGGGATGTTTGGGTTATTTTCAGAACTGCAGGGAGGTTTGGGACAAATGTTACCTAACGCCGCTTTCAGTACTTCGCATATGCTTGGTATAAAAAAGTCGTAATTTCAAACTGCGAATACGTGCAGAGAGCTTGAATTTGGCTCAAAAATATGGCTCAGGCCTCGAAATTGGGATGTTTGGTATATTTTACAAACTGCAGGGGAGTTTGTGCAAAATGTGACTCACTGCCTCTTTCAGTACTTGGCATATGTTGGGTATAAAATATCGTAGTTTCAAACTGCGAATACGTGCAGAGAGCCAGAATTTAACTTCAAAATATGGCTCAGGCCTCGATATTGGAATATTTTGGATATTTTGAAAACTACAGCGAGGTTTGGGACAAATGTGACCAAACCCCGCTTTCAGTACTTGTCATATGTTGGGTATAAAAATTCGTAATTTCAAACTGCGAATACGTGTAGAGAGCCAGAATTTGGCTCCAAAATATGACTCAGGCCTCAAAATTTTGATATTTGGGATATTTTGAAAACTGCAGGGGAGTTTGTGCAAAATGTTACCAAACGCCGCTTACAGTACTTCGCATATGTTGGGTATAAAAAATTCGTAATTTCAAACTGCGAATACGAGCAGAGAGCCAGAATTTGGCTCCAAAATATGCCTCAGGCCTTGGAATTGGGATGTTTGGGATATTTTGTAAAATGCAGGGGAGTTTGTGCAAAATGTGACTCACTGACGCTTTTACTACTTTGCATATGTTGGGTATAAAAAGTGGTAATTTCATACTCCGAATAAGTGCAAAGAGCCAGAATTTGGTTCCAAAATATGGCTCAGGCCTCGAAATTGGGATGTTTGGGATATTTTGAAAACTGCAGGGGAGTTTGTGCAAAATGTGACTCACTGTTGCTTTCAGTACTTGGCATATGTTGGGTATAACAAGTCGTAATTTCAAACTGCGAATACGTGCAGAGAGCCAAAATATGGCTCAAGGCTCGAAATTGGGATATTTGGGATATTTTGAATACTGCAGGGGGGATTGGGACAAATGTGTCCAAACGCCGCTTTCAGTACTTGGCATATGTTGGGTATCAAAAAGTCGCAATTTCAAACTGCGAATACGTACAGAGAGCCAGAATTTGGCACCAAAATATTGCTCAGGCTTTGAAATTGGGATATTTGGGATATTTTGAATACTGCAGGGGGGATTGGGACAAATGTGTCCAAACGCCGCTTTCAGTACTTGGCATTTGTTGGGTATAAAAAGTCGTAATATCAAACTGCGAATATGTGCAGAGAGCCAGAATTTGGCTCCAAAATATGGTTCAGGCCTCGAAATTCGGATGTTTGGGATATTTTGAAAACTGCAGGGGGGATTGGGACAAATGTGTCCAAACGCCGCTTTCAGTACTTGGCATATGTTGGGTATAAAAAAGTCGCAATTTCAAACTGCGAATACGTACAGAGAGCCAGAATTTGGCACAAAAAGATTGCTCAGGTTTTGAAAATGGGATATTTGGGATATTTTGAAAACTGCAGGGGGGATTGGGACAAATATGTCCAAACGCTTATTTCAGTTCTTGGCATATGTTGGGTATAAAAAGTCGTAATATCAAACTGCGAATACGTGCATAGAGCCATAATTTGGCTCCAAAATATGGCTCTGGCCTCGATATTGGGTTGTTTGGGATATTTTGAAAACTGCAGGGAGGTTTGGGACAAATGTGACCAAACGCCGCTTTCAGTACTTGGCATATGTTGGGTATAAAAAAGTCGCAATTTCAAACTGCGAATACGTGCAGAAAGCCAGAATTTGGCTCCAAAATATGGTTCAGGCCTTCAAAGTTGGGATATTTGGGACATTTTGAAAACTGCAAGGAGGTTTGGGACAAATGTGACCAAACGCCGCTTTCAGTACTTGGCATATGTTGGGTATAAAAAGTCGTAATTTCAAACTGCGAATACGTGCAGAGAGCCTGAATTTGGCTCGAAAATATATCTCAGGCCTCGATATTGGGTTGTTTGGGATATTTTGAAAACTGCAGGGAGGTTTGGGACAAATGTGACCAAACGCCGCTTTCAGTACTTGGCATATGTTGGGTATAAAAATTCGTAATTTCAAACTGCGAATACGTGCAAAGCGCCTGAATTTGGCTCCAAAATATGCCTCAGGCCTCGAAATTGGGATGTTTGGTATATTTTGAAAACTGCAGGTGAGTTTATGCAAAATGTGACTCATTGCCGCTTTCAGTACTTGGCATATGTTGGGTATAAAAAGTCGTAATATCAAACTGCGAATATGTGCCGAGAGCCAGAATTTGGCTCCAAAATATGGCTCAGGCCTTGAAATTGAGATGTTTGGTATATTTTGAAAACTGCAGGGGAGTTTATGCAAAATGTGACTCACTGCCGCTTTCAGTACTTGGCATATGTTGGGTATAAAAAGTCGTAATATCAAACTGCGAATATGTGCAGAGAGCCAGATTTTGGCTCCAAAATATGGCTCAGGCCTCGAAATTGGGATGTTTGGGATATTTTGAAAACTGCAGGGGGGATTGGGACAAATGTGACCAAACGCCGCTTTCAGTACTTGGCATATGTTGGGTATAAAAAAGTCGCAATTACAAACTGAGAATACGTGCAGAGAGCCAGAATTTGGCTCCAAAATATGGCTCCGGCCTCGAAATTGGGTTGTTTGGGATATTTTGAAAACTGCAGGGGGGTTTGGGACAAATGTGACCAAACGCCGCTTACAGTACTTTGCATATGTTGGGTATAAAAAGTCGTAATTTCAAACTGCAAATACTAGCAGAGAGACAGAATTTGGCTCCAAAATATTGCTCAGGCCTCGAAATTGGAATATTTGGGATATTTTAAAAACTACTGGGGAGTTTGTGCAAAATGTGACTAATTGCCGCTTTCAATACTTGGCATATGTTGGGTATAAAAATTCGTAATTTCATACTGCGAATACGTGCAGAGAGCCAGAATTTGGCTCCAAAATATGGCTCAGGCCTCGAAATTGGGATATTTGGGATATTTCGAAAACTGCTGGGGAGTTTGTGCAAAATGTGATTCTTTTGCCACTTTCAGGACTTGGCATATTTTGGGTATTAAAAGTCGTAATTTCAAACTGCGAATACGTGCATAGAGCAGATTTTGGCTCCAAAATATGGTTCAGGTCTTGAAATTGGGATGTTTGGGATATTTTGAAAACTGCGGGGGGGGGGGGGGTTGGGACAAATATGACCAAACGCCGCTTCCATTACTTTGCATATGTTTTGTATAAAAAGTCGTAATTTCAAACTGCGAATAAGTGCAGAGAGCCAGAATTTGGCTCCAAAATATGGCTCAGGCCTCGATATGGGGATGTTTGGGATATTTTGAAAACTGCAGGGAGGTTTGGGACAAATGTGACCAAACGCCGCTTTCAGTACTTGGCATATGTTGGGTATAAAAAGTCGTAATATCAAACTGCGAATATGTGCAGAGAGCCAGAATTTGGCTCCAAAATATGGTTCAGGCCTCGAAATTCGGATGTTTGGGATATTTTGAAAACTGCAGGGGGGGATTGGGACAAATGTGTCCAAACGCCTCTTTAAGTACTTGGCATATGTTGGGTATAAAAAGTCGTAATATCAAACTGCGAATACGTGCATAGAGCCATAATTTGGCTCCAAAATATGGCTCAGGCCTCGAAATTGGGATGTTTGGGATATTTTGAAAAGTGCAGGGAGGTTTACGACAAATGTGACCAAACGCCGCTTTCAGTACTTGGCATATGTTGGGTATAAAAAAGTCGCAATTTCAAACTGCGAATACGTGCAGAAAGCCAGAATTTGGCTCCAAAATATGGTTCAGGCCTTCAAAGTTGGGATATTTGGGATATTTTGAAAACTGCAAGGAGGTTTGGGACAAATGTGAACAAACGGCGCTTACAATACTTTGCATATGTTGGGTATAAAAAGTCGTAATTTCAAACTGCGAATACGTGCAGAGAGACAGAATTTGGCTCCAAAATATTGCTCAGGCCTCGAAATTGGGATATTTGGGATATTTTAAAAACTACAGGGGAGTTTGTGCAAAATGTGACTAACTGCCGCTTTCAATACTTGGCATATGTTGGGTATAAAAATTCGTAATTTCATACTGCGAATACGTGCAGAGAGCCAGAATTTGGCTCCAAAATATGGCTCAGGCCTCGAAATTGGGATATTTGGGATATTTCGAAAACTGCTGGGGAGTTTGTGCAAAATGTGATTCTTTTGCCTCTTTCAGGACTTGGCATATGTTGGGTATAAAAAGTCGTAATTTCAAACTGCGAATACGTGCATAGAGCAGATTTTGGCTCCAAAATATGGTTCAGGTCTCGAAATTGGGATGTTTGGGATATTTTGAAAACTGCGGGGGGGGGGGACAAATATGACCAAACGCCGCTTCCATTACTTTGCATATGTTTTGTATAAAAAGTCGTAATTTCAAACTGCGAATAAGTGCAGAGAGCCAGAATTTGGCTCCAAATTATGGCTCAGGCCTCGATATGGGGATGTTTGGGATATTTTGAAAACTGCAGGGAGTTTTGGGACAAATGTGACCAAACGCCGCTTTCAGTACTTCGCATATGTTGGGTATAAAAAATGCGCAATTTCAAACTTAGAATACGTGCAGAGAGCCAGAATTTGGTTCCAAAATATGGCTCAGGCCTCGAAATTAGGATGTTTGGAATATTTTGAAAACTGCAGGGGAGTTTATGCAAAATGTGACTCATTGCCGCTTTCAGTACTTGGCATATGTTGGGTATAAAAAGTCGTAATATCAAACTGCGAATATGTGCCGAGAGCCAGAATTTGGCTCCAAAATATGGTTCAGGCCTTCAAAGTTGGGATATTTGGGATATTTTGAAAACTGTAAGGAGGTTTGGGACAAATGTGACCAAACGCCACTTTCAGTACTTGGCATATGTTGGGTATAAAAAGTCGTAATTTCAAACTGCGAATACGTGCAAAACGCCTGAATTTGGCTCCAAAATATGCCTCAGGCCTCGAAATTGGGATGTTTGGTATATTTTGAAAACTGCAGGGGAGTTTGTGCAAAATGTGACTCACTGCCTCTTTCAGTACTTGGCATATGTTGGGTATAAAAAGTCATAGTTTCAAACTGCAAATACGTGCAGAGAGCCTGAATTTGGCTCGAAAATATATCTCAGGCCTCGATATTGGGTTGTTTGGGATATTTTGAAAACTGCAGGGAGGTTTGGGACAAATGTGACCAAACGCTGCTTTCAGTACTTCGCATATGTTGGGTATAAAAAAGTCGTAATTTCAAACTGCGAATACGTGCAGAGAGCCAGAATTTGGCTCCAAAATATGGCTCAAGCCTCGAAATTGGGTTGTTTGTGATATTTTGAAAACTGCAGGGGGGTTTGGGACAAATGTGACCAAACGCCGCTTACAGTACTTTGCATATGTTTGGTATAAAAAGTCGTAATTTCAAAAGCGGATACGTGCAGAGAGCCTGAATTTGATTCCAAAATATGGCTCAGGACGCGAAATTGGGATGTTTGGGATATTTTGAAAACTGCAGGGGAGTTTGTTCAAAATGTGACTCACTGCAGCTTTCAGTTCTTGGCATATGTTGGGTATAAAAAGTCGTAATATCAAACTGCGAATACGTTCAGAGCGCCAGAATTTGGCTCCAAAATATGGCTCAGGCCTCGATATTGGGATGTTTGGGATATTTTGAAAACTGCAGGGAGGTTTTGGACAAATGTGACGTAACGCCGCTTTCAGTACTTCGCATATGCTGGGTATAAAAAAGTCGTAATTTCAAACTGCGAATTGGTGCAGAGAGCTTGAATTTGGCTCCAAAATATGGCTCAGGCCTCGAAATTGGGATGTTTGGGATATTTTGAAAACTGCAGGGGGGATTGGGACAAATGTGTCCAAACGCCGCTTTCAGTACTTGGCATATGTTGGGTATAAAAAGTCGTAATATCAAACTGCGAATACGTGCATGGAGCCATAATTTGGCTCCAAAATATGGCTCTGCCCTCGAAATTGGGATGTTTGGGATATTTTGAAAAGTGCAGGGAGGTTTGGGACAAATGTGACCAAACGCCGCTTTCAGTACTTGGCATATGTTGGGTATAAAAAAGTCGCAATTTCAAACTGCGAATACGTGCAGAAAGCCAGAATTTGGCTCCAAAATATGGTTCAGGCCTTCAAAATTGGGATATTTGGGATATTTTGAAACTTGCAGGGAGGTTTGGGACAAATGTGACCAAACGCCGCTTACAGTACTTTGCATATGTTGGGTATAAAAAGTCGTAATTTCAAACTGCGAATACGTGCAGAGAGCCTGAATTTGATTCCAAAATATGGCTCAGGCCTTGAAATTGAGATGTTTGGTATATTTTGAAAACTGCAGGGGAGTTTATGCAAAATGTGACTCACTGCCGCTTTCAGTACTTGGCATATTTTGGGTATAAAAAGCCGTAATATCAAACTGCGAATATGTGCAGAGAGCCAGAATTTGGCTCCAAAATATGGCTCAGGCCTCGAAATTGGGATGTTTGGGATATTTTGAAAACTGCAGGGGGGATTGGGACAAATGTGTCCAAACGCCACTTACAGTACTTGGCATATGTTGGGTATAAAAAAGTCGCAATTTCAAACTGCGAATATGTACAGAGAGCCAGAATTTGGCAAAAAATATTGCTCAGGCTTTGAAATTGGGATATTTGGGATATTTTGAAAACTGCAGGGGGGATTGGGACAAATGTGTCCAAACGCCGCTTTCAGTACTTGGCATATGTTGGGTATAAAAAGTCGTAATATCAAACTGCGAATACGTGCATAGAGCCATAATTTGGCTCCAAAATATGGCTCAGGCCTCGAAATTGGGATGTTTGGGATATTTTGAAAAGTGCAGGGAGGTTTGGGACAAATGTGACCAAACGCCTCTTTCAGTACTTGGCATATGTTGGGTATAAAAAAGTCGCAATTACAAACTGAGAATACGTGCAGAGAGCCAGAATTTGGCTCCAAAATATGGCTCCGGCCTCGAAATTGGGTTGTTTGGGATATTTTGAAAACTGCAGGGGGGTTTGGGACAAATGTGAACAAATGCCGCTTACAGTACTTTGCATATGTTGGGTATAAAAAGTCGTAATATCAAACTGCGAATACGTGCAGAGCGCCAGAATTTGGCTCCAAAATGTGGGTCAGGCCTCGATATTGGGATGTTATGGATATTTTGAAAACTGCAGGGAGGTTTGGGACAAATGTGACCTAACGCCGCTTTCAGTACTTCGCATTGCTGGGTATAAAAAAGTCGTAATTTCAAACTGCAAATACGTGCAGAGAGCTTGAATTTGGCTCCAAAATATGGCTCAGGCCTCGAAATTGGGATGTTTGGTATATTTTGAAAACTGCAGGGGAGTTTGTGCAAAATGTGACTCACTGCCTCTTTCAGTACTTGTCATATGTTGGGTATAAAAAGTCGTAATTTCAAACTGCGAATACGTGCAGAGAGACAGAATTTGGCTCCAAAATATTGCTCAGGCCTCGAAATTGGGATATTTTAAAAACTACAGGGGAGTTTGTGCAAAATGTGACTAACTGCCGCTTTCAATACTTGGCATATGTTGGGTATAAAAATTCGTAATTTCATCCTGCGAATACGTGCAGAGAGCCAGAATTTGGTTCCAAAATATGGCTCAGGCCTCGAAATTGGGATATTTGGGATATTTCGAAAACTGCAGGGGAGTTTGTGCAAAATGTGACTCACTGCCACTTTCAGGACATGCCATATATTGGGTATAAAAAGTCGTAATTTCAAACTGCGAATACGTGCAGAGAGCCAGAATTTGGCTCCAAAATATAGCTCAGGCCTCGATATTGCGATATTTTTTAAACTACAGGGGAGTTTGTGCAAAATGTGACTAACTGCCGCTTTCCGTACTTGGCATATGTTGGGTATAAAAATTCGTAATTTCAAACTCCGAATATGTGCAGAGAGCCTGAATTTGGCTCCAAAATATTTCTCAGGCCTCGAAATTGGGGTGTTTGGGATATTTTTAAAACTGCAGTGGGGTTTGGGACAAATATGACCAAACACCGCTTTCATTTCTTGGCATATTTTCCGTATAAAAAGTCGTAATTTCAAACTCCGAATACGTGCAGGGAGCCAGAATTTGGCTCCAAAATATGGCTCAGGCGTCGATAATGGGATGTTTGGGATATTTTGAAAACTGCAGGGCGGTTTGGGAGAAATGTAACCAAAAACCGCTTTCAGTTCTTGGCATATGTTGGGTATAAAAAATCGTAATTTCAAACTGCGAATACGTGCAAAGACCCTGAATTTGGCTCCAAAATATGGCTCAGGCCTCGAAATTGGGATGCTTGGGATATTTTGAAAACTGCAGGGGAGTTTGTGCAAAATGTGACTCACTGCCGCTATCAGAACTTGGCATATGTTGGGTATAAAAAGTCGTAATTTCAAACTGCGAATACGTGCAGAGAGACAGAATTTGGCTCCAAAATATTGCTCAGGCCTCGAAATTGTTATATTTGGGATATTTCGAAAACTGCAGGGGAGTTTGTGCAAAATATTACTCACTTCCACTTTCAGGTCTTGGCATATTTTGGATATAAAAAGTCGTAATTTTAAACTGCGAATACGTGAAGAGAGCCAGAATTTGCTCCAAAATATAGCTCAGGCCTCGAAATTGGGATATTTGGGATATTTTAAAAACTACAGGGGAGTTTGTGCAAAATGTGACTAACTGCCGCTTTCAAAACTTGGCATATGTTGGGTATAAAAATTCGTAATTTTAAACTGCGAATACGTGCAGAGAGCCAGAATTTGGCTCCAAAATATGGCTCAGGCCTTAAAATTGGGATATTTGGGATATTTCGAAAACTGCAGGGGAGTTTGTGCAAAATGTGACTCTTTGCCACTTTCAGGACTTGGCATATGTTGGGTATAAAAAGTCGTAATTTCAAACTCCGAACACGTGCAGAGACCGAGAATTTGGCTCCAAAATATGGTTCAGGTCTCGAAATTGGGATGTTTGTTATATTTTGAAAACTGCGGGGGGGTTTGGGACAAATATGACCAAACGCCGCTTCCATTACTTTGCATATGTTTCGTATAAAAAGTCGTAATTTCAAACTGCGAATACGTGCAGAGAGCCAGAATTTGGCTCCAAAATATGGCTCATGCATCGATATGGGGATGTTTGGGATATTTTGAAATCTGCAGGGAGGTTTGGGACAAATGTGACCAAACGCCGCTTTCAGTTCTTCGCATATGTTGGGTATAAAAAATGCGCAATTTCAAACTACGAATACGTGCAGAGAGCCAGAATTTGGTTCCAAAATATGCCTCAGGCCTCGAAATTGGGATGTTTGGAATATTTTTAAAACTGCAGGGGAGTTTGTGCAAAATGTGACTCACTGCCGCTTTCAGTACTTGGCATATGTTGGGTATAAAAAGTCGTAAATGCAAACTGCGAATACGTGAAGTGAGTCGGAAGTTGGCTCCAAAATATGGCTCAGGCCTTGAAATTGGGATGTTTGGGATAATTTGAAAACTGCAGGGGGGATTGGGACAAATGTGTCCAAATACCACTTTCACTACTTGGCATATGTTGGGTATAAAAAAGTCGCAATTTCAAACTGCGAATACGTACAGAGAGCCAGAATTTGGCACCAAAATATTGCTCAGGCTTTGAAATTTGGATATTTTGAAAACTGCAGGGGGGATTGGGACAAATGTGTCCAAACGCTGCTTTCAGTACTTGGCATATGTTGGGTATAAAAAGTCGTAATATCAAACTGCAAATACGTGCATAGAGCCATAAATTGGCTCCAAAATATGGCTCTGGCCTCGAAATTGGGATGTTTGGGATATTTTGAAAAGTGCAGGGAGGTTTGGGACAAATGTGACCAAACGCCGCTTTCAGTACTTGGCATATGTTGGGTATGAAAAAGTCGCAATTTCAAACTGCGAATACGTGTAGAAAGCCAGAATTTGGCTCCAAGATATGGCTCAGGCCTCGAAATTGGGATATTTGGGATATTTCGAAAACTGCAGGGGAGGTTGTGCAAATTGTAACTCACTGCCGCTTTCAGGACTTGGAAAATGTTGGGTATAAAAAGTCGTAATTTTAAACTGCGAATACGTGCATAGAGCAAGATTTTGGCTTCAAAATATGGTTCAGGTCTCGAAATTGGGATGTTTGGAAAATTTTGAAAACTGCTGGGGGGTTTGGGACCAATATGACCAAACGCCGCTTCCATTACTTTGCATATGTTTCATATAAAAAGTCGTAATTTCAAACTGCGAATACGTGCCGAGAGCCAGAATTTGGCTCCAAAATATGGCTCAGGCCTCGAAATTGAGGTGTTTGGGATATTTTGAAAACTGCGGGGGGGATTGGGACATATATGACCAAACTCCGCTTTCAGTACTTGGCTTATGTTGGGTATAAAAATTCGTAATTTCAAACTACGAATACGTTCAGAGAGCCAGAATTTGGTTCCAAAATATGGCTCAGGCCTCGAAATTGGGATATTTGGCATATTTCGAAAACTGCATGGGAGTTTGAGCAAAATATGACTCACTGCCACTTTCAGGACTTGACATATGTTGGATATAAAAAGTCGTAATTTCAAACTGCGAATACGTGCATAGAGCCTGAATTTGGCTCCAAAATATTGCTCAGGCTTCGAAATTGGGATGTTTGGGATATTTTGAAAACTGCAGGGGAGTTTGGGACAAATATGACCAAACGCCGCTTTCAGTACTTGGCATATGTTGGGTATAAAAAGTCGTAATTTCAAACTGCAAATACGTGCAGAGAGCATGAATTTGGCTCCAAAATATAGTTCAGGCCTCGAAATTATAATGTTTGGGATATTTTGAAAACTGCAGGGGAGTTTGTCCAAAATGTGACTCACTGCCGCTTACAGTACTTGGCATATGTTGGGTATAAAAAGTCGTAATATCAAACTGCGAATACGTGCAGAGAGCCAGAATTTGGTTACATAATATGGCTCAGGCCTCGAAATTTTGATGTTCGGGATATTTTGAAAATTGCAGGGGAGTTTGTTCAAAATGTGACCCACTGCCACTTTCAGTACTAGGCATATGTTGGGTATAAAAATTCGTAATTTCAAACTGCTAATACGTGCAGAGAGTCAGAATTTGGCTCCAAAATATGGCTCAGGCCTCGAAATGGGATGTTTGGGATATTTTGAAAACTGCAGGGGAGTTTGTCCAAAATGTGACTCACAGCCGCTTACAGTACTTGGCATATGTTGGGTATAAAAAGTCGTAATTTCAAACTGCGAATACATGCAGAGAGCCATAATTGTTGAAAAGCCAAAATGAGAGCCAAAATGAGAGCCAAAATGTGACTCACTGTGACATATGTTGGGTTACAAAATATGTCTCAGGCCTCAATATTGGGATGTTTGGGATATCTTGAAAACTGCAGGGGAGTTTGTGCAAAATGTGACTCGCTGGCACTTTCAGTACTTGGCATATGTTGGGTATAGAAATTCGCAATATCAAACTGCGAATACCTGCAGAGTGCGAGAATTTGGCTCCAAAATATGACTCAGGCGTCGAAATTAAGATGTTTGGGATATTTTGAAAACTGCAGTGGAGTTTGTGCGAAATGTGACTCACTCCCTCTTTCAGTACTTGGCATATGTTGGGTATAAAAAGTCGTAATTTCAAACAGCGAATACGTTGAGAGAGCCAAAATTTGGTTCCAAAATATGGCTCAGGTTTAGAAATTGGGATATTTGGGATATTTTGAAATCTGCAGGGAGGTTTGGTACAAATGTGACCAAACCCCGCTTTCAGAACTTGGCATTTGTTGGGTATAAAAAGTCGTAATTTCAAACTGTGAATACGTGCAGAGAGCCAGAATTTGGCTCCAAAATATGGCTCAGGCCTCGAAATTGGGATATTTGGGATATTTTGAAAACTGCAGGGGAGTTTGTGCAAAATGTGACTCACTGCCGCTTTCAGTACATGGCATACGTTGGGTATAAAAAGTCGTAATTTCAAACTGCGAATACGTGCAGAGAGGCAGAATTTGGCTCCAAAATATAGCTCAGGCCTCGAAATTGGGATGATTGGGAAGTTTTGAAAACTGCAGGGGTGTTTGGGACAAATATGACCAAACGCCGTTTTCAGTACTTGGCATATGTTGGGTATAAAAATTCGTAATTTCAAACTGCGAATACATGCAGAGAGCCAGAATTTGGCTCCAAAATATGGCTCAGGCCTCGAAATTGGGATGTTTGGGATATTTTCAAAACTGCAGCGGGGATTGGGACCAATGTAACCAAAAGCCACTCTCAGTACTTCGTATATGCTGGGTATAAAAATTCGTAACTTCAAACTGCAAATACGTGCAGAGAGCCAGAATTTGGCTCCAAAATTTGGCTCAGGCCCCGAAATTGGGATGTTTGGGATAATTTGAAAACTGCAGGGGGGATTGGGACAAATGTGTCCAAATACCACTTTCACTACTTGGCATATGTTGGGTATAAAAAAGTCGCAATTTCAAACTGCGAATACGTACAGAGAGCCAGAATTTGGCACCAAAATATTGCTCAGGCTTTGAAATTTGGATATTTGGGATATTTTGAAAACTGCAGGGGGGATTGGGACAAATGTGTCCAAACGCTGCTTTCAGTACTTGGCATATGTTGGGTATAAAAAGTCGTAATATCAAACTGCAAATACGTGCATAGAGCCATAAATTGGCTCCAAAATATGGCTCTGGCCTCGAAATTGGGATGTTTGGGATATTTTGAAAAGTGCAGGGAGGTTTGGGACAAATGTGACCAAACGCCGCTTTCAGTACTTGGCATATGTTGGGTATGAAAAAGTCGCAATTTCAAACTGCGAATACGTGTAGAAAGCCAGAATTTGGCTCCAAGATATGGCTCAGGCCTCGAAATTGGGATATTTGGGATATTTCGAAAACTGCAGGGGAGGTTGTGCAAATTGTAACTCACTGCCGCTTTCAGGACTTGGAAAATGTTGGGTATAAAAAGTCGTAATTTTAAACTGCGAATACGTGCATAGAGCAAGATTTTGGCTTCAAAATATGGTTCAGGTCTCGAAATTGGGATGTTTGGAAAATTTTGAAAACTGCTGGGGGGTTTGGGACCAATATGACCAAACGCCGCTTCCATTACTTTGCATATGTTTCATATAAAAAGTCGTAATTTCAAACTGCGAATACGTGCCGAGAGCCAGAATTTGGCTCCAAAATATGGCTCAGGCCTCGAAATTGAGGTGTTTGGGATATTTTGAAAACTGCAGGGGGATTGGGACATATATGACCAAACTCCGCTTTCAGTACTTGGCTTATGTTGGGTATAAAAATTCGTAATTTCAAACTGCGAACACGTGCAGAGAGCCAGAATTTGGCTCCAGAATATAGCTCAGGCCTCGAAATTGGGATATTTGGGATATTTTTTAAACTACAGGGGAGTTTGTGCAAAATGGGACTCACTGCCACTTTCAGTACTTGGCATATGTTGGGTATAAAAAGTCGTAATTTCAATCTGCGAATACGTGCATAGAGCTAGAATTTGGCTCCAAAATATGGCTCAGGCCTCGAAATTGGGATGTTTGGGTTATTTTAAAAACTGCATGGAGGTTTGTGACAAATGTGACCAAACGTTGCTTTCAGTACTTGGCATATGTTTGGTATAAAAAAGTCGCAATTTCAAACTACGAATACGTGCAGAGAGCCAGAATTTGGCTCCAAAATATGGCTCAGGCCCCGAAATTGGGATATTTGGGATATTTTGAAAACTGCAGGGCAGTTTGTACAAAATGTGACTCACTGCCGCTTTCAGAAATTGGCATATGTTGTGTATAAAAAGTCGTAATTTCAAACTGCGAATACGTTCAGAGAGCCAGAATTTTTCTCCAAAATATGGTTCAGGCCTCGAAATTGGGAAGTTTGGGATATTTTGAAAACTGCAGGGGAGTTTGTGCAAAATGTGACTCACTGCCGCTTTCAGGACTTGACATATGTTGGGTATAAAAAGTCGTAATTTCAAACTGCGAATACATGCAGAGAGCCTGAATTTGGCTCCAAAATATGGCTCAGGCCACGAAATTGGTATGTTTGAGATTTTTTCAAAACTGCAGTGGGGATTGGGACAAATGTGACCAAACGCCGCTTTCAGCTCTTGGCATATGTTGGGTATAAAAAAAGTCGCAATTTCAGACTGCGAATACGTGCAGAGAGCCAGAATTTGGTTCCAAAATATGGCTCAGGCCTCGAAATTGGGATATTTGGCATATTTCGAAAACTGCATGGGAGTTTGAGCAAAATATGACTCACTGCCGCTTTCAGGACTTGGAAAATGTTGGGTATAAAAAGTCGTAATTTTAAACTGCGAATACGTGCATAGAGCAAGATTTTGGCTTCAAAATATGGTTCAGGTCTCGAAATTGGGATGTTTGGAAAATTTTGAAAACTGCTGGGGGGTTTGGGACCAATATGACCAAACGCCGCTTCCATTACTTTGCATATGTTTCATATAAAAAGTCGTAATTTCAAACTGCGAATACGTGCCGAGAGCCAGAATTTGGCTCCAAAATATGGCTCAGGCCTCGAAATTGAGGTGTTTGGGATATTTTGAAAACTGCAGGGGGATTGGGACATATATGACCAAACTCCGCTTTCAGTACTTGGCTTATGTTGGGTATAAAAATTCGTAATTTCAAACTGCGAACACGTGCAGAGAGCCAGAATTTGGCTCCAGAATATAGCTCAGGCCTCGAAATTGGGATATTTGGGATATTTTTTAAACTACAGGGGAGTTTGTGCAAAATGGGACTCACTGCCACTTTCAGTACTTGGCATATGTTGGGTATAAAAAGTCGTAATTTCAATCTGCGAATACGTGCATAGAGCTAGAATTTGGCTCCAAAATATGGCTCAGGCCTCGAAATTGGGATGTTTGGGTTATTTTAAAAACTGCATGGAGGTTTGTGACAAATGTGACCAAACGTTGCTTTCAGTACTTGGCATATGTTTGGTATAAAAAAGTCGCAATTTCAAACTACGAATACGTGCAGAGAGCCAGAATTTGGCTCCAAAATATGGCTCAGGCCCCGAAATTGGGATATTTGGGATATTTTGAAAACTGCAGGGCAGTTTGTACAAAATGTGACTCACTGCCGCTTTCAGAAATTGGCATATGTTGTGTATAAAAAGTCGTAATTTCAAACTGCGAATACGTTCAGAGAGCCAGAATTTTTCTCCAAAATATGGTTCAGGCCTCGAAATTGGGAAGTTTGGGATATTTTGAAAACTGCAGGGGAGTTTGTGCAAAATGTGACTCACTGCCGCTTTCAGGACTTGACATATGTTGGGTATAAAAAGTCGTAATTTCAAACTGCGAATACATGCAGAGAGCCTGAATTTGGCTCCAAAATATGGCTCAGGCCACGAAATTGGTATGTTTGAGATTTTTTCAAAACTGCAGTGGGGATTGGGACAAATGTGACCAAACGCCGCTTTCAGCTCTTGGCATATGTTGGGTATAAAAAAAGTCGCAATTTCAGACTGCGAATACGTGCAGAGAGCCAGAATTTGGTTCCAAAATATGGCTCAGGCCTCGAAATTGGGATATTTGGCATATTTCGAAAACTGCATGGGAGTTTGAGCAAAATATGACTCACTGCCACTTTCAGGACTTGACATATGTTGGATATAAAAAGTCGTAATTTCAAACTGCGAATACGTGCATAGAGCCTGAATTTGGCTCCAAAATATTGCTCAGGCTTCGAAATTGGGATGTTTGGGATATTTTGAAAACTGCAGGGGAGTTTGGGACAAATATGACCAAACGCCGCTTTCAGTACTTGGCATATGTTGGGTATAAAAAGTCGTAATTTCAAACTGCAAATACGTGCAGAGAGCATGAATTTGGCTCCAAAATATAGCTCAGGCCTCGAAATTATAATGTTTGGGATATTTTGAAAACTGCAGGGGAGTTTGTCCAAAATGTGACTCACTGCCGCTTACAGTACTTGGCATATGTTGGGTATAAAAAGTCGTAATATCAAACTGCGAATACGTGCAGAGAGCCAGAATTTGGTTACATAATATGGCTCAGGCCTCGAAATTTTGATGTTCGGGATATTTTGAAAATTGCAGGGGAGTTTGTTCAAAATGTGACCCACTGCCACTTTCAGTACTAGGCATATGTTGGGTATAAAAATTCGTAATTTCAAACTGCTAATACGTGCAGAGAGTCAGAATTTGGCTCCAAAATATGGCTCAGGCCTCGAAATGGGATGTTTGGGATATTTTGAAAACTGCAGGGGAGTTTGTCCAAAATGTGACTCACAGCCGCTTACTGTACTTGGCATATGTTGGGTATAAAAAGTCGTAATTTCAAACTGCGAATACATGCAGAGAGCCAGAATTGTTGAAAAGCCAAAATGAGAGCCAAAATGAGAGCCAAAATGTGACTCACTGTGACATATGTTGGGTTACAAAATATGTCTCAGGCCTCAATATTGGGATGTTTGGGATATCTTGAAAACTGCAGGGGAGTTTGTGCAAAATGTGACTCGCTGGCACTTTCAGTACTTGGCATATGTTGGGTATAGAAATTCGCAATATCAAACTGCGAATACCTGCAGAGTGCGAGAATTTGGCTCCAAAATATGACTCAGGCCTCGAAATTAAGATGTTTGGGATATTTTGAAAACTGCAGTGGAGTTTGTGCGAAATGTGACTCACTCCCTCTTTCAGTACTTGGCATATGTTGGGTATAAAAAGTCGTAATTTCAAACAGCGAATACGTTGAGAGAGCCAAAATTTGGTTCCAAAATATGGCTCAGGTTTAGAAATTGGGATATTTGGGATATTTTGAAATCTGCAGGGAGCTTTGGTACAAATGTGACCAAACCCCGCTTTCAGAACTTGGCATTTGTTGGTTATAAAAAGTCGTAATTTCAAACTGTGAATACGTGCAGAGAGCCAGAATTTGGCTCCAAAATATGGCTCAGGCCTCGAAATTGGGATATTTGGGATATTTTGAAAACTGCAGGGGAGTTTGTGCAAAATGTGACTCACTGCCGCTTTCAGTACATGGCACACGTTGGGTATAAAAAGTCGTAATTTCAAACTGCGAATACGTGCAGAGAGGCAGAATTTGGCTCCAAAATATAGCTCAGGCCTCGAAATTGGGATGATTGGGAAGTTTTGAAAACTGCAGGGGTGTTTGGGACAAATATGACCAAACGCCGTTTTCAGTACTTGGCATATGTTGGGTATAAAAATTCGTAATTTCAAACCGCGAATACATGCAGAGAGCCAGAATTTGGCTCCAAAATATGGCTCAGGCCTCGAAATTGGGATGTTTGGGATATTTTCAAAACTGCAGCGGGGATTGGGACCAATGTAACCAAAAGCCACTCTCAGTACTTCGTATATGCTGGGTATAAAAATTCGTAACTTCAAACTGCAAATACGTGCAGAGAGCCAGAATTTGGCTCCAAAATTTGGCTCACGCCCCGAAATTGGGATGTTTGGGATATTTTGAAAACTGCAGGGGAGATTGTGCAAAATGTGACTCACTGCCTCTTTTAGTACTTGGCATATGTTGGGTATAAAAAGTCGTAATTTCAAACTGCGAATACATGCAGAGAACCTGAATTTGGCTCCAAAATATGGCTCAGGCCACGAAATTGGGATGTTTGAGATTTTTTGAAAACTGCAGGGGTGATTGGGACAAATGTGACGAAACGCCGCTTTCACCTCTTGGCATATGTTGGGTATAAAAAAAGTCGCAATTTCAGACTGCGAATACGTGCAGAGAGCCAGAATTTGGCTCCAAAATATGGCTCAGGCCTCGAAATTGGGATATTTGGCATATTTCGAAAACTGCATGGGAGTTTGTGCAAAATGTGACTCACTGCCCCTTTCAGGACTTGACATATGTTGGATATAAAAAGTCGCCATTTCAAACTGCGAATACGTGCATAGAGCCTGAATTTGGCTCCAAAATATTGCTCAGGCTTCGAAATTGGGATGTTTGGGATATTTTGAAAACTGCAGGGGAGTTTGGGACAAATATGACCAAACGCTGCTTTCAGTACTTGGCATATGTTGGGTATAAAAAGTCATAATTTCTAACTGCAAATACGTGCAGAGAGCCTGAATTTGGCTCCAAAATATGGCTCAGGCCTCGAAATTATAATGTTTGGGATATTTTGAAAACTGCAGGGGAGTTTGTCCAAAATGTGACTCACTGCCACTTACAGTACTTGGCATATGTTGGGTGTAAAAAGTCGTAATATCAAACTGCGAATACGTGCAAAGAGCCAGAATTTGGTTACATAATATGGCTCAGGCCTCGAAATTTTGATGTTCGGGATATTTTGAAAACTGCAGGGGAGTTTGTTCAAAATGTGACCCACTGCCACTTTCAGTACTATAGGCATATGTTGGGTATAAAAAGTCGTAATTTCAAACTGCGAATACGTGCAGAGAGCCAGAATTTGGCTCCAAAATATGGCTCAGGCCTCGAAATGGGATGTTTGGGATATCTTGAAAACTGCAGGTGAGTTTGTGCAAAATGTGACTCGCTGGCACTTTCAGTACTTGGCATATGTTGGGTATAGAAATTCGCAACATCAAACTGCGAATACCTGCAGAGTGCGAGAATTTGGCTCCAAAATATGACTCAGGCCTCGAAATTAAGATGTTTGGGATATTTTGAAAAATGCAGTTTAGTTTGTGCGAAATGTGACTCACTCCCTCTTTCAGTACTTGGCATGTGTTGGGTATAAAAATTCGCAATTTCAAACTGCGTATACGTTGAGAGAGCCAGAATTTGGTTCCAAAATATGGCTCAGGTTCAGAAATTGGGATATTTGTGATATTTTGAAAACTGCAGGGAGCTTTTGTACAAATGTGACCCAACCCCGCTTTCAGAACTTGGCATATGTTGGGTATAAAAAGTCGTAATTTCTAACTGCGAATACGTGCAGAGAGCCAGAATTTGGCTCCAAAATATGCCTCAAGCCTCGATATTGTGATGTTTGGGATATTTTGAAAACCGTAGGGAGGTTTCGGACAAATGTGACCAAACGCCGCTTTCAGTACTTGGCATATGTTGGGTATAAAAAAGTCGCAATTACAAACTGCGAATACGTGCAGAGAGCCAGTATTTGGCTCCAAAATATGGCTCCGGCCTCGAAATTGGGTTGTTTGGGATATTTTGAAAACTGCAGAGGGGTTTGGGACAAATACGACCAAACGCTGCTTTCAGTACTTGGCATATGTTACGTATAAAGAGTCGTAATTTCCCACTGCGAATACGTGAAGAGAGCCGGAATTTTGCTACAAAATATAGCTCACGCCTCGATATTGGGATGTTTGTGATATTTTGAAAACTGCAGGGAGTTTTGGGACAAATGTGACCAAACCCCGCTTTCAGTACTTGGCATATGTTGTGTATAAAAAGTATCAATTTCAAACTGCGAATACGTGCAGAGAGCCAAAATTTGGCTCCAAAATATGGGTCAGGCCTCGAAATTGGGATATTTGGGATATTTTGAAAACTGCAGGGGAGTTTGTGCAAAATGTGACTCACTACTGCTTTCAGTACTTGGCATATGTTCGGTATAAAAATTCGTAATATCAAACTGCGAATACGTGCAGGGAGCCAGAATTGTGCTCCAAAATATGGCTCAGTCCTCGAAATTGGGAAGTTTGGGATATTTTGAAAACTGCAGGGGAGTTTGGGACAAATATGACCAAACGCCGCTTTCAGTACTTGGCTTGGGTATAAAAAAGTCGCAATTTCAAACTGCGAACACGTGCAGAGAGATTGAATTTGGCTCCAAAATATGGCTCAGGCCTTGAAATTGGGATGTTTGGGATATTTTGAAAACTGCAGTGGTGTTTGTGCGAAATGTGACCAAACCGCGTTTTCAGTACTTGGCATATGTTGGGTATAAAAAGTCGTAATTTCAAACTGCGAATACGTGCAGAGAGCCAGAATTTGGCTCCAAAATATATCTCAGGCCAAGAAATTGGGATGTTTGGGATATTTTCAAAACTGCAGGGGGGATTGGGACCAATGTGACCACAAGCCGCTTTCAGTACTTGGCATGTTTGGTATATAAAAATCGTAATTTCAAACTGCGAATACGCGCAGAGAACCAGAATTTGGCTCCAAAATATGGCTCAGGCCTCGAAATTGGGATGTTTGGGATATTTTGAAAGCTGCAGGGGGGTTTGGGACAAATGTGACCAAACCCCGCTTTCAGTACTTGGCATATGTTGGGTATTAAAAGTATCAATTTCAAACTGCGAATACGTGCAGAGAGCCAAAATTTGGCTCCAAAATATGGGTCAGGCCTCGAAATTGGGATATTTGGGATATTTTGAAAACTGCACTGGAGTTTGTGCAAAATGTGACTCACTACCGCTTTCAGTACTTGGCATATGTTCGGTATAAAAAGTTGAAATATCAAACTGCGAATACGTGCAGGGAGCCAGAATTTTGCTCCAAAATATGGCTCAGTCCTCGAAATAAGGAAGTTTGGGATATTTTCAAAACTGCAGTGGGGATTGAGACCAATGTAACCAAAAGCCGCTCTCAGTACTTCGTATATGCTGGGTATAAAAATTCGTAACTTCAAACTGCGAATACGTGCAGAGAGCCAGAATTTGGCTCCAAAATATGGGTCAGGCCTCGAAATTGGGATGTTTGGTATATTTTGAAAACTGCTGGGGAAATTGTGCAAAATGTGACTCACTGCCTCTTTCAGTACATGGCATATGTTGGGAATAAAAAGTCGTAATATCAAACTGCGAATTCGTGCAGAGAGCCAGAATTTGGCTCCAAAATATGGGTCAGGCCTCGAAATTGGGATATTTGGGGTATTTTGATAACTGCTGGGGAGTTTGTGCAAAATGTGACTCACTGCCGCTTTCAGTACTTGGCATATGTTGGGTATAAAAAGTGTAAAATAAAACTGCGAATACGTGCTGAGAGCCAAAATTTGGTTCCAAAATATGGGTCAGGCCTAGAAATTGGGATATTTGGGATATTTTGAAAACTGCACTGGAGTTTGTGCAAAATGTGACTCACTACTGCTTTCAGTACTTGGCATATGTTCGGTATAAAAAGACGTAATATCAAACTGCGAATACGTGCAGGGAGCCAGAATTTTGCTCCAAAATATGGCTCAGTCCTCGAAATTAGGAAGTTTGGGATATTTTGAAAACTGCAGGGGAGTTTGAGATATTTTGAAAACTGCAGGGGAGTTTGGGACAATTATGACCAAACGCCGCTTTCTATACTTGGCATATGTTGGGTATAAAAAGTCGTAATTTCACACTGTGAATACGTTCAGAGAGCCAGAATTTGGCTACAAAATATGGCTCAGGCCTTCAAAATTGGGATATTTGGGATATTTTGAAAACTGCAGGGAGGTTTGGGACAAATGTGACCAAACGCCTCTTTCAGTACTTGGCATATGTTGGGTATAAAAAGTCGTAATTTCAAATAGCGAATACGTGCAGAGAGCCTGAATTTGGCTCGAAAATATATCTCAGGCCTCGATATTGGGTTGTTTGGGATATTTTGAAAACTGCAGGGAAGATTGGGACAAATGTGACCAAACGCTGCTTTCAGTACTTCGCATATGTTGGGTATAAATGAGTCGTAATTTCAAACTGCGAATACGTGCAAAGCGCCTGAATTTGGCTGCAAAATATGGCTCAGGCCTCGAAATTGGGATGTTTTGTATATTTTGAAAACTGCAGGGGAGTTTATGCAAAATGTGACTCACTGCAGCATTCAGTACTTGGCATATGTTGGGTATAAAAAGTCGTAATATCAAACTGCGAATATGTGCAGAGAGCCAGAATTTGGCTCCAAAATATGGCTCAGGCCTCGAAATTGGGATGTTTGGGATATGTTGAAAACTGCAGGGGAGTTTGTGCAAAATGTGACTCACTGCCGCTTTCAGTACTTGGCATATGTTGGGTATTAAAAGAATCAATTTCAAACTGCGAATTCGTGGAGAGAGCCAAAATTTGGCTCCAAAATATGGGTCAGGCCTCGAAATTGGGATATTTGGGATATTTTGAAAACTGCAGGGGAGTTTGTGCAAAATGTGACTCACTGCCGCTTTCAGTACTTGGCATATGTTGGGTATAAAAAGTGTAAAATAAAACTGCGAATACGTGCTGAGAGCCAAAATTTGGCTCCAAAATATGGGTCTGGCCTCGAAATTGGGATATTTGGGATATTTTGAAAACTGCACTGGAGTTTGTGCAAAATGTGACTCACTACCGCTTTCAGTACTTGGCATATGTTCGGTACAAAAAGTAGTAATATCAAACTGCGAATACGTGCAGGGAGCCAGAATTTGGCTTCAAAATATGGCTCAGGCCTTGGAATTGGGATGTTTGGGATATTTTGAAAAGTGCAGGGGAGTTTGTGCAAAATGTGACTCACTGTTGCTTTCCGTACTTGGCATATGTTGGGTATAACAAGTCGTAATTTCAAACTGCGAATACGTGCAGAGAGCCAGAATTTGGCTACAAAATAAAGCTCATGCCTCGATATTGAGATGTTTGGGATATTTTGAAAACTGCAGGGAGGTTTGAGACAAATGTGACCAAACGCCGCTTTTAGTACTTCCCATATGTTGGGTATAAAAAAGTCGTAATTTCAAACTGCGAATACGTGTAGAGAGGCAAAATTTGGCCAAAATATGCCTCAGGCCTCGAAATTGGGATATTTGGGATATTTTGAAAACTGCAGGGAGGTTTGGGACAAATGTGACCAAACGCCGCTTTCAGTACTTAGCATATGTTGGGTATAAAAAATCGTAATTTGAAACTGCGAATACGGGCAGAGAGCCAGAATTTGGCTCCAAAATATGGCTTAGGCCTGGAAATTGGGATATTTGGGATATCTTGTACACTGCAGGAGAATTTGTGCAAAATGTGACTCACTGTCGCTTTCAGGACTTGGCATATGTTAGGTATAAAAAGTCGTAATATCAAACTGCGAATACATCCATAGAGCCAAAATTTGGCTCCAAAATATGGCTAAGGCCTCGAAACTTGGATGTTTGGGATATTTTGAAAACTGCTGGGCGGTTTGGGACAAATGTGACCAAACGCCACTTTCAGTACTTGGCATATGTTGGGTATAAAAAGTCGTAATTCAAACTGCGAATACGTGCAGAGAGCCAGAATTTGGGTCCAAAATATGGCTCAGGCCTTGAAATTGGGATGTTTGGGATATTTTAAAAACTGCTGGGTGGTTTGGGACAAATGTGACCAAACGCCGCTTTCAGTACTTCACATATGTTGGGTTTAAAAAAGTAGCAATTTCAAACTGCGAATACGTGCAGAGAGCCAGAATTTGGCTCCAAAATATGGCTCAGGCCTCGAAATTGGGATATTTAGGATATTTCGAAAACTGCAGGGGAGTTTGTGCAAAATGTGACTCACTTCCACTTTCAGGTCTTGGCATATGTTAGGTATAAAAAGTCCTAATTTCAAACTGCAAATACGTGCACAGAGCTAGATTTTGGCTCCAAAATATGGCTCAGGCGTCTATATTGGGATGTTTGGGATATTTTGACAACTGCATGGGGGATTGGAACAAATGTGACCAAACGCCGCTTGCAGTACTTGGCATATGTTGGGTATAAAAAGTCGTAATATCAAACTGCGAATACGTGCAGAGAGACAGAATTTGGCTCCAAAATATGGCTCAGGCCTCAATATTGGGATGTTTGGGATATTTTGAAAACTGCAGGCGAGTTTGTGCAAAATGTTACCAAACGCCGCTTACAGTACTTCGCATATGTTGGGTATAAAAAATTTGTAATATCAAACTGCGAATACGTGCAGAGAGCCAGAATTTGGCTTCAAAATATGGCTCAGGCCTTGGAATTGGGATGTTTGGGATATTTTGAAATGTGCAGGGGAGTTTGTGCAAAATGTGACTCACTGCCGCTTTTACTACTTGGCATATTTTGGGTATAAAAAGTCGTAATTTCAAACTCCGAATAAGAGCAGAGAGCCAGAATTTGGTTCCAAAATATGGCTCAGGCCTCGAAATTGTGATGTTTGGGATATTTTGAAAACTGCAGGGGAGTTTGTGCAAAATGTGACTCACTGTTGCTTTCCGTACTTGGCATATGTTGGGTATAAAAAGTAGTAATTTCAAACTCCGAATACGTGCAGATAGCCTGAATTTGGCTCCAAAATATGGCTTAGGCCTCGAAATTGGGATATTTGGGATATCTCGAAAACTGCAGTGGTTTTGTGCAAAATGTGACTCACTGCCACTTTCAGGACTTGGCATACGTTGGGTATAAAAAGTCGTAATTTCAAACTGCGAAAACGTGCATAGAGGCAGAATTTGGCTCCAAAATATGACTCGGGCCTCGAAATTGGGATGTTTGGGATATTTCGAAAACTGCAGGGGAGTTTGTGCAAAATGTGACTCACTGCCACATTCAGGACATGGCATATGTTGGGTATAAAGAGTCGTAATTTCAAACTGCGAATACGTGCTGAGAGCCAGAATTTGGCTCCAAAATATAGCTCAGGCCTCGAAATTTGGATATTTGGGATATTTTTTAAACTACAGGGGAGTTTGTGCAAAATGTGACTCACTGCCACGTTCAGGACATGGCATATGTTGGGTATAAAAAGTAGTAATTTCAAACTGTGAATACGTGCAGAGAGCCAGAATTTGGCTCCAAAATATGGCTCAGGCCTCCAAATTGGGATGTTTGGGATATATTGAAAACTGCGGGGGGGTTTGGGACAAATATGACCAAACGCCGGTTTCATTATTTTGCATATGTTTCGTATAAAAAGTCGTAATTTCAAACTGCGAATACGTGCAGAGAGCCAAAATTTGGCTCCAAAATATGGCTCAGGCCTCGATATTGGTATGTTTGGGATATTTTGAAAACTGCATGGAGGTTTGGGACAAATGTGACCAAACGCCGCTTTCAGTACTTCGCATATGTTGGGTATAAAAAGTCGTAATTGCAAACTGCAAATACGTGCAGAGAGCCTGAATTTGGCTCCCAAATATGCCTCAGGCCTCGAAATTGGGATGTTTGGGACATTTTGAAAACTGCAGGGGGGATTGGGACAAATGTGACCAAACGCCGCTTTAAGTACTTGGCATAAGTTGGGTATAAAAAAAGTTGCAATTTCATTCTGCGAATACGTGCAGAAAGCCAGAATTTGGTTCCAAAATATGGCTCAGGACTCAAAATTTGGATATTTGGGATATTTTGGAAACTGCAGGGGAGTTTGTGCAAAATGTGACTCACTGCCGCTTTCAGGAATTGGCATATGTTGTGTATAAAAAGTCGTAATTTCAAACTGCGAATACGTGCATAGAGCCTGAATTTGGCTCCAAAATATTGCTCGGGCCACGAAATTGGGATATTTGGGATATTTCGAAAACTGCAGGGGAGTTTGTGCAAAATATGACTCACTGCCACTTTCAGGACTTGGCATATGTTGGGTATAAAAAGTCGTAATTTCAAACTGCGAATACGAGCATAGAGCCAGATTTTGGCTCCAAAATATGGTTCATGTCTCGAAATTGGGATGTTTGGGATATTTTGAAAACTGCGGGGGGGGATTGGGACAAATATGACCAAACGCCGCTTCCATTACTTTGCATATGTTTCGTATAAAAGTCGTAATTTCAAACTGTGAATACGTGCAGAGAGCCAGAATTTGGCTCCAAAATATGGCTCAGGCGTCGATATGGGGGTGTTTGGGATATTTTGAAAACTGCAGGGAGGTTTGGGACAAATGTGACCAAACGCCGCTTTCAGTACTTCGCATGTGTTGGGTATTAAAAATGCGAATTTTCAAACTACGAATACGAGCAGAGAGCCAGAATTTGGTTCCAAAATATTGCTCAGGCCTCGAAATTGGGAAGTTTGGAATATTATGAAAACTGCAGTGGAGTTTGTGCAAAATGTGACTCACTGCCGCTTTTAGTACTTGGCATATGTTGGGTATAAAAAGTCGAAATTGCAAACAGCGAATACGTGAAGAGAGGCTGAAGTTGGCTCCAAAATATGGCTCAGGCCTCGAAATTGGGATGTTTGGGATATCTTGTACACTGCAGGACAATTTGTGCAAAATGTGACTCACTGTCGCTTTCAGGACTTGGCATATGTTAGGTATAAAAAGTCGTAATATCAAACTGCGAATACATCCATAGAGCCAAAATTTGGCTCCAAAATATGGCTAAGGCCTCGAAACTTGGATGTTTGGGATATTTTGAAAACTGCTGGGCGGTTTGGGACAAATGTGACCAAACGCCACTTTCAGTACTTGGCATATGTTGGGTATAAAAAGTCGTAATTCAAACTGCGAATACGTGCAGAGAGCCAGAATTTGGGTCCAAAATATGGCTCAGGCCTTGAAATTGGGATGTTTGGGATATTTTAAAAACTGCAGGGGGGATTGGGACAAATGTGACCAAACGCCGCTTTCAGTACTTCACATATGTTGGGTTTAAAAAAGTAGCAATTTCAAACTGCGAATACGTGCAGAGAGCCAGAATTTGGCTCCAAAATATGGCTCAGGCCTCGAAATTGGGATATTTAGGATATTTCGAAAACTGCAGGGGAGTTTGTGCAAAATGTGACTCACTTCCACTTTCAGGTCTTGGCATATGTTAGGTATAAAAAGTCCTAATTTCAAACTGCAAATACGTGCACAGAGCTAGATTTTGGCTCCAAAATATGGCTCAGGCGTCTATATTGGGATGTTTGGGATATTTTGACAACTGCATGGGGGATTGGAACAAATGTGACCAAACGCCGCTTGCAGTACTTGGCATATGTTGGGTATAAAAAGTCGTAATATCAAACTGCGAATACGTGCAGAGAGCCAGAATTTGGCTCCAAAATATGGCTCAGGCCTCGATATTGGGATGTTTGGGATATTTTGAAAACTGCAGGCGAGTTTGTGCAAAATGTTACCAAACGCCGCTTACAGTACTTCGCATATGTTGGGTATAAAAAATTTGTAATATCAAACTGCGAATACGTGCAGAGAGCCAGAATTTGGCTTCAAAATATGGCTCAGGCCTTGGAATTGGGATGTTTGGGATATTTTGAAAAGTGCAGGGGAGTTTGTGCAAAATGTGACTCACTGCCGCTTTTACTACTTGGCATATGTTGGGTATAAAAAGTCGTAATTTCAAACTCCGAATAAGAGCAGAGAGCCAGAATTTAGTTCCAAAATACGGCTCAGGCCTCGAAATTGTGATGTTTGGGATATTTTGAAAACTGCAGGGGAGTTTGTGCAAAATGTGACTCACTGTTGCTTTCCGTACTTGGCATATGTTGGGTATAACAAGTCGTAATTTCAAACTGCGAATACGTGCAGAGAGCCAGAAATTGGCTCCAAAATATGGCTCAGGCCTCGGAATTGGGATATTTGGGATATTTCGAAAACTGCAGGGGAGTTTGTGCAAAATGTGACTCACTGCCACTTTCAGGACATGGCATATGTTGGGTATAAAAAGTCATAATTTCAAACTGCGAATACGTGCAGAGAGCCAGAATTTGGCTCCAAAATATAGCTGAGGCCTCGAAATTGGAATATTTTTTAAACTACAGGGGAGTTTTTGCAAAATGTGACTAACAGCCGCTTTCCGTACTTGGCATATGTTGGGTATAAAAAGTCGTAATTTCAAACTGAGAATACGTGCAGAGAGCCAGAATTTGGCTCCAATATATGTTTCAGGCCTCGAAATTGGGATCTTTGGGATATTTCGAAAACTGCAGGGGTTTTGTGCAAAATGTGACTCACTGCCACTTTCAGGACTTGGCATATGTTGGGTATAAAAAATCGTAATTTCAAACTGCGAAAACCAGCAGAGAGCCAGAATTTGGCTCCAAAATATAGCTCAGGCCTCGAAATTGGGATATTTGGGATATTTTTTAAACTACAGGGGAGTTTGTGCAAAATGTAAATAAAAGCCGCTTACAGAACTTGGCATATGTTGGGTATAAAAAGTAGTAATTTCAAACTCCGAATACGTGCAGAGAGCCTGAATTTGGCTCCAAAATATGGCTCAGGCCTCCAAATTGGGATGTTTGGGATATATTGAAAACTGCGGGGGGGTTTGGGACAAATATGACCAAACGCCGCTTTCATTACTTTGCATATGTTGGGTATAAAAAGTCGTAATTGCAAATTGCAAATACGTGCAGATAGCCTGAATTTGGCTCCAAAATATGGCTTAGGCCTCGAAATTGGGATATTTGGGATATCTCGAAAACTGCAGTGGTTTTGTGCAAAATGTGACTCACTGCCACTTTCAGGACTTGGCATACGTTGGGTATAAAAAGTCGTAATTTCAAACTGCGAAAACGTGCATAGAGGCAGAATTTGGCTCCAAAATATGACTCGGGCCTCGAAATTGGGATGTTTGGGATATTTCGAAAACTGCAGGGGAGTTTGTGCAAAATGTGACTCACTGCCACATTCAGGACATGGCATATGTTGGGTATAAAGAGTCGTAATTTCAAACTGCGAATACGTGCTGAGAGCCAGAATTTGGCTCCAAAATATAGCTCAGGCCTCGAAATTTGGATATTTGGGATATTTTTTAAACTACAGGGGAGTTTGTGCAAAATGTGACTCACTGCCACGTTCAGGACATGGCATATGTTGGGTATAAAAAGTAGTAATTTCAAACTGTGAATACGTGCAGAGAGCCAGAATTTGGCTCCAAAATATGGCTCAGGCCTCCAAATTGGGATGTTTGGGATATATTGAAAACTGCGGGGGGGTTTGGGACAAATATGACCAAACGCCGGTTTCATTATTTTGCATATGTTTCGTATAAAAAGTCGTAATTTCAAACTGCGAATACGTGCAGAGAGCCAAAATTTGGCTCCAAAATATGGCTCAGGCCTCGATATTGGTATGTTTGGGATATTTTGAAAACTGCATGGAGGTTTGGGACAAATGTGACCAAACGCCGCTTTCAGTACTTCGCATATGTTGGGTATAAAAAGTCGTAATTGCAAACTGCAAATACGTGCAGAGAGCCTGAATTTGGCTCCCAAATATGCCTCAGGCCTCGAAATTGGGATGTTTGGGACATTTTGAAAACTGCAGGGGGGATTGGGACAAATGTGACCAAACGCCGCTTTAAGTACTTGGCATAAGTTGGGTATAAAAAAAGTTGCAATTTCATTCTGCGAATACGTGCAGAAAGCCAGAATTTGGTTCCAAAATATGGCTCAGGACTCAAAATTTGGATATTTGGGATATTTTGGAAACTGCAGGGGAGTTTGTGCAAAATGTGACTCACTGCCGCTTTCAGGAATTGGCATATGTTGTGTATAAAAAGTCGTAATTTCAAACTGCGAATACGTGCATAGAGCCTGAATTTGGCTCCAAAATATGGTTCATGTCTCGAAATTGGGATGTTTGGGATATTTTGAAAACTGCGGGGGGGGATTGGGACAAATATGACCAAACGCCGCTTCCATTACTTTGCATATGTTTCGTATAAAAGTCGTAATTTCAAACTGTGAATACGTGCAGAGAGCCAGAATTTGGCTCCAAAATATGGCTCAGGCGTCGATATGGGGGTGTTTGGGATATTTTGAAAACTGCAGGGAGGTTTGGGACAAATGTGACCAAACGCCGCTTTCAGTACTTCGCATGTGTTGGGTATTAAAAATGCGAATTTTCAAACTACGAATACGAGCAGAGAGCCAGAATTTGGTTCCAAAATATGGCTCAGGCCTCGAAATTGGGAAGTTTGGAATATTATGAAAACTGCAGTGGAGTTTGTGCAAAATGTGACTCACTGCCGCTTTCAGTACTTGGCATATGTTGGGTATAAAAAGTCGAAATTGCAAACAGCGAATACGTGAAGAGAGGCTGAAGTTGGCTCGAAAATATGGCTCAGGCCTCGAAATTGGGATGTTTGGGAAATTTTGAAAACTGCAGAGGGGTTTGGGACAAATACGACCAAACGCTGCTTTCAGTACTTGGCATATGTTACGTATAAAGAGTCGTAATTTCCAACTGCGAATACGTGAAGAGAGCCAGAATTTGGCTCCAAAATATAGCTCACGCCTCGATATTGGGATGTTTGGGATATTTTGAAAACTGCAGGGAGGTTTGGGACAAATGTGACCAAACGCCGCTTTCAGTACTTCCCATATGTTGAGTATAAAAAAGTCGTAATTTCAAACTGCGAATACGTGTAGAGAGCCAGAATTTGGCTCCAAAATATGCCTCAGGCCTCGAAATTGGGATATTTGGGATATTTTGAAAACTGCAGGGAGGTTTGGGACAAATGTAACCAAACGCCGCTTTCAGTACTTAGCATATGTTGGGTATAAAAAATCGTAATTTCAAACTGCGAATACGTGCAGAGAGCCAGAATTTGGCTCTAAAATATGGCTTAGGCCTCGAAATTGGGATATCTGGGATATCTCGAAAAACTGCAGGAGAATTTGTGCAAAATGTGACTCACTGCCGCTTTCAGGACTTGGCATATGTTGGGTATAAAAAGTCGTAATATCAAACTGCGAATACATCTATAGAGCCAAAATTTGGCTCCAAAATATGGCTAAGGCCTCGAAACTTGGATGTTTGGGATATTTTGAAAACTGCTGGGCGGTTTGGGACAAATGTGACCAAACGCTACTTTCAGTACTTGGCATATGTTGGGTATAAAAAGTCGTAATTTAAAACTGCGAATACGTGCAGAGAGCCTGAATTTGGCTTCAAAATATGGCTCAGGCCCCGAAGTTGGGATATTTGGCATATTTCGTAAAATGCATGTAAGTTTGCGCAAAATGTGACTCACTGCCACTTTCAGGACTTGACATATGTTGGATATAAAAAGTCGTAATTTCAAACTGCGAATACGTGCATAGAGCCAGAATTTTGCTCCAAAATATTGCTTAGGCTACGAAATTGGGATGTTTGGGATAATTTGAAAACAGCAGGGGGGTTTGGGACAAATATGACCAAACGCCGCTTTCATTTCTTGGCATATATTCCGTATAAAAAGTCGTAATTTCAAACTGCGAATTCGTGCAGAGAGCCAGAAGTTGGCTCCAAAATATGGCTCAGGCCTCGATATTGG